>NC_139701.1:34794847-35042347 GCF_964188405.1 Protomyctophum parallelum
TTGATGCCATTGTTGCCTGTGCTGGGCTGTTTATGTCATAATTGTGCCCTGATTTACTGGTCTGCGCCAACACTTCAGATAACATAAAACGTTGGTTTACTTTTCATCAAACATCAAGACGAGAAAAAGACTGATGCATTCCGAGTGTCTGCTCTGCACACTTTCTGCAAAAATAAATAAAAAATACTTAGATTTAGAAAACGGGAGACAAATTTGAAATGAAGGCCTACAATACACGGCAACTCAATGCTCCATGGCAGCTCTCACCTGCTGCAGTATGAGAGCCTCCCTCTCATTCGTCTACAATTGTCTACCTGTCTCTATTCTATTCTCTCTGTTTATTATCTCCCTCTGTCTCTGCGATTCCATCCTTTTCTGTTGCTGTAACCAATCACCTTCACCTCTCTCTCTCTCTCTGATTGTCTCTCTGTGTGATTTCACCCCCCCCCCCCCCCCCCCATCGCTCTCTGATTGTGACTGAAAGAAACCCACCTCC
Source organism: Protomyctophum parallelum (assembly GCF_964188405.1). NCBI lineage: Eukaryota > Metazoa > Chordata > Actinopteri > Myctophiformes > Myctophidae > Protomyctophum > Protomyctophum parallelum. The sequence continues at coordinate 34,795,344 of NC_139701.1, forward strand.
ATCACCCCCGCGAGGTTCTGCCACTTAGAGCATGTCTGTGCATATAAAATGCTAAAAACTCACAAATGCAAGTGAAGATAAAATGTGATTGTGCAGGTGAGATAAAAATCCCCTAAGGGCTTATAAAAAACCAACCTACCACCTCTCCCTCTCTGCCGTCTCTTCTGTTATTGTCTCTATTTTGCATCTCTCTCTCTCTCTCTCTCTCTCTCTCTCTGTGCTCTGACGTCACTCACTTTACCTCTGCGTTTTCAACCCAGCTTTTGCAGCTTCCGTTTCTCAAATCCGCCATTACTCACTCCCTCCGTCTAAAAAGTCTATTTCTCTTCAGAAGCGCTAATATAGTAACCGTCCCCGACATAGTAAATTATCCCAGAACGTCTGCGTTCTGTTCAATCACTGGCCGCGGATGCAGCCTATATTGCACAGCGCTGCAGAAACAGGAACTGGACGCCTGTGTGTCCTTCTTCCGATTGGCTACGGCCGATCACGTTACACGCGAGTCGAGGCGGTAGGGTTACAGGTGCATGATGGGTGCACCGAAAGCGCATTAACCTCTAGTTTTATACATTTGAAAACTGGGACATTCTGCATAATGAGTACTTTTCTACTTTATTCCTAATGTTGTTTAACACAATCGCGGGACCTCATTTTTCTCTTCATGTTACTTGCATGTTAGACCTAGATACGGATCCGATGTGAACGCTTATTTGTCCTTTTTCTGCTCAAAATGAGACAAACTAGGAGGTTTAGGACCTTATAAAACATGAAAACAAGCTAAGCTAATGCTGATGCTACCGCTGGGCGATGCTGCTCCTCCATGCCCAACAACAACAGCTGTATGGGGGATATACGTCCTGGTTAGTCAAAAGGAAGCTTAGAGAAGGTTCCTTGTGAAAGTCAGGTAACTGGGCACTTTCATGGGAGCCAAATCTCGCACCGGAAGTTCCATGAATACATGGCAGTGAATGGAGCCGGCTGGATCCGCTCAAAACAAACATTATTTATGAACAATTGAGACCTGTACAGTATTTTTACTTTATTGAAAATAGCCAATCTACGTGGTGTCACGGTGTGAGCTTGTAGATCGCTTATTTTCAAAAAGCCGTAGCCCTAGTCGCTTCTTTTAGCTTGCTTATTATTTATCTTGCAAAAAACTTGCAACACTGGCTCTCACCGCCTATTTACCCATCCACCCCTTCTCCTGCTCATTCCTTCCATCCAGCCATCCCTCCGTCTCTGTCGCGTTGGTGGCACTAGATTGTTTTTAATGAGCTGTGAGATGTGGAGCAGAGATCAGAGTGGGAGCGAATGACACAGCCTGTCATCCAACTCCCATCTCTCATACATTATTCACATACCCCCATTTTATCTCTGGAACTAGGGCTTTTATTTTGAAGTGACACACACACACACACACACAGCATGGCGCGCTTTTATTTTGACAAAATGTATATCCCTGTCTCCTACTGTGGACGTAAATTCAAGGTCAAGGCACTGAATATGCTCAAAGCAGTGAGGACTCACAGAAATCCAATGCTTTCTTGATCGCAACTTGACTTGTGTGATCATGACATGAGAACAGAGACGGGTCGAGATCTGGCCTTTGGTCTGACTTGAGGCGAACTGAATTGTCATTTAAATAATAACAAAAGGAGAGATGGAAGAGGACACGGCACATGAATTGAGCCAGCACTTCCAAGCTTCAGCACTTCCAAGCTGCAGTCATTTTCAACCCAGTGACATCAGAGAGAACAATTGGCCCAGCAGACACAATCTTCTTTTTCACTATATCGTTCGTCACTGTCGGGTGGAAACCCAAAAGTGTTACTTTTCAGGATTCAAATTCAAAAATAGCAAAAGTGTTAGATCGACAAGCTCAAAGCGTGTTTCGAGCTTGCGGATCTGCTACAGTTGATGCTTTTGCAGTATGATCAAGTGGGGCGTTAATTTACGAAAAAAACACGAAAAGTGAAAATAACAGATCATAGGTTTTCAGCAACAATATATCACTCCATATCCCTGACTACATCACTCTAATCAGGGCATCGTACAATGAGTGTGTAACACAGACAGGCTTGTGCTCGGTGTCTTGTTTAAGGATAGATTTAGGGCGAGACTAATTGGGCAATAAGATGTAGAGAAGTAGTTGGGGAAATAAATAAAGTGGTGCTCTCCTTTCAGCTGCTATCAAAGTGCCTTTGAACAAGGCGCTGAACTCCCTGTTCCTCCAGGGAGGTGTCTGTCCAGTGTTGACCAGACTGTGGTCAACTGGCCAGCTCCCACATGACAACGTGTATATTTGTATCACTCTCCCTGCCCTGGAAAACCTCTCTTCTAGCTGTTGCTGTAAATAACAATCTGTCCTCTTGTAGCATGGCAAAAAATATGTATTGATTTGGAGCCGTGTAATGGGTGTGTAATGCAGCTTTGGTACACAATTGTTGTTGTTTATCGCAATGGGTCGAAGCCCATTTCAGGGTTGCAAGTAAATGTAAACATTTGCTACAAAATGTTTTATTGTCATTTCAAAAGATTTCCAAAAATATACATGTATATCATCATCATCATCATCATCATCATCATACTATAATCATCATCATCATCATCATCATACTATAATTCAGTCAATGTCTGTCTGTTTAAATGTCTGTCAGAAACACCACCGTATCTCCTCACCGCCTGCACCAATCGCTCCTACTTTTCACACAGGCATTGACCATAATAATATGGAGGTCTTAACGAAGCCCTTTTTCCAATTTAACAAATTATAAATGAATAATGAATTTATTAGTGAATTAGAAATGCGAAAATGCACCCAGGGCCCAGTACCCCCTGCGGCCACAAGGGGGGGGGGGGGGCAATATCTCACAACGGGTAAGGGCTAGTATTGATAATATAAAGAAAATAAAGAAAAGAAGAAAAAAATCTAAAACGAGTTGTGGGCTTGTAGATATAATAAGGATCATCCATCCATCCATCTTCAACCGCTTATCCGTAGTTGGGTCGCGGGGGCAACAGCTCCACCAGAGAGCTCCAGACTTCCCTCTCCTGGGCAACATTAGTGACTTCCTCCTGGGGGATCCCGAGACGTTCCAAGGCCTGTGAGTCGATGTGTTTCCTCCAACTGCGCCTTGTTCTGCCCCGGGGTCTCCTCCCAGTGGGACGTGCATCGATGACCTCCCTAGGGAGACGCCCGAGAGGCATCCTAACCAGATGCACGAACCAACTAAGCTGGCTCCTTTCCAGACGAAGAAGCAGCGACTCTACTCCGAATCTCTCTCGCGTGACTGAACTTCTCACCCTATCTCTAAGGGAGGTGCCAGCCAGCCGTTGAAGAAAACTGAATGTAATAATACATCTGGGTCCCACTGAGACATATATAATGCATTTGGGAAGCCCTATACACTAGTTTATGCATTGTGCCTTCTCAGGGGAGTTCGGGGAGGTGTACAAGGGTCGCCTGAAGATGGTGGGGAAGAAGGAGCTGCCCGTGGCCATCAAGACCCTGAAGGTGGGCTACTCCGAGAGGCAGAGGCGGGACTTCCTGTCCGAGGCGTCCATCATGGGCCAGTTTGACCAGCCCAACATCATCAGGCTGGAGGGCGTGGTCACCAAGAGCCGGCCCACAATGATCATCACCGAGTTCATGGAGAACGGTGCGCTGGACTCATTCCTCAGGGTGAGTCACACACACACACACACACACACACACACACACACACACACACACACACACACACACCTATATATTTTATATTGACACAATAGATGGATGGATAGAAAGAGAAATACAAGCATGATCTCTTGTCTCTTTAAATGTCTGTCTGTCTGTCTGTCTGTCTGTCTGTCTGTCTGTCTGTCTGTCTGTCTGTCTGTCTGTCTGTCTGTCTGTCTGTCTGTCTGTCCGTCCGTCCATCTCTTTGATCCTGCCCTCCTTTCTCTTTAACTGTCGGGAGACAGAAAAAGCAACACTTTGATGTTCATGTCTCACAGTATGACCCCTTTTGACTCAGAAATCCTCTGCCAACACACACACACACACACACACACACACACACTAGGATCGATCCCAGCGCTGTTCCTTTCCTTGTGTGACCATCCTGCATGCTCAAGACCCAGAGGATCAATGTGTGTGTGTGTGTGTGTGTGTGTGTGTGTGTGTGTGTGTGTGTGTGTGTGTGTGTGTGTGTGTGTGTGTGCGTGCACACTTGTTTGTTTGTGAGTACCTAGAAGAGAGCTTTGCCTGCCGAGGATTAGTCCATAGAAGCATCAAAGGCATGGTTGGATCTGCAAATTGCACATACACAACAACAAACGCACACACACACAGCTCTACAAAGAGGCACGAATAAAAATGCACACACACACACACACACACACACACGCACACGCACACGCACACGCACACTCACACACAATACAATGTGGCTGTGTCAGTAGTGACATTGAGGGTATTTATAGGAGCGTGTCTAGTGCAGAAGTCTCACAGTAGAACAGTAAAATGGCAAATGTTTTGGCAAAGAGAATACAGGCCTTTAGTGACTCACATTTAGTAGTCCGGCAGCGTGGAGTGGGAAAATCGTTTTTTATGGGGCTAAAATAAGTTTATATGTGACCATAGTTTAACCTACTGTATATAAGGAAAACATTTCAAAATTTGTGATGTGTCAAATTGGCGGTTTCATGATTTTGAATCCATTGCAAACATTCTTCGTTTTGCACGAAAAACACTCCTTGTGCTAAAAACGGCCATATAATTAATAGCCGTCAACACAAATGTGTTGAGGCAAAAGTAGCTATGGGAGAATTTACCCCAAGGAGTGTTTTCCATGCAAAACCAATGCTTGGAATGTCTTAAAAATCCTAACAGTTGTCTGAAAAGCTTTATTAATTTTTATTTATTTTTGACAACATTTTTCATGCCAAGGATCCCCAAAATGATATGTACTGCCCATCTCAAAAGATTTTGTTCAAGTTGAAAATGTTGTATTCTCCTCTAGTGATTAAGCATGAAAAATGTCAATCAAACTAATCCTGTGTCTCATATCTTTTTACAGCAAAATGACGGACAGTTCCCTGTCATCCAGCTGGTTGGGATGCTGAGGGGTATTGCATCTGGCATGAGGTATACAACACAACACAACATGCACACACACACACACCATTACACTGTGATACAACACTCTATAACTTGGCAGTTTGGACTCTCAGGGTGACATTAAGGACTTCAAATAATATTACTAATCATATTACAGTTTTATGAGCTGGGGGCGTGTTGTATGTCATATTGCAATTTTGGGCATGTTAAGAAGCGCTTTCGACACCCCGTGGATTGCGCAAAACGGCCTTGAATTAGTCATGGGTGTGTTTAAGGCATGTTTGAGACGTACCCAATCAACATGTCTGTACTATTCTCTTTACCAGTCAGCTGATGTCACATACGGAATGCGCACTTTGGGGATCGTGGTATTACATTTCTTCAGGCTGGCACCATAGAAGACATGACATGACTTTGTCACATTTGGGTTAATTATTCCTATTGCACTGCATGCTGTCACCTTTATGCCTCAAAATAATTTGTTTCTATTGAAAAACACCAGTAAAATAACGTTTATTATATTTTATTTCATTCAAGTCATGATGAAGGAATGAGTTGAATGCTGCTGCTTAATGCTGTGCCTGTGGCCCCGATGGTATATGGTCTTCGCTCGTAGCATTTTATTGAAGAAGACTTGAATCGGGTGTGATACAGCATATGAAAGCAAACTTACCAAGGATTATGGAGATGTTTTTATTTATTTTTAAGGTTGAGAAATGAAAGAATTATGGCCGTTTCTAATCTCAACATTTTACAAAAAAAAGACGCAATGCAATGCACAACGCATGTCTCATAGAAACAAGTAAATAGGTCTATAAAAATAAGCGCATATAACAGGGGTCTGCAACCTATTTTAAATGAAGTGCCATGTTTTTATTTTCTAGATAGTGAGTCTGCCATATCCAGATTAATTTTAATGACACCACATTAAAATAAAAAAACATATTTTGATTGTCCACAAATATAAAGTTCTTCCTTCTTTTTAAATATGTTCTTGCACATTGTTATAATGATCATTATATATATCCCCCTGCAGTCAGAGTTCATAGTTTTAATGAATGAATGTGATGCATTGTGAGCTGGTATAGATCTGCTATTTTCAAAAGTAATCTTGGAAATTTTTTATTTAATTTTTGGATTAGCCTACCTTAGTTGGGCAAATGCATTCATCTGGGGATCCTTGACATGGGAATGTGCTGTGTGAGGATCACTGGTTTAAACAACATTAGGAGAAAAGCCCAAATAACCACTTTAGAAACAAGAAAAGCAACCACAAAATAGTACAACTACCAATATTTACAAGCAACTTTACAAATAAGCCGCTTATAATAAACAGACATGGCAACACTCTAGCAGCCTCCCAGAGCCGCTCAAGTGTAAAATCAAACAGTGCTTGTTGCGTTTATGAGGTGGTCAGACCCACGTCTAATCGTTATGCGCTGAGTGTTTTTAGGTCAAGGGGCTTAATAGCAAATTGCGCAAAGCGAAAATAATTAACATATGGACACACCCACAATGCTAAAATATTCAGGAACGCCGTATGCCATATGTGTGTGCGTTCAACACGGGCCGAGTGCGTTCAACACGGGCCGATATGCCTTTCATAATACCATTGTGCGCAGAGCGAGGGCAATTTCTGTATTACCCCATTGTAAAACGGATCTTCAAAATGGCACCCTCATTCTCACATACACGCTTGCACACACACAGACGAGTGTGTGTGTGTGTGTGTGTGTGTGTGTGTGTGTGTGTGTGTGTGTGTGTGTGTGTCTCACACACTCTCATACACACTCACACTCAATACGGCTGGGGTTTCCTTGCAGGTACCTGGCAGAGATGAGCTATGTGCATCGAGACCTGGCAGCTAGAAACATCCTGGTCAACAGTAACCTGGTGTGCAAGGTGTCTGACTTTGGCTTATCACGCTATCTGGAGGAGGACAACTCTGACCCCACCTACACCAGCTCACTGGTACGTACACACACACACACACACACACACACACACACACACACACTCTGACCCCACCTACACCAGCTCACTGGTACGTACACACACACACACACACACACACACACACACACACACACAGGCCCGAATGTGGCTGTGTCAGTAGTGTCATTGAGGGTATTTATAGGATTGGGAATTAATTTATGATAAAACATAAAAAAACATGAAATACGGAGATAGACCTGCAGTAGATTTCTCCCCAACAGCGATGATATTTACCATATGACAAGACAGTGTAAGTGTAACCTGTCTTCTCTCTCTCTGTTCTCTCTCAAACTGCACTTTAATGTTATGCCAATTTTGCCTCATGGTTAGAACAATGTGACCAGCTTGTATGATACAGTGAAAATAAACAGTCTCTGTAGCCTGATTATGGCTCTGTCCATCTCTCTCTCTCTCTCTCTCTCTCTCTCTCTCTCTCTCTCTCTCAGGGAGGTAAGATCCCAGTGAGGTGGACCGCTCCGGAGGCTATAGCCTACAGGAAGTTCACTTCAGCCTCAGATGTGTGGAGTTATGGCATCGTCACCTGGGAGGTGATGTCATACGGAGAGAGGCCTTACTGGGACATGAGCAATCAGGATGTACGTCACCGCACGCTTTGTGTGTGTGTGTGTGTGTGTGTGTGTGTGTGTGTGTACGCTCGCACATGCGTGCGTGCATGTGTGTCTGAGTGTGCGTGTTTCCTCTGTTGTCAGTCACAGCATGGTTTCCACATGGTTTCAGAACAGCCTTGATGTTTAAACCACTTCAACCCTAAACTTGGTTGACTGCAGACCCTCAGGGCTCAATACTAGGGTTTTCTCTACACTTTAAATATCTTCTCTGAAAATAGCTCATCAGGCCTGGGCCGGCTTAGCGGTCCGGGCACCTATAGGCTGGTAATCCAGCCTTTGCTGCGTGTCTTTCCCCCATCTCTCTCCCCGTTTCCTGTCAACATATCAATAAAGGCAAAAATCCTCAGAACTATCTTAAAAAAAATCTAAATAGCTCATTTACAAGCTCACAGCGCGATGCGCTGAGTTTGTATGTTTGTCGTACAAACTGTATTTACCCCCGCAGCTGACGGGGACTGCCCATAACTCCGACTACATGGCTTCACGTGCGGTCAGGGATAGGGTTAGTAATGCACGAGTCGGACCAATGGAATAATAAGCCATTGGACTAATGACACGGCACCGCAGCTGACGCTGCACCCCCCTGGTATCAGTGCCGTCGCTACCTATACGCGCAATATGCACTGCACGTAGGGCAACATGCCATGGGGGCAACAAAAAGTGCCAAGCCGACCCTCAAAATAACAATTGTCTCCACTGCTCCGCCGCGTAATAACAAGCGTCCATGCAAACAGCAAAAATAGCCGATCTGCATGAGGAAACACGGTGCTCTCGTTGGGAGGGGGGGCAGCACAAATATCCTACGAGTAGGGCAACCAAATGGTCAGCTACGTCCCTGCCTGGTATAGGTAAACAGTGTCTCTAGTGTGATTATTGTGTTTCAACATCACACTCCCTTAACCCGCCCAAAATGGGTTAAAATAGGACCATATAAAGAAATGGAAATGTGAGTACTTTGTCCGCCATTTATTAAAATTAGGATGTGCAACATTTTTGGAATTGTTTTAATTCCTATTTTTTTTATGTATACTGGATTTGGGTTTAGCACTCCACTGAAAACCATTGATGATGCGCAACCTCCTTTTCTCATTTATCACACTCCCTTAGTGTTTTCATGTGTTACTCATTCCACATTTATTTTCGTCACTTAACACCAACTGCAATTAGCCAGGCCTTGACATCTTTTGAGACCAATCTGGTCCCCCAGTAATCAGACTGATACGTGTGGATGCTGCATCTGGCAAATCCCCAAGTGAAACAAAAACAAGAAAATCCCTCCCCCACTTTTATTTTTTTCAGCTTAGTATTTAATTCAGTTGAAGCTGGATTGAAGCCTTAAATCATTTTCTTTTTGATTACATTTTCATTCCTAACTGAGAAAATTACAATTATGCACTGATTAAAGTAATTGCTTCGTTTGTAAAAGCTTTGACGCTATGGGGGAGGGCGAATGTTCAGGAAATCAGTTCCCAAATGCCAAATGCATTGGCTAACCGTTAGCCAATACATTTGGCATTTGTGAAAGGAAAGACAAAGCAGATGCACACACACACACTCCCTCTCTTCGGGTGTGTAGTGTTAGTCTGACGTATAGGCCGACATTACTATCCCTAGCTCTAACCCTAACTGCACGTGGAAGCCAGTAAGCCACGGTTGAGTCTTAACCGGCTACGTATGTCGGACTACGGGACGTCAGACTAAAGGCTCATACATAGTCTGGATTTTCGGTGGTTAGGTGACCACCGAACTACAATATGACGTCACGAGCCGCGGTGAAGAGCAAACCACCGCCACCGCTCCAGCCCTTCTCTTTGTTTTTACTCACCACCGCTCAACGTTTTCAGCTCCGGTGGTCAGCTCACCAGCGTGCCCCCAGCTCTCTCCGTCCCCAACTCCCCACCTCTCTCCTTCCCAAACTCCCCACCTCTCTCCTTCCCCACCTCCCCACCTCTCTCCTTCCCCACCTCCCCACCTCTCTCCTTCCCCAACTCCCCACCTCTCTCCTTCCCCACCTCCCCACCTCCCCACCTCTCTCCTTCCCCACCTCCCCACCTCTCTCCTTCCCCAACTCCCCACCTCTCTCCTTCCCCACCTCCCCACCTCTCTCCTTCCCCACCTCTCTCCTTCCCAAACTCCCCACCTCTCTCCGTCCCCAACTCCCCACCTCTCTCCTTCCCCACCTCCCCACCTCTCTCTGTCCCCAACTCCCCACCTCTCTCCGTCCGCAACTCCCCCACCTCTCTCCGTCCCCAACTCCCCACCTCTCTCCTTCCCCACCTCCCCACCTCTCTCTGTCCCCAACTCCCCACCTCTCTCCGTCCGCAACTCCCCCACCTCTCTCCGTCCCCAACTCCCCACCTCTCTCCTTCCCCACCTCCCCACCTCTCTCCTTCCCCACCTCCCCACCTCTCTCCTTCCCCAACTCCCCACCTCTCTCCTTCCCCACCTCCCCACCTCCCCACCTCTCTCCTTCCCCACCTCCCCACCTCTCTCCTTCCCCAACTCCCCACCTCTCTCCTTCCCCACCTCCCCACCTCTCTCCTTCCCCACCTCTCTCCTTCCCAAACTCCCCACCTCTCTCCGTCCCCAACTCCCCACCTCTCTCCTTCCCCACCTCCCCACCTCTCTCTGTCCCCAACTCCCCACCTCTCTCTGTCCCCAACTCCCCACCTCTCTCCGTCCCCAACTCCCCACCTCTCTCTGTCCCCAACTCCCCACCTCTCTCCGTCCCCAACTCCCCACCTCTCTCTGTCCCCAACTCCCCACCTCTCTCTGTCCCCAACTCCCCACCTCTCTCCGTCCGCAACTCCCCCACCTCTCTCCGTCCCCAACTCCCCACCTCTCTCCTTTCCCACTCCCCACCTCTCTCCTTTCCCACTCCCCACCTCTCTCGGTCCCCAACTCCCCACCTCTCTCGGTCCCCAACTCCCCACCTCTCTCCTTCCCAAACTCCCCACCTCTCTCCTTCCCCACCTCCCCACCTCTCTCCGTCCCCAACTCCCCAGCTCTCTCCTTCCCCACCTCCCCACCTCTCTCCTTCCCAAACTCCCCACCTCGGATCCTCTCTAAATGTGGCAGGAGACAAAGAGCTCGTATAAGGATGGGCAAGCTTTCATAAAAAAATTAAAAACAACATTTATTTTCCAAACATTTTCAGAACAAAACACATTGCGTTGTGTGAGGCTGTTATTGTTGAAATGTGGCATACTGTAAGTGATTCATTCATAGTGCATTTGTATACGTTTTAATCCCAGATGAGACAAAAAAAGTCTCAAGCTGAAAAAGAACTTTTGTGCACCTGTTTCATAAGATGGTGCAGAAGGTGCATATAATGATGGAGGAAAGTGTGTGTGGAGGCTGCCTTCCGCAGCATGGGTCTGCTGTAGCATTAACTATGCATGAACCCATCCACACATAATCTAGTACACGCACACAGACGCACACACGCACACAGTATACACACACGCACAGCCATGCCAGGCACACACGAGAATACATGCTACAGTACATGCAAGCGTACACATGCTTTCATGGAACAAAGACCAGTCTATTGTCAGAGGAATCACTACAGGTGCTGTGGTCGACATAAATTAACCATGAAAGAGACGTGTGATGTCGCACCACACAAGCTGCCGAGGCTACGTATGTCTTGATTGACAAGCGGTGTTTAGAGAGAAATTATGCGGCACAAAGCCAGAAAAGTGTGTGGGGGGTCAACCAGAGTTCACACGGCGAGGAGACGAATCCACCTAGCACAGCACTTTGTGGACGTGCCACTCTCTGCCAGCTTACTGTTAGCTAAAGCTTTATAGGTATGCTGACGGGGGCACTAAAATGAAAAAATGTACTTGAGATGTTGGGAAGAAAATGTTTAGAATGCGTATTTTTGATGGTGTTATGGCTTTGTTCGAATATGAGAGGGAGAGAGAGAGAGAGAGAGAGAGAGACACACACAGAGAAAGAGATCGGGAGAGAGAGAGATGAAGAGTAAGAGATAGAGAGGGAATGCTGTGAGATGCAATATTGTCACCAAAGAAACCTTGACACTAGGTTTAAAACCGGTTTCAGACCGTAGTTATGGGAAACGGCAAAAGGCTTATATACATACTGTTCTAGGATTCTGTTCTATTCTGAAATGTCAATCGTTTGTGGCACAAGCAATGAGTCAATTAACCTGCAGGCTTTCCAGGGTTATCTCTGTTTACCTTGTGAATGGCAAAGTAAATCGTCGCTGTCAGGCACAAACCTCTCCATATTTCTACCCCCGTAAATTAATTACCTACTATTTGGCCACCATACTACATTTTCTCTCTAAAGTTGCAAAAATAGCCAATCTGCAAGCTCATACCACGCCAATTAAATCAAGTAAAATTGAAAGTGGTTATGTGTTCAATTACGTATTAATATTGAACCAATGAAACGTATTAACAAGAGCTTGTGACTAAATAAAAACTAAATTGGATCCATTGGAATACAGGTTCCTGTTTCCATTTGAGTTTGAGAGTGTTCAGCTGCATTGATGTAGACCTAATGAATGCACAAAGCCAAATGCAAATGAAACACTCAGCGCAGCTCAGTGATGAATAAAATTATACCCACCGTGTCTTCGCAAAGTGAAATTCTAAGGTAAATCATTTCAATTATGCTATTTGAAAAAGTGTTTGGAAAAGTGTTTCAAAACAAGATGGTAGGCGGCCGTTACAAATCTTTATTCATCTTTTCTCTGTTTAAATTGTGACCCTAACTTTTTACTCAAAATGATACACAGCTGGTAATCCAGTCTGGCAGTGTCTCGCAGGTTCGACTCCCGATACCGACGGCCTTTACCGCATGTCTTCCACAAAAAAGAAAAAAAGATACACAGCAAAATTGTCAATGCTAATTTGTAACTACGGCAGCGTCAGTGTACAAGTGTAGTCAACACAGAGGATTTTACTGTGCAGTTCTGTTGAAATCTCACGTCACCTCATTGTTACAACTCTGTAGCCTCATTCTTCTCTCCCTCTCTCCCTCTCTCTCTCTCTCTCTCTCTCTCTCCCTCTCTCCCTCTCTCCCTCTCTCCCTCTCTCCCTCTCTCTCTCTCTCTCTGCCTCAGGTAATAAATGCCATAGAACAGGACTTCCGGCTTCCAGCTCCAATGGACTGTCCACTAGTGCTACACCAGCTCATGCTAGACTGCTGGCAGAAGGACAGGAACACCAGGCCAAAGTTCCACGACATCGTCAGCATGCTAGACAAGATGATGCGAAACCCTGCATCTCTCAAAGCAGGCCTCAACAACATGTCTGATGGGTGAGTACAGAGAGAGAGAGAGAGAGATCACCAACACCGATCACCAAAGTTATACATGAGCACAATTCACATGCAAATATTCACAGACATGTCTGTGGCTTGCTCACCTCTGTTAGTGACAACTCTCCCCCCCCCCCCCCCCCCCCCCCCCACCCACACACACACACACTGTACAGTCCTACCAACAACCATCCCTTGTTGGACCGTGGAGCTCCAGACCTAAGCAGGGTGAGTTCAGTGGAAGACTGGCTGGCCGCGCTGAAGATGACCCAGTACCGTGACTCCTTCCTGGGCTTAGGGTTCACCTCTCTGCCCCTCATCAGTGAACTCACTGCCGAGTAGGTCCACCTGTCTGTCTGTCTGTCTGTCTATGCATCATCCTATAACCTATAACACAGTATCTATTGGTCTATTGGTGTATTTGTGTTTGTCCCTGTGCTTATGTCTTAAACTTAGGGATGCACGATGTATCGGCCACAAAACGGTATTGGCCAATATTTGCTGTTATCGCCATCGGTCGATATCGGTATCGGCAAATAAAACTGACATTAACCGATGGCAGTAGCTGATATTTATCTGTTGTTGATAAGCATACAGTACATCAGCATTGGCTATCGGCTGAAATGTTCATTATCGGTTGCATCCCTACTTAAAATCTAATCATTTTTTTAAGTGGCTTTTGTATTTTTCTGAATTCGGTATTGAATCCGATCAAAGCGGCCTCTCTTTCGCACATGGGTAGGGTATCCACTAGAAGAATGCCATATTGTATCGACCCCAAAAGCATGTCTCATCTGCATTTTCTTGCATGTTTCACCAGGGACCTTCAGAGGATCGGAGTGTCCCTGGCCGGACACCAGAAGAAAATCCTGACCAGCGTCCAGTCAATGCAAAACCATATTGATGACCAGTCTCCCACTGACTCAGTGTAACTAACCACAGCAGCATCTGTCAGTACATGATGTGATGAAGAGGACGTGAAAACGTGAAAAGTCTTACCAAGTCCCCTGTCTCTGTTAAACCACATCAGAGGGCTCCTTCTCAGTTCAGTTTAACCCTCCTACAGAGGCATACTCACCTCAAACCGCCGACCGCAGATTTATTTGACCAATGTCTGATTTATACTCGGATACTCATCGTATCGTGCACTGAAAAGAGCTGATCCACAACTCAAAACACGCCACTGCACAGGCATCGCAGCTTGTAGATCTGCAATTATTTGTGTGTGACAACGGAGCACACTTAGTCAGTTACGGGGAGGTCTCAAATTAACCCAAATGAATTACTCTAAAACTAATTTTTGCATCGCGAGGGATGCTCGATGGCTGCTGAAGAATGGTGGCAGACTGAATGACATGGACCGAAACCAAAAATACACTCAAGTTCTATCCCTGTCTTTTAGGCTAAATATACAGATCAGTTTTGGTAATGGCTGTGGCACGTTGCAGACACTACAGGGAAGCAATTATTGACTAAATACAACACAACAGTGGAGGAGAACTTTCTTCAGAACAGTTCTTTAGCAAAGGACAAAAGAGGGACAAAAGAGTGACGGTGAGCCAATTGTTTACAAGAAGAATGCTGGGCTTCTGTTCTGTCTGTCATCACTCTTACCACCGTGACCATGTTGGATTCATGGATGACTAGTTTTAATGAAAGCAGCCGTCGATACTGCTTCAATGAAGAGTAACAGTCAGTCAAATAAAGAGACACAAGCTATAACCATTTTATTTTAAACATGGCGGAGGAACTGGGAAACCAAAAATAGGCCATATTATTATTAGTCTGCTTAAAGCCTGTTTGGCTTGCTTCCTGGGACGTAAATGTCCAGAACCTTGTAAGAATAAGGTAGGAAGTTATGCTCTTCTTATAGGTTTAAAGCATGTTGGCCAAAAAGCACTGATCTTTTTGAATACTGGAAGTTAGCCCAATCGAGGAACGTTTTAGCCAACAGACAGAATGGACTCTGAATCGCTGTCTTCATATTGAAGTGTTTGTATATATTATGACATGGGATGTTTTCTTCCTTGCTTACATTTTTGCCAACAGCACAGCACAATTAATCGTCACTCGAGTGTGTGTGGGGTCTGTTATTTCCCTGCCATTATCTCCCTCTGCATGACTTGTCATTTCAGCAAAGTTAGATGTTTTGTGGTTTGCACTTTGCAGTCAAAAGTCTCAGTTTTGTACATTTCCTATACTCATGAAATGAGAAACCCTATTGGGGACTTACTTCCATAATCGTAATGCGCAATTCAAAAGGAATTAAGCAATAATATCCCCAGACTCTTTACACTCTGAATCCGCTGCATCCGTTTAATTAACTTTTGAATAAAACAATCAACATCAAATCAGCATCCAACATGAGGCGGATGCTGAACATCAGCATAGTATAAAAGCAACAAGACAAGAAGGAATCAAGTAATCAAGCTACGGGTAACTTAGACGGCATTGCAATGCGTAGTTGCATGACACCATGCGCAACACTGTGCACATCACCGCACACAACAAAATACTGTATATCACGCCATTAAGTGACTGCTGGCTTCTCGGCTGTAAGGATGTGTCACGGCTGCACGATAAAGTGCTTTACACACAGGATGTTGTTTATATTTATCACCAATGATAATACTGTGTACCCCCCCTCCCCTATACCCCCTATAATATTGAGAGGCCTTGAACTATTTTAAAATCTCCAGTGACTTTCACATCCCTGGAAGTAAATGTTGTTTCTATAGCCAACTGTAGCCAATACCAGTTTTTGCTCACTGTGTAAGCAAATGTATTTGTTGCCTGGCAACAATGGCGTATTGAAAAATTGGTCAGGAAGTATTGACGATTGGGACTCCGTTGAAGCTTCAGTTGCATAAATCTTGCTGAATATTATACCTCTAGAGAGACCTACAGCACTAGCTTGGAGGTTTAATAAAGAGAGATAACAAACTAGTAGTCTGGAATCTCTTACCGCTGCATTGCACGGTTGGAACCTACAAAACAGCATGCGGAAGAAAAGCACAAAACTCCATTCAGTCATCTCACCGATATAGGCAGTCCCATAACAGGGTCATTTTAATGTTTGACACAAAGGTATAAGCGGGCAGTATGAACTTTCACAGTCCGTCTTTCAGACATTACTGTGTTCATGTGTGTGAATTATATGAAGGAACGATTGTTGCCTTTGGCAGACAACTGAACTATACAACTTGTCTTGTATGTGTTTCTAATGGCTTGGGTTGAGTACAAATAGACAGCATGCAGACAATGATTATCTCGGGAAGCGAAAAAGATCAGAGAGTCAAAGAGTTGGTGCAGAACTGTTGATTTTCCTACTTGAAGAGGATCTTTTGTGAACATGCATTAAACAGTGCTACATTTGTGCATGAACCATCTAAAACTAGAGACGTTATAGATAAATAATTGGAGACAGTTTGAAAGAGGAAGCAGTCGGCAGTCGCACACCCCCAGCCTAGCGTCAATGTAATGTGGATTTATCAAAAAGAAACAAATGTTTGAACAAAGTCTTCTTCAGGGTATGAAAAATAATTGGAACCAGACATAGTATCTGTATGACAAACCTTTCTACATATGGGTACATTATTTGGCTGAATATATACAGTATATATATACACACACACACACACACACACACACACACACACACACACAGTAGAGTGGTTTCAGAAACATGGACAAGAGTATCGAGAGTCTGCTTGAACTGAAGGTTTGGGGGGGTCATGGAAGAATGTGTCTAAATCATCCAGGACATTACATATCTCCAAGTTTGCCATTTCTGTTTGTTTTCATGGAAATTGAGAGATCACACTGTTTGTCATGTAAAAAGAATGTACCATCATGGGACCAAATCAAAGGAATAAGCAGGAGAGGAGAGGAGAAGTGCCGTATATGACAGTCGAAGCAACTGTTGACATCGATGTTTGAATAAGAATGAGACTGGGTGTGGAGAGATGTCTCTTTGTCTGATTCTCTCCATCTACTTCCTCCTCAGCCCCACCTAAAGTATTATATATTTATATACATGTCTCGCTCTCTTTATGTTCTGCATTTCAACCTTCTCCTTAGTCTAACACAAATAATACTTCATAATAATTCAATTCAATGGCATGAGAAAACATACGTTTACATTACTAAAGCAAGTGTTAGGAGCGTGTACAGCATTGTGTAAACAGAGCTTTGTCACATTGCGTCGTTATACAGTATACATGATACAGTATACAGGGTATACACCTTTTTTGGAAACAAATAAACAAGAAATGATGACAGTCATATTATCACCAGCTGCTATGTAACTGCAGTAGTGGCATATAGTATAGTAGGCTACTGCTGCTATGTTATTATCACAGCATAAAATGATGTCATGATTTCGACCCACTCAGACCCCCACACGTAGAACCCCATGATGAGACAATGGCTTTCTTTAACCAGCAGCTAAAGCAGCTGGTAAAAAGCCTCAGATTTAAAATGTCTTTAAAGGTAGCAGCTCTGTTTACATGTGCAGTAGGTCTAGAAGTCTACTTGCTACAGGTAGTCCTTAGGGTGGCTGTATTCCATTGAATAACCTTCTTTTATCGCAACAGTTCACAAATCTTGCTGCTGTGTTTGCACATTGTTGTATTTCTCCCAATAGGTGTGGGAGTTTTTGTGTCGTTGGTCATAGTTTCAAACTCACTTTGGGTGTGTGTAATCTGTGTCTCTGATGTCTTGGTATAGTGGGCAGGTGGATAGACAGTGTAGTTCTGTTTCCACCACTTTTTGTGTGCAGTGGGTGCATATATAGTCTGTCTTCCCTTGGGAGCGGGGTATGTCTGTGGTGCATATATAGTTTGTCTTCCCTTGGGAGCGGGGTATGTCTGTGGTGGCCTTTCTCTATTGCAAGTCTGTGTTCACTGAGCCTGTACCTATAGTCAAGGCTTTCTTAAATTTTGGGTCGTTGCTCGGGTTGCCCGTGCTCGGGGATTCAGCCAATGTATATTCTCTTTTTAGTGATAGATAGCATTCGACTTTGCTTTGGTTTTGGGTTGCCTCTTTCCAGTCAGGTAGCTTTCTTTTTGTTTTCTTATAATCTGGTTAAATCCAGTGAGTTCTCTGTCTGGTGGTTGTGCTTGCGTCCCTGGACCAGCTATCTAAGGGTAGACTGGAAACCAGACGAATCTGCCACAGGAAAGAAAAATGCCCTGAGCAGATATTGGTCTGGCATTCCTCAGTTTGAATAGGGGGGATTCACACTATGGTCCCGGATGCGCACTCGGGACCACTTATGGAAGTTATGGATGTGTGAATGCTGCGTACCGTTCCCATGGGAGCAGATCACCCAGGGACCTGGGACCGCATCGGGACCGATTGAAGTGTACTCGGATACAGATCGATGAAAGCATTGAATACAATTGAATGAAGTGTACTCAAGTGCGGAAGAATCAAGGCCAATGTGAATCAGCGGGGACCAGGCAACCGTATTCGGGAACAGTTCGAATCAATCGGACTCAGTCCGTCTCAGTGTGAATCCCCTATAAGAGTTTTCTGTATGATTGAGGGCTATGTTATGGAGCGTGTCTGGGTTGCTTTCATTTAGGTGGTTATGAAAGTTAAAAGAGTCTACTCTTCAAGCAGTCTATTCTAACCTAACAAAGAATTCTCTCAAATGCTCAATTGTCTCAAGATAGTTAGTTTTGATCCATCATTTCACCCAGTGATGTTGTGTCCAAGCTGAAAACGATACCAAATGACCAAAGAAGGAGCAGATCTACAACCTCACATTGAGTTGCCCTGGTAATGCACTGTGAGCTTGTAGATCAGCAATTTTCGTTATTCGTCATACGTACATACCATGAATCATGATTAAGGCTTAAGTAGTTAAGTTGCAGTTGGTTTCTAGTACACCCAGCAAGTCAATTTAATCTGTCTATGATGTGTCACTCAACTGAAAAGAACAGATTTCTAAACGTTTTCCGGTTGAAAATCACTTATTCTCAGCAAGTGTCACCATCATCTGACAAAGTTTAAAGAAAGTGTTAACAGACGACTGATGCTGAACACAAAAGGGTGACATCATCACTGTCGGGCGGAAACCATGTACTTTTATGTCAAAAATGTACAGTCACAACAAGCTCTCGTTCATACTTTTTACTGGTTCAATATTTATGAAAACTCAACGGGGAGAGAGAGAGATGGGTGAGTGACACGCAGCAAAGGTCGCCACCGGCACTGGGACTCAAACCCGC
The DNA here is from genome assembly GCF_964188405.1 of Protomyctophum parallelum. NCBI lineage: Eukaryota > Metazoa > Chordata > Actinopteri > Myctophiformes > Myctophidae > Protomyctophum > Protomyctophum parallelum. The sequence goes on from NC_139701.1 coordinate 34,814,597, forward strand.
GGCACTCTGTCAGGCTACATTGAGTCTATACTGTAGGTGCCCGGATCACTACGCCAGCTGTCTGGACTACTTTTTGGTACTTTCGTGTGACACGCTTTTGTGACAAAGTAGGGCATTCATTTACAAAAAACAACATATTATGTTTAATTGGAGAGCAATTAAAGCAATGATTCTGCCTGACAGCAACAATATTCTAATCAGAGTTAAACCCACCTCCAGTTGTCTTACATATCATCGCAGCTTCCCAGAGAGGACCAGCAGTTTATTCACGCTGTTTTCTCAAAACAGCACTGACCGACAGAACGGGTTTTATCTGCACATGACTTTCTTAAATACTCCTGCTCACCATTCTGTACAGGATGTTTGTATAGTTTTGATTGAAGAAAAGATGTAGCTGACATGAAACCATGTTTTTAATGGGGGTCAGTCAGTGTTTCAGTAGAGCAGCTAGCCGCTGGCGCTGCCTTGATCTGTGTTTACCTACAATATTGTCAAAGGTGTTACTGCTCACATGGTCAGAGCACAGGCCCACTGTATAATATTGTAACATACTGTAAGGTGTGTGTGTGTGTGTGTGTGTGTGTGTGTGTGTGTGTGTGTGTGTGTGTGTGTGTGTGTGTGTGTGCGCGCGCGTGTGCGTGCGTGCGTGCTGTTCACTGTACAATGGAAAATGTTTGTATTGTGAATGTGACAACTGTGAGAGTTTATAGCTGTTACTTTCTGAATCTTGCTATTACGATGCACTGTTTGTGAATAAACAAAAGGAAAACCCCAAACTGATGAGTGTTGTTGTTGTTGATAACTGACATGCCTGAGGAAGGCCGAAAGGCCGAAACGTTGCTACGACTCTTATCAAAATAAACTTATTGAACCAGCAAGTGGCGGTGTGCTAGTCTCTCCTCCTTCCTTAAAACGTTTGCTGCTCTGCCAGGACCTATACGCACCTGCTATAAAATTGAACCGGGTGTTCGGAAGTCATCTCTGACTGACAGTCAAAATGTGATTATTAACCACATTCAGTAGCATCCCTATTCTGGGCATGTTATAATACAAACAAACTGTCGGCCAAAATAGCTGATCTACAAGCTAACAGCACGTCACAAGGCAACGTGTTATGAGCTTATACAGTTTTCGGCAAAGAGATGTTGGTGTAGAGCAGGGATTCTCAACGTTTTTGGCTGGGGACCCCCGGAAATGCTTTGGCCATGTCTCGCGGCCCCCCTCCCCACCACCAATACAAATTGACCACTACAATAACCTAGAGGAAATACATCATAAATATATATACTAAACCAGATCATTCAGGAAAGTTTATGCATGTACTATGTGTACTATGTAAACATTTTCCAGCCATTCCCGAGGTGTCACGACCCCCAGGTTGAGCAGATCTACAAGCTTGTATATCTGCTATTTATTTGAGCCAACCAATGTGCTGTATATACTGTACTTTCCCGGTTTTAATGGGGAAAGTCAGTTTATGAATCAATCTTTTCTCCCAAGTTGGAATGGTGCAATGGTAACGTAACATTGATGAAAAACAACTGTGATATTTAGTGTAACAAAATGACCATTATCAAAAGCAAGTTTCAGGTCCCTGCAAATTGATTTCCGTAATGAACGGAAATGAATGGAAAGCTGCTGGCGGCTTGGCTTCCATAATGACCAAACACTCCACTAGGTGATTTGGACAATGGTCTGCACTAATGTCACATACACTGAGTCATACTGTATGCAATAAGATGACGATACCGATGATATTAAATTCCATATGAGTTTCATTCCAGTGATTTGAATTTGTTGTACGTGTGTATGTACTGTATGTGTAGTTTTTTTCCCCCACCACATTGTTTGAGTAATTGTCGGTAGATGATGCTACAAAGAATTACAATAAATTTGCATTAATTTGAATTTTATAGTGCTTTTCAACATGCTCAAGCTGCAAGCATTTATAATGGCCGAAATGATAACACCTGAAAAACATACAAAGTCATAAGCAAAAACACTGACTGATTCACTGAAAGAGAAACCAATTAAACGAGAGCCTGTGGGTGGCAATGTATCCTCCTCCTAATAACGCAAACTCCCATTTGTATGAAGTAGATTAACGGCATTGGAGCGGTTTCAATTGGCTAATGGGTGCTATGAATACTCGTTAGGAGTAGCGAAATGAAGAAATTGACGTTTGATTGAGATGAAGCACTAGTCTGTCACGCTGAGGTAAGAAATACATTCCATAGCCTACCTTTTATCTTGAAACTGAATTCTAAATGGGTTTACTAACTCCCACCAGCCCTCCAACTCCAACAGTACATAAAGTAATAATAAGCACATAGACCGTAGAGAATGTACATTGAAGAGAATATATCTCTGCTCGAGTCCATGTACTCGAAAGCCTCCATCCTTTCATCATAGAGGTATTGCATGATTGTATTCAGATCATAGAAGCTGGATAGAGGAGGAAAGTGGTGTTCATCATATCTTATGGATGATTGCGTGCCTCCAGCCCAGGCAGACCCCATTCTTCTCTCAGGGGTTAATAGCTCTCTGAGCGACAACAGATCCAAACCATGGCCAGACATGACAGCAGGGCACAGCGCAGGGCGTGGTGGCATGACTTCATCTACGGCTGGAATAAAGAGTGTCAGTTAGGCGGGCATGCAGGCCAAGAGAAAGAAAGACTGAATATGAATCTCCCAATAGGGGAAAAATAATGAGACTCGATGAGATCCCATTCTATGCATAATGTGTGTGTGTGTGTGTGTGTGTGTGTGTGTGTGTGTGTGTGTGTGTGTGTGTGTGTGTGTGTGTGTGTGTGTGTGTGTGTGTGTGTGTGTGTGTGTGTGTGTGTGTGTGTGTGAATCATCCTCACGTCACATCATCATTACAGCTCTGTCACCTCATTCTTCCCCCTCACTCCATATCTCTCTCAATCTTTCTTTCTCTTCCCTCCACCCCCCCCCCCCCCTCTCTCTCTCTCTATCGGAAGTTGTAGATAAATAATTGACTGCCTCTTACACCACAGTGGTTTAGTGAGGTATTGCATTTTGCTCTCTAGACCACATTCCTGGCACTCTGCCTCTCTCTCTCTCTCTCTCACACACACACACACACACACACACACACACACACACACACACACACACACACACACACACACACACACACACACACACACACACACACACACACACACACACACACACACACACACACACACACACACACACACACAGAGAGAGAGACACAGAGAGAGAGAGAGAGAGAGAGAGAGAGAGAGAGAGAGAGAGAGAGAGAGCGAGAGTGTGCTGGAGATGGCACATTTTTTCTTTTAAGAATGAATGGTTATCTATTATTAAGTAGCATTCAGCAGTAGCTGTCTCTGTCGACTAGGCTGCTTAAATAAATATGACACATTAGTGATCTGGCAGCGCTCAGTTGTGTACCGAGCACTTACTGTCAACACAAGACTGTTGGAACCAATAACTAAAAGCAGTCTAATATCTCCACTATTGAAGGCCATGGCTCTCCACACAGGAAAACAGCTTTTTATGCCTTAGAGGAAATTATAATTTATAAATTACAAGTCTGGGGTTACCTAGTAAATTCAGCAGTGGAGATATTAGATCTGCTTTGAAAATAAATAAAACAATGACTCATTAGTTACAGCAATGTCCCGGGTTGCAGCTGTAACTGTATTATTGTAAGGTTAAATTAAGGTTTTGTAATGTGGTGTGGTTACACCCTCATATAAAAAGGAACTCCTCGAAGGCAGTGGTTCTCAACATATTCTGGATCAGGGCCCACTTGAAAATGTTGAAAGCATTTGTGGCCCACCCACCTGACTTGCTGTCAGATGGGTGGGCCGAAATGAAAAACAAACAAACAAATGAAACCATGCAACATAGTATACTTTAAGTTCCTATTTCCTATAAATTTCACCAAAATACGGTTTTAAAGAAAATCTTTTTTCATATTAATGTTATATTATCATAACAATCTTTGTGTTTTGTCAATACTTTGGGGGCTCCACTTGCAGAATCCTCGCGGCCCACAGGTTGACAATCACAGCTCCATGTCCACATGCAGGTCTCCTGCGTCAGTAGTTCACTGCGTGTTTGTTTGGTGCACAACAGTGCAAATACGTTTTACATCTTGCGTGCGCGTCACACCGGAGGTTGCAGAGGAGTGCTGCTAAAGTGTATTTTAGCAGGGCTCTTTATGAAGCCCAGAGGACATTCCTAGAAACAATAACAGTAGTAAATTATGACTCGGACTGACACCGTACTGACCTCGGCTCAGCAGGGAGCTAACACCTTTTTTTAAAGACAGTTTTTATGGCATTAGTAGTTAAGTTAAATTTAAAGAGCACTGGGAAGCACGGCCAAGTCAAGGAACAAAGTATAGTATAACGTCTTCTTTCTCTTTTGTTGAGGGGCTATGTCCAGCTTTGAGGGTGCATGTAAACACAAACATTGTCCTAACACAAACATTAAATGCCATTGAAAAGGAATGGCCATTTCTTTGTTACGTAAACACAAACATTGAAGACAAAAGTGAGTGCGCAAATTGTGATTGGCCGGAATGAGATGAAGTATGAAGATGTACGATGATAAGAGCGCCCCTCTTATCAGGTTTAAAAAAAAATTACCTCCATCAGATGTGATGGAATGACTCAGGTGATATTAACATTAACAGAGATCTGAACTTTAGAGTTTATGTATATGGTAGGATAGAGAGTAACTAGGATAGAGTTATCGCTCTATCAATAACACCTGTCCTCTACTTACAGTAAGATGGTCTTGGCAAAATAGCCCATAGACGCTCATCCAATGTTTATTTTCTCAGTCAGAAACACTCAGCGTGATCCAAATGGAATTGATCAGCATCTATGTTTGTGTTATTATGATATCCCTTGGCCAGAGCAGCCAGAGGCATTATGTTTTCAGGTGGTTTTCAAGTGGGGGCCTGGCGGACAGTGCGACATGCAAGTGCATGCCGACCATATAATCACCACCTGCCCCTTATACAGACCACCCTCGGACGCCAGCCTCTTCGACCTACATATAGGACCAGTTGGACCTCTGACATTACATGAAAGAATATGTTTGCAGGTTGTCGGTCCATCTCTCCGCCCATCCATACAGCTCGATGTGCTACTTTATTGTAGCCTACAGCTGAACATAACGTCCCTCAAGATCCAAGGTGAGATAACGAGGTGTATGTTACTGTAGGCCAGTGGAATGCAAATGATATGCCGACACTTGCATCTCTTCTGAGACATACTCTCAAATTGAGAGTATGTCAGGCGCAGCTCGCTGCTACATATGTTGTTATTAGAGTGTCATTGAACCACCAATTAGAAATTGGGAGTCTCATATACGTGTTTTTCTAGTGATGTTTTAATCAATGAGCTCATGACTTGTATGGGCACCGTTCATGCAGTTCATACAAAGTTACTGTACGTATTTTCATTATGTCGTTAACTCCGTTCTGTCCTCCCTCATCCCCCATACCTTCCCTCCTTCATTTACATCTTTCCGTTTCCCTCCACCCTATACCATCTCACCTTCCTCCAGCCCTCCGTTTCCTGAATGCCATTGTCCTTTTCTCCCCCCAAACGGCTTCTGAAGTCTATATTTAGCCCAGACTCTCGGCCGAGAGGAGTAAGATGTGTTGCATTCCTAAGATGCTATTAGTGGCATGATTATTTGTTGGAAGCAGTTCAGCCCAATCTCATTTTATGGTTGGGTTTTTTCTTTTACTGCATGGCCCCGAAGGAGGCTAGCCATCTATACGCTTTTGTGTGAGTGTGTGTGTGTGTGTGTGTGTGTGTGTGTGTGTGTGTGTGTGTGTGTGTGTGTGTGTGTGTGTCTCACTGCTAGTGTTATTTTGGCTCTGTGCTTTGTATTATGCCCACTTCAGCCCTTTCCAACCGCAGGAAATGTTCTCTATGGTGGTAATAAAGCTTGCTTTGGTTAGTCCATTTAGCTCGACACCATTTTATACAACTCTCTAATGCTGTTGCTTTCACCTCTCTGTGAACTTGCTGCTGTATTAAGGTCTTTCAGTTCTTAACATAACACCTGGTAGAAGATTTAAACATCTGCACCCTGGTTTAAAGCACCCAAAACAATCGTATTAACAGTGCAACGTTTCAATGTGATTGGTCTTCTTCATCAGGCATTCATTAATGAAGACCTTTACGGTCATAATGTTGCACCATTAATAAAAAGCTTTAAATCAAGATGTTTTAACCTACTATCTGACTGTTGCCTTGGTGACCTGCACCTGGACTAAATACAGGTTCTCAACCTTTTGGGCTAGGGACCCTCAAAAATACTTTGGCCATATCACGCACCCCCACCCCACAGACCCCCATACAAATTGACGACTACAATACCCGTAATAACAAAGAAAATGCATATACTAAATGATACTGAAACCAGATAATCGTTATTAGAATAAGGCCTGGTTTTGGAACACAACAGGTGTATTCAATCTTGGTTTGATTGGGACACACATCAACACCATTATGCTCTGTATTTGTCACTGACATGTCACTGAAGCTCTTCTCGCATACAAAATAGATTAAAAAACAAAATATTCGTTATTGTGCTTCTACTATAAGGCGTATGAGTAAAAATAATTTGGCGATGATGTGCAAATTAATTTTCTCTTTGAACTAACAGCACTGGGCAATGTTTCTGACCCTGAAATAAACCAGCATGCCATTAAGATATGGTCACATGTATCAAAAGGTCTCTAAAAGATTAAGCAGAAATCCAATGATCTAAAATGCATATGTGATTAATTGCTTGTTATAACCATACGCAGAATGAGGAAATCAGATAAAGGTGTTCAAATGACCATTTCATTTATCGCAGCACCAGATGCAGAATTAACAACAACAACAATCATTTTCAATCCCAAAGGAGATATTCTGAAAAATACTGGCTGGAATGTTCCCTAGAGCAGTGATTCTCAAACTTTTTTATTCCAAGAGATTTGGTATTTTGTTATTAGGCCAAATGGAACCATTTCTTGTTACCAGTTGTACACTCTCAGATTTACAGGTAATGTAATAGTCAATTTGGTCCTTAAGTATGAATCTTGTAGCTGTGGGACCCCCTGGAACGCGTTCAAGGACACCTGGGGGTCCCCAGACCCCACTTTGAGAACCACTGCCCTAGAGGAAGAATGCTATTGATTTTAGTGACCTCGTGGCCTTTCCTCTAGCGCCACCCGGAGGCCAGATTTCCCCCTTGCTCACACAATATCTCCAAATGGATTGGGTGAACTGCTGAGTGAGGATGAGGCCTATAACCAACTGAATGACCCCACCAGTCCTTTATTCTAGCTGTCAACATGCCAACATGCCATCTCTTTGTAGCTTTTGAATTATGGTGCATTATATAGTTGTATAGTAAGGGGGGGGGGGGTCAAAATATAAAAATAAATAATGATATTTATATCATTATGTATCTTTATATTTTGACTGTACAGCATGAGGTACATCAAACAAAACTGTTTCACTATAGCTGGACAAATGTTTACTGCATTCTAAATGCAACGAGAACATTGAAGGCACATCTCCATATTGTAGCTCTCTCCTTCATAAAGGCTAAGATAACGGATGGATAACACATACTGCTGGCTTCTGTTTGCCTTGGCTCATATGCTGGGCACAATGGAACTGTGTCTGATAAATGCTTTTCATGGGCCCAGCACCAGACATATTAACGGCATTTGTCATTTCCTCCCAAGTTAATGACATCATCTGCTCTTCATGGTGCTCAGTCTATCTATTTGTGGTACATTAATAGATTTATTGTTGACAATTCGATCTGCACCCCCTTTACAAGGATATCAGTTTGACCTTGGGATGAGATATCAAGAGGCTCTTTCTCCATGACACTGTGTTAACGAAGAGCAGTCATTTGATTGGTCACGACTGAATCCACCTCCAACACCACACCCACTGACTAGTATATGCTCAGTCGTATCCATCAAATCATGCCACTACGCCATGGGTTCTGCTTCCCCCAGGCCACTGCCCATGGGTTCTGCTTCCCCCAGGCCACTGCCCATGGGTTCTGCTTCCCCCAGGCCACTGCCCATGGGTTCTGCTTCCCCCAGGCCACTGCCCATGGGTTCTGCTTCCCCCAGGCCACTGCCCATGGGTTCTGCTTCCCCATTCCACTGTGCATGCCATGGGTTCTACTTCCCCCATGCCACTGCTCCATGGGTTCTGTTCCCCCCGTGCCACTGTGCATGCCATGGGTTCTGCTTCCCCATGCCGCTGTGCAAGCCATGGGTCTGCTTCCCCATTCCGCTGTGCAAGCCATGGGTTCTGCTTCCCCATTCCGCTGTGCAAGCCATGGGTTCTGCTTCCCCATGCCACTGTCCATGGGTTCTGCTTCCCCATGCCGCTGTGCAAGCCATGGGTTCTGCTTCCCCATTCCGCTGTGCAAGCCATGGGTTCTGCTTCCCCATTCCGCTGTGCAAGCCATGGGTTCTGCTTCCCCCATGCCACTGTCCATGGGTTCTGCTTCCCCATGCCACTGTGCAAGCCATGGGTTCTGCTTCCCCCATGCCACTGTCCATGGGTTCTGCTTCCCCCATGCCACTGTTCATGGGTTCTGCTTCCCCCATGCCACTGTTCATGGGTTCTGCTTCCCCCATGCCACTGTTCATGGGTTCTGCTTCCCCCAGGCCACTGTCCATGGGTTCTGCTTCCCCCATGCCACTGTTCATGGGTTCTGCTTCCCCCATGCCACTGTTCATGGGTTCTGCTTCCCCCATGCCACTGTTCATGGGTTCTGCTTCCCCATGCCGCTGTCCATAGGTTCTGCTTTCCCCATGCCACTGTGCAAGCCATGGGTTCTGCTTCCCCATGCCGCTGTCCATAGGTTCTGCTTCCCCCATGCCACTGTGCATGCCATGCGTTCTGCTTCCCTTCCTTTTTTTAAATCAAGCATAATTTATTTTCTCTTCTACTTTTATCAACATTAAAAAAGGCAAATGCCTCTTGAAATGTATGTAAATCTATTCCTGGATTTGTGAAAAGCTGAGCTTTACGAGATACACAGTTTACACTCACCAATAGGGGCAGATATCCCTGACAGGATATCGCACAGCTTATTTATTCACCTACTGTCACTGAACAAAAGTAACAACAGCAGCAGCAAGGGGGAGGGAGGCACAGCACTGAAAGATCACACACACACACACACACACACACACACACACACACACACACACACACACACACACACACACACAGACACACACACACACACACACACACACACACACACACACACACACACACACACACAGACACACACACACACACACACACACGGTAGTAGTGCCTCCGTGTTCGGGACCACACCTAAAGCACATGTGTGATTTGGCTGAATTGGCTCCATGAAAGAGAGAGAGAGAGAGACATTTTGTATTGCCATGGCAACGAGGTTGTCGAGAAACGCATTTCTGCCTTTTAATGTCTTTTTTTCCCGAAATCATCTTTGAAAAGACGTGATGGCTCAAGGCCTCACAGCCACAGAGAAGACCGCACCCTGTGGCAATATGAATCCCACAGAGAGGGGAGGGGGAGAGAGAGAGACACGGAGACAGAAGGGGAGACAGGAAGCACCAGTATGTGATGATGATGGCTAGTTTGGCTACACAGACTAGAAGAGGGAGGTTGCACAAGTACAAGAGAAGGTAAAAGAAGAGGCAGAGAATGAGAGAATACACTAACTGACTTTTCTTGTAAACATATATATATAATAGTTATATTTAGTTTTTGTTTTCTTATTCTACAGCTTGGTAAGCTGCAGACAACCAACACACCAACATAGCCAACGCAAAATGTATGTTTATCAACAAGAGATAAATATCGGCTAGTGCCATCGGTTAATGTCCGTTTTATTGACCGATAACAGCAAATAGGCCCTTAGTCTTGTTTACTTTTGTGGCTCATTTCTCTTCTACTTTTATCAACATTAAAAATTAAAATAAAAAGCCAAATGTATCTTGAAATTAATGTAAATGTATTCCTGGGTTTGTGAAAAGCTGAGCTTTAGAAGATACACGGTTTACACTTACTCCAGTATAGGGCAGGGTCCCTGACAGGATATCACACTACTAAGCTTATGTATTCACGAAAAGCACGAAAGACGAAAGCAACGATGTGTGGCCGACACATCCCTATTCACACGTTAGAACAGGTGCTGGGTCCTTTTTATTGTCTTTACAACATGGGCTATCCTGCCGTCGTCAGTGTGTGCACTGCACACACTCACACAAACGCATAGCTGTGATAACTATTACAGGTATTAATACCTGTAACAGTAAATACCTGTTGTTGATATGTATTATTGTGTTATTTTCATGCTATGTTGATCAAGTGAAATGGAAACAAGTCCCCAGAACTGTTTTTGTGTTATCCTTTTAGCCTGACTGTACCTCATGCTGTTTGCATTTCTGACTAATGCATTCAATCAATCAATCAAAATATACTGTAGCCAATCATTGTCATAGTAAGAGTGAAACAATAACTAAAGCACTTTCTTTCACGATAATCTCACAAGATCTATCTACAGCAGTGGTTCTCAACCAGTGGTCTGCATGGGTTATTTTGATCAATGCCCAAGATCTTATCCAACGACAACTAAACATTTTCTTCGTTTTGCGTCTGAGAGGCTAAATCTCATCAAATGGCCGTCTGTAGCTCAAAGGCCAAATAAATAATGGGCCTTGATATGAAAAAGGTTGAAAACCACTGACCTATAATACAGCATCTATATGTCACATATATTTACATACTGTACAGTACTTCTCCCTATACCACTCTCAACACCCTACCTCTGTTCTGTCCCATTTGTCAAAAATATAGATTTCCTCTTGATGCCGGCCTTGTCTCTCTCTGCATAACATTGTGTTTCAGAATAGCAATGAGCCTGCCCCATTGCCCCCCCTGTCTATATACAGTGCACTGTATACCAGATAATTATGTCTGCTCACTTCCTTGTAGATTTGCTCAACTCAGCTTTGTGGGATGAATTGGGATATTAAAGTGAACTTTGTTGGAACAAAGTCAAGACAAAAATAAATGTCACTGTGCTAGGATAATTTATACTGCACGTACTCAATTGTTAAATTCTCTCTCTCTCTCTCTCTCTCTCTCTCTCTCTCTCTCTCGCTCTCTCTCTCTCTCTCGCTCTCTCTGTCTCTGCGCTGTGAGCTTGTAAATCTGCTATTTTTTTGTTGAAATATCTTGAAACTACTGATTTAGAAGGCATTTGTAGAATCTGTCTCAGGTCTTAATGGGTTGACCACGCACCGTGGAGACTGCAGTTCGAATCCTCCAAGGTGACTTCAGCTTGGCTGTGCGTTCCAACAAACACAGTTGGTCATGGGTGGGCCAACATGGGAGCTAGGGGGAGCTCTGTGGCTGCACCAGTGACAGTAACAGGTTGGTTCAGGACACATGTTCAGAGCAAAGAACTGGGAGGGATAGAGTGTTTCGCTGCATGAGTTATCCCTCCCGGTGAAACTCCTCAGTGTGACAACTGACAAGCAGGTGTTGGCAGTAACAGGTTGAAACCACGCACGCATACACGCACGCACACACCTCTATCTAATTGTATTTCCCCAATTTGATTTTAGTTTAGAGAAGCCAATTATTTTAAAAACCACCTGCCAGTGAGGAGCGCCCACCGGGAAGACACCTCCGTCCTACTCCTCCTGTCCAACATCGCCTGCTGACAGGTGCTGCCCCAGCCCATAGGAGTCGCCGACTCGCTAGCGCAGCGATACAGATCAACCTTCCCACCAATGCACACACGCCATTTGGAAAGAACTTGGGCGGCAGGCCCCTTCCCTACTTCCTTCACAGGTGTTACCGATGATAATAATGAAGGCTTCTGTTCCATTCTGGTCAAACAGAGTCAGGGTGCTGCTATATAGTGCATGTTGGCTCACTGGAAACACTCTGCTACACCAGTGGTTCTCAAAGACCGTTTCCACCGGTTGGTTCCCAATGGGAAGGGAACCGCGGTTCAGTTCTTTTTGGCAAGAGCTCCATAATTGGAACGTTAATTATGAATTGAGTGGTCAAAACCATACCTATTAGATATATTAGATTGTTATCACCATGAAAATTCCCCAGTTTATTACTTACATGAAGACAATGATTTATTGTATTACACATTTAAAAATGTTATTTTAAATATGCAAATGAGGTGTTAGGAAAATGTGAAGAAATGGAAAATATGAAAAAGCTACTACTGTGGAAGGGTTATCATATATTAATTTACTTATATTGATCCTATAGACAATTTAATATGGGTATAGTTTTGCCCACTCAATTCATAATTAACGTTCCAATTTTGGAGCTCTGGCTCATGGACTAAGAACCAAAAAGAACTGAACCGGTTCTGATTGGGGACCAACCGGTGGAACAGGGAAGTGTCCTTGAGTGAGTACCATTTGGCACCGTACGTGTAACTCTGAAATGGACCCTTACGGGTCCATTTGGTTCCATTTGTACACTCTCAAAAGTTATGGGGGTCCTTGAAATTAAAAAGTTTGAGAACCACAGCACACAAACTTGGTAACATCTGTGAAGGAAGTATACTGTAGAGAAGTGGCCCGGAAGTAGGAAGAGTTATTCTGTGTGCATAGATCCCATTGTTTGTGTAGAAGAGTTATTCTGTGTTCATAGATCCCATTGTTTGTGTAGAAGCTATGGCTGCTTTGCTAATTTGAGCAATTAGCTATTCAATGGACAGCTAACATCATGTCTGGAACAAAGAAAGCGCTAAACAGAAAGCGCTATACAGTAGGCCTACAAAGCATCTGACCCAAATTGGGACTATTTGTATACTCTCGAGTATAAAACTAACACTGAAGATCTGTCTAATGTGAGAATATGTGAGAATAATTTAGTTGATTTTATTAGAAAATAAATGTAATTCTCTGTATGATCTGTGTTGTTGTGTCTCCATTGCAGCAGTGTTGCATCATGCTACACCACTGAGCTCAGAATGAAATAATGAATGACTCTCAGGGTTTTTCAAAACATAATACATTTAGATAACTGATTATCTGCCTACATTCTCCACTGGCTTACACCTTTCAGCCGTATTTATGACAGGCTTTCAGATATTTTGCCAATGTTGTTAACAACTTAAACCTTAATTGACCATGCAGGGCCACCTCAGCACCAAATATAGCCGATCTTGTAGATGTAGGCTATTATTTTTGCAGAATCTTCACCCCAGCATAGCATTCGTGTTACCATTGTGTACCCTGTACAGTTTTGTATAGTGACTGCATGTGAAAACTCAACTTATTTTGTTTCGTCCCAGCGTTAAGTCTCTGTACGTGCCTTCACGGTCTTGATATAATGCAGCAATGTCCCCATCCCCAGCCTTGGGAATATTTCACATGGAGAGCAGCCAGTACAGAGGCCTGGTTGTTCCCCTAAAGGAAAGCTGTCTCCTCAATTAACCTCCATGCAGCCACCAATCTCCATACTAACCAGCACAGCGTAGCGCTTGGCTAGAGACACAGAGGGACTGAGTTTGGTCAGCTTGTACTATTGAGGCAACACAGTTGAGTCTTGAACTGGAACGAGGTGAGATTGTAACCAATCTAAAGTCAAGAGAGTAGCTGCCATAGAGTGATGAGATTGATTGTAGAAATCAAGATGGGCCCATGGATCGTGGAACAATCATAGCGGCCACTGAATGGAGCAGTGGCCAATGGTCATACTAAAGCTCTGGCTGAATCAGACCAGCTGTACGTGACCGGACTGAATGGCTCATGACTGAATGCTTATTTGAAAGAAACAAAAATCACACTCGTGTGAAGCTCTTATCATCATGCATTATCATAATTATTCCACTCAATCACAGTTTGCGTCCTCACTTTTCCTTCTTCACTTTTCTGCCCCCACACACACACACACACACACACACACACGCACACACGCACACACACACACACACACACACACACACACACACACACACACACACACACACACACACACACACACACACACACACACACACACACACACACACACTAATTAAGCACATTAAGCATTATTCATAAACCTGCATAACAACAAGTCAATATCACTCACATTTTCAGCAGTGAATGAGCGGGGAAATTAATGTTGCCCATAACGTTGCCAGCCTAGTATAGTCATACATTGTACACATATATACTGTATGTGTATACAGATGTGTGTGTGTGTGTGTGTGTGTGTGTGTGTGTGTGTGTGTGTGTGTGTGTGTGTGTGTGTGTGTGTGTGTGTGTGTGTGTGTGTGTGTTATATACAGTACTGTACACAATATGAGTCTCATAGAGAATCAACTCTATATTTTCTGTCTGACTGCAGCATAATGAACACAAAGGGGGATCCAGACCTCCTGGGAACACCTCAGGTCAGAGGTTAAACACACAGTCTCATGGTTCATTGAACTCATTATTTGGGAGAATATCACTATCAGTGCTCCACCGGGGACCTGGAATATTAATAGCTTTCCTTTTTCTCATTAAGATGTATTTTGAAGACCAACGTGCCAGACGATTATTAATATCCAAATTTGGAAATAGTCTCTCCACCATCTGGCCAGAGCAATTTCAACACTTTTTTTTACATCATTTTTCCCCCTGTATGGTTTGATGGCCTACTTCCTGTGACCTACCATGGAAGAAGTGTCATCAAACCTCTGGGCCTAAAACACATTTACACACACACACACACACACACACACACACACATGCAAGCACACACGCATTTCGGCCATTTGATCTACAAGCTCACGGTGTGTTTGAATGCCACACATTGTGAGCTTTTAGATCTGCTATTTTCAAAAGATGTTTATACATTTGAAAACATAAAACGGGACACTACATAATGAGATACATTCTACTTTTGATAGCAACGTAATGTACACACACACACACACACACACACACACACACACACACACACACATTGTTTTTCATACAGCCAAAGCAATATCACTCACTATCATATTTCTCACACACACACACACACACACACACACACACACACACACACACACACACACACACACACACACACACACACACACACACACACACACACATTGTTTTTCATACAGCCAAAGCAATATCACTCACTATCATATTTCTCACACACACACACACACACACACACACACACACACACACACACACACACACACACACACACACACACACACACACACACACACACACACACACACACACACACACACACACACACACACACACACACACACACACAGTATGTAGTGTGGATTTATATGGTGGATTCATGGCCGTCATTTAGGCAGAGGTTTACAGTATGTGGGAGCTGGGAGAAAAGTAGAGCGGATGACAAATAGTCTGTCAATCTGTCCGCCTTGCAGGGCTGGAATCTCACAACCCTCCAACCTGATGCTAAGAATGAAATATTAGACCATGTGTGAAATATTCCTCTGCTCAGTAACTCTCTTTCTCTCCTGCACACACTGTTGTGCTCCCTGTCTGTTATCTTTCTCTCATATTTTGCTGATCCCCCCCTGCGCACATGTGCATGCACACACACTTTCTCTCTCTCTCTCTCTCTCTCTCTCTCTCTCTATTCCCCTTGTGTATTCATCACCACCAGGAAGGGAGAGAGTTGCAGATAAGGAGAGGGTGGAAAGAGGGGAGCTCCTGATGTCAGCATGGCTTTCCCTGGTGACTCATATTGTGTCAGGTTAGAACAATACTTATGGTGGATGGCCCTAATACATTGTCAAAAGAGCATAGGCATATACAGTACAGTACTGTAGTATACACAGTAAAATCACCTGAGTATGAAACCAAATGGACCTGTAACTGTAACCATTTTGTACACTCTCAGAGTTACAAGTGGATTGGAGTTTCATCACTTCCAAATTCATAGCGAGTGTCCTACCGTACGTTTCTCATTCTTGAAGCATTGAGACGATACTGAGACATGTGGTGCATTAGAAAGCACCGTCTCCTTAATGCCGAGTTGAACAATGAGCAATAACACCCCATCCTGTAAGTCACATTCAAAGTCGAGTGAGCCGGGTGCTGTCCATGGTGCTGACTGTAGCTCAGAACATACGTACTGTATTTTTGGGCTTTATCGTATTGTCATTGCAGCCAATGACTGCAGCCATTTTATCATGGTCTGGCTACACAAAATCCTACAGCATTGCTAGGATTGTGTATAGTCTCGACTCTTGCTAGCTGTGAACCCAATAACCCATGAGCCCTGGCTGTGCCTGTCAGCATGACAGACAGCAACGGATTGGGACTAATTCAAAGGCTAGCTCCTGAACTAGATGAAAGAGTGTATATGTGAATGCATGTCGTCAGTGCCGTTACACCCGCTGAACCGCCGCTTACTTGTTGATGAAAATGTAAATTGGAGATGAGATTCTTTACCGTTCAAATGCCAGAAACCTGACGAAGGGCCACGAGAAGATATAAGACTTTCAGGATGTAATGCACACACATAATATATAGGCACACACACACACACCGATTCTACAGGACAGAAAATGCAAACAATACCTCTCTACACTTACTTTGTGGGGGTGAACACATTCCTAGTATTTAAAATACTCATTCAAACCAGTAATGGTTATTTGGCAGGAATCATTTACCAATGTCACATGCTATTGTCAATGCAAATGAACAGGCAGTGTCCGAAATATCTTGTGATGGCATGGCAAAGGCATTGAACAGTTCAGTCAGTGGCATTTGTTGAAAGTCCCAACCGGGTATAATAAGATTAGTTTGAATTTGCATACCACGTCAAGGACCCCCATATATATTTATATATTTGGCTGCAGACCCATATCTGAAAATATTTCATGCCAGATTTGTGATGTTAAACTTCATTCAAAATCTCAATTCAAGATTAAAAAAAACATAGTATAAAATAGGGTTGAAGAGGATACATTGTTCCTCATTTTGCTAACCCAGAAATAGGGGTTGCATGTCGCCAAAGTTTTTGAAGACTCAACTACACCACTGACTAGCTGCAGCTGCTGAGTTTTGTGCGAAATTGCGTGTTGAGTTATGGTTGTAGCACCTCTAAGCCAATGGGAGATAACGCGGAACGCTGCAACGTGAAGCCGTATCCTCTCAGGCTAAGCCAATGGGAGATAAAACCTATAGTCTCTTTGCTGCACCTGGCGGTTATGACGCAAGTTATTCTTGTTTTTAGGTATTAAGAGGTCTTAAAAGTCCTTAAATTGTCACTTCACTGTCACCGTGGATGGTAACCCAGATGTGTGATCCCCTCAACATACTCAATCTTGAGTATGTTGAGGGGATCACACATCTGGGACTGGCAGGTTGTCTCAGTAAGGACAATGCATGCAGCAAGGACATGAGCATAAGGCTCGAGGAAAGCTTGGCAGCACATTTGCAAACCTCCAGAGACCATCTGGAAATCTGAGCAGTAGCCTACACAGTACAGCCTAAAAACCATGAAGATCCAACTGTATAACAGCAATGTTGTCAGTTTCACTGTATGAATGCTGTTGAGTGGTTGAGAGAGAGAGAGAGAGAGAGAGAGAGAGAGAGAGAGAGAGAGAGAGAGAGAGAGTGACATGAAAAATATCAATTTATTCAACAACCACAATGGGTGTCTCCCGTTAGTGGTTTGGTGTGAAAATCAGATGAGGTGAAAGTATTGGAGTTCAGATTGGAGGAATGAAGCAGGTGATGAATTATGCAGCGTAAAATAGGAGGATGGCATGCACATGTGCCAAGAGCCCTTAAGTGGTGCGCCCACTGTGGGGGAGGGACCAACACGTTTGGGGGGTGGGGGAGGGACCAACGCCATCTACAGATCTACACGTTTGGGGGGTGGGGGAGGGACCAACGCCATCTACAGATCTACACGTTTGGGGGGTGGGGGAGGGACCAACGCCATCTACAGATCTACACGTTTGGGGGGTGGGGGAGGGACCAACGCCATCTACAGATCTACACGTTTGGGGGGTGGGGGAGGGACCAACGCCATCTACAGATCTACACGTTTGGGGGGTGGGGGAGGGACCAACGCCATCTACAGATCTCCAGTGCCTAGGGGTACCAAAAGGCTATAGAGCCGGCCTTTCCCTGCACTTCTCCTATATGAGATAATTATGGCTGAAGCTAAAGACATGGTTAGGGATTGTGTTGCAATAGAAAAGGTCACTTTGCCCGATGAAATGTCTTCACAGCCAGCTGCAGTAAAAGAAAAAGTTGCGTGTGCAGCATTTGTGCACACGTATATTTTGTTAGGCATGTGTTTCTCATAAAACATAAATTACCTTATGTAGCCTCTCTAAAATGTAAAGCACAACCACAGAACGCACTGCACTGCACAAACTGCTTTCTTTTCAGCTTTCTGAAGTCTATTTAGTTGTTCTCGCTCCAGAATTTTCAGATCATTTTAATGTCCCATTGAGCAGTCTGTTTGAGTCTGGGTTAATGCAGCTGCTGGGTACAGAGTATAGACTGTGTTGTGTGTCTGAGTCAGCAGATGAGGTTTTGGAAGTGGATGGAATAACTAAATGCTATAAATGCCAACAGAATAATGAGAAAACTGTCTGAGGTTGTCAGATGCTGTCAGGACCAAATTCTCCAGTTAGTTGAAACACGGAGAGTCCTGAAAAAGAGCTAAAGAAAAAGATTGTTTCCAAAAGGTCACATTCTCAGGAAGTATTGCACGCTGCGATATCTATGCATGTGTATAGCACTGACAGTTTATAAACTGTTTGAAAGTGTATAAATAATAGTTGTTGATGTTTTTTTACGTGGAGAACTTTTATTCCCCAGATTGCCTTATTACGTTAATGATCACCTAGAATATAAACACATTGCCTGCTGCAGTGCATCCTGGAAACTAAGTAACTAAAGGTTTTGAGCTTCTGTGAGAGAGTCATTAGTTACTACATTTTTATCCCACAATTTTGGAACCCATTTTTTGCCAATGCCAATGCCTAAATTGTAATCCTGGGCGTTACTCTCCCTCTGCCAACCTGGGGAGAGCCCCGGCACAATATAGTTGGACCAGTGGTGGAAAAAGTATCCAAGTGTTTTACTTAAGTAAAATGATCAATATGACAATAGGGATGCACCGATCCGATACTCGTATCGGAGATCGGCACCGATCCAGGCTAAAATTCTCCGATCCATTATCCGATCCGATCCGATAATTATGTGTAATTACAGTATGAAAACAACTCTACCTCCTCTGTGACACAGCAGTGTAGTATTGACAGTAGAACACTGCTCACACATTAACCTGGTCTAACAGTTATTTAATAAATAATTCAGTGCATTTATATCTGTGTTTGTTACATTTTGTTTTACAAAGTTGGGAAAGTAATGTTTAAGTCAAGCCTTGATGTTGCCTTACACAAAATAATGATTCCAGACTCCACACAGTGAGGCATACAGCTTAATAGGTTATTACGTTTCTTTGTGGGGGTATCGGATCGGTACTCTGTATCGGCAGATACTGGACCCCCATGTATCGAAATCGGTATCGAATGCCAAAAAGCCGGATCGGTGCATCCCTATATGACAATGTAGAAATACTCTTACTTGAGTAAAAGTACAAAAGCATCAAAATGTACTGTGGGAGGTCGGGTGGGAATCAGGACTGGAATGCAGTATCAGGGGTTAGACACACGGTGGCGCCCCTTGTTTTATTTCAGATCAGGTCAAACAAAAAGTCAGTTTCACATCGGAATTCATCAGACAACATTCTTTCTTGAAGTCCGGTCCCCTAGGATGGATACGTCACTGCAGAGGATGAGAGGGGTGGTTAGCAATGCTCAGAGCACAAGGTAAGTATAGGGTTGGGGCCTGAGACTCCGGTCTAGGCAATCTACCAACTAGACTTTTCTATAGCTTTCCTCTTCTTCTTTTCCAGGGTCCAGAGGGTGCCAGGAGGCTCCCCCGGAGGTAGGTACGATGTTAGGTAGCTTTCTCTATCCACAGGGTACAGAAGAGTACTTTTGAGTAGAAGTACTCGGATACATTTGGGCGAGTAATCAGAGTAAAAGTACTTGGTTCGGGACCGGGTGAGTATGTAACCTAGGGCCCCTTAGGCTCGGCCAACAGGTAGGTACACAAGCATTTATACTCTGATTTCTCTCTATACACTGGGGTTGCCGTAGCTGTATGTTACAAGCAGCCAGGGTGTTAACAGAAAAGAGCACTATATTTCTAATCACAGTCTCGGTCTTCTTTCACCGGAGTAAGGCAAGGCTCTCGCCAACTTAAAGTCTTTTAACGGTTTAACTAAACACAAACAGCCTGTCTTCGTTCACAGGGTTAAGGTGACACTTTAACTAGGATATGCTTTCTTCGATAAACATCTACAAGGTCCTCTTCTTTCAGAGTCTTCAGGGTTAACGTGGCACAGTTAACTATATGTCTTCTCTTCAGTAAACATCACCAAGGTGCTTTTCTTCATTCACAATTCTTCTTATTATCCTTAACTTCTCAAGCGTCTGTGAGTGCCTCTTCTAAACAAAACGTGTGATAGTGAGAGAACGTTTGTCTTACTGCGACCTTAACGTGCGGTGGACTACCGGTTGATACGAGGGTCCCGTCTTCTGCTACTCGTCCCCGAACCGAACCAGGAGGGTTTCCAGGTATGTACGGCTTTCCAGGCGACACTTATTAATGGGGGGCACACACTCCTGTGTGTGCTTTCAGCCCCACTCCTACAAGCCTGATGAAGCGGAATACAAGACAGATTTGAGTGGCAGTACAAACAATCAAACAGTACGTTTAGTTCGTGTTGCTGGATCCATTAGTGAGAGAAGTGTGGACTTACCATCCAGAGCCAAGTTGTCGGCATACGCTGCCCGAGCGTCTTGGAGTGAACCAGCGAGTGACACTGCTAAGTGTGAGTGTCGTTTATAAAGGGCGCGGCTGACAGATTGCGGCTGTCGTTGATTGCTAATACGGGCGGCGGCCGGATTAGGCGCAGCTGGTTTAGGATCGCTTTGGGGAAGTAGACGGCGTCTATGACCCGTCCGTGGGCGGAGCGTGTCGGCGCGGCCGGCGTTTGTCTGGTTGCCATAGTAACGCACCCCTTATTCTGGTGGTACTGTGGCGAGACTCCACAGTACGTACTTAAAAGTACCAAATGTAGTTCAAGTACTCATTATGAAGAATGTCCTCTTTCAAATGTATAAAACCAAAAAATGCATGGCTGAATCATTATAGTGAAGTAAAAGTACAATATTTGCCTTTGAGGTGTAGTGGTAAAAGTACTGAAAAAAAATCTACAGTAAAGTAAAAGAAATACCTCACCACATTGTACGCAAGCACAGTAGTTAAGTAAATGTACTTCACACCACTGTTCTCAAAGGGCCGATTCATACTCCTATTTTAGAGCCGAATAAAAGTCGGTTCGGCTCTGTAGAGCCTACAATTTGATGTCCTTTGAGGTTCGGGGGGGCGGGTACCGTCCTAAAGTCGGCTCTTCGGTGCTACTGAAAATTTCTGACGAGTATGAATCGGCCCTAAGGGTTAGTCAAAATAACCATTTCTAGTACTATAGTAACTATACTTTGATGCCAATCATCCTCTCTGTGGTGCCACGCTTAATTTATTCATTTATTTTCTGTTCAGCTCTGATTTTAAAGTCATACTTTATTCTATGTGATAGGATTGTCGATTATGCAGTCTATTCTGTTTGATATTGTGGCCTTCTCTCTAATCATCTTATTTCAAACGTACCACAGTGCTGAAAACAGGGTCAGAGGAAGCCCCAGCTCGGCACAATCCACTGATCTCCATGACAGATATGTCCATCTAGAATTCAGCATCGTCTCAACAATGGCCACTAAAGAACAACAAAGCTGTGAGAAAAATGGGTCTTCAGTGCTCGTCACACCTTCTAGACATATTTCTATATTGTCTTTTTTTTTTTTTACTCTGCCGTTTTGTACAGTTCTGAGGGCATACCAATTCCCAAATGTTGCTAGTCGTACCAGTATGAGTGACAAAATACATCCTTAACGATTCTTGATTCTTTTTCATCTTAGTACAGTATATTTTTGAAGTTTGAACCCTTCTCATATGCACAACCGGGACCCACACTATGCAGCCTCTTTTATCAAAGTCTAAGATTTCTAGTCCAAGTTTCTTTGGTATAGCTGACAGCTATACCAAAGTATCCCTGATGTCTTCATAAAAAGACTCCAGGAAGAGTAGCTGCTATGATGCACAATAAGCTATGGGGATCGAATAAATGAATAAAAAATAAGAACCTTGAGTTTAGCTGGACTTTTAATTTTAAACAAATGCTATACACTATATCGTTGCTGTCCAAAACTGTTCGCAAAAACCCCCCTAAAAAGCAAATGTTATGGTACAGTACTTCCTAGTTTTAACATAGCACACATAAACATGACAAGACAGGCAGGAAAGGAAAGTTTATCTCCCTGCTGCGTGGGATTATTAAACTAGCCCCTAGTTAGGTATAATGGGGCCAGAAAATCAAAACAGCCTATTTGAGTAAAACATGTTAAGATATAGCCAGAGTCAGACCAGGCCATGGTAGAGGATGATGATATGGGACCTTTCACTGGCATATTTTTCACAGTTTTACATTGCACGTGGCATCAATGTGTTGTCCTTCAACTGTCCAACCCCTACATTCCTGCGGCCTATATGCAAATTTAGGGCTTGCATATAGAAATTATGCATACATTTAATAAGGCATGTCAAATGCGGAAGAGAAGAGCTGATAGATAACTGCAAAATAACGGCGGCAACACAGGATACAAACCATATGGTTATTGTGCACGTAAACCTGTCAGCAGGAAGTGTTGGGCAAGAGGAGTAAGACAAATGCTCGTCCTCCCGGTGGGGGCTCCTCACTGGCGGGTGAGACAGTAGGATAGGATAACGTTAACGACTACAAACACAAGAAACTGTGACATTAATACCAGTTAATATCTAAACCGTGAATTTTGAAGTGACTGTGTTCATTTTTCACGCATATTGAATGTACTGTATAGTAAAAAAGATCAAGTGTGAACTGTGAAGGTGAAGGTGTGAATATATCATACCGAAAGTCTTCTTCATTTATCCCAAACCTAATGCAAATATTTCATCGGAAATTATCATGTTAACTTCCTGGTTGGCCTATAAAAAGATCAAAAAGATTTCAAGCATACTGAAAATGATTGATGGCACAACATTGAGGGAAGCATTGGTTAACTAGATTGCACTGTAGTTGGTTTAAAGTAGTTTGTAAACAATGATGATTTCTAGAGTGAAACTCTAAAACTGCACTGAGGCAACAAAATAAAAATAAAGTTAATAGAGCAGATGCAGAGTAGCAGAGAAAAGTTTCTCTCTTTGTTTATTAGCGTCTGTAACTTTCCTTTGAGTGAGGTTATTTTAGGCGACTTTTCCTCTATACACACAAATTAGACACAATCTCACAAACTCAAACAACTAGAGGCACAGACATGCGCAGTTGCGCACACAGACATGCACTTAACCACATCCACGGCTTATCGTATAGGCCCCCAAATCTGTTTATTTCCTAATGACTGTAGAGGCTCATTAAGATCAAAGACTTTCTTTCTGTTAATTACGCTGTCGCTGCACTGCAGCCCCATCCCACACACGCACGCGCACAGTCTGCGCACGCACGCACGCACATAGTCTGCACACACACACACGCACACAGTCTGCACACACACACACACACACACACACACACACACACACACACACACACACACACACACACACACACTCTAATTAAGTTGCTTCTATTTTAGGACACCAAAAAGGAGTACATCTAAAAGAAACACAATGCTTTACACAGTGTGCGTGCGTGCATGTTTAGTTACATTCTACAAGTCCAGTGCTTAGTTCCACCCAGATCATTTTTTGCTAAAATACTTTCTGTACTTTTTATACTATACTATACTATTTTAGTCAAATTTATGTAATTTAAATCCTTGATCGTTTCAGTTTTAGTCAACGAAAGCTCAAAATAAAAGGTTTTAGTCTAGTTTTAGTCATTGTTTTTTGCCTAAAAGATAAAAGAATGTATTTGAACCAATTCAATTCAATAAGGCCAATGGTGTTGGATTGAAGATAAATGACTGTGCCAGTATTATCATAAAATTGTAAAAATACATCACATTTTGAAGATTTAAATTATGCACAATACAACTAGCCTATATCTATGGATCATGTGTTACAACACAGTCACAACATACTGCATGTTCAGAAAATATCCTATAAGATCAAAAAAAATTGCTTATTAACCACATGACTCCCTGCTTTTTTAGCCTTGTGATCTTTCTAAGCAATAGGCAAAATTATAATGCATCTGAACTGTATTGTATACCGTTATGTTCTGGACACGACATATAGACACACAGCCATGGATCTCTTTGTGACGTCACCATCAATACGGAAGACATACCACGCACAGCAAACAACCCAACAACGTCCATATACGACACTGAGGTACCAATGGGAAACAGCTCTATGGCAACAGGTCTAAAAAGCTACATTTACCACATTTGCTTCACTTATACATGGGACAATACACAGCAAACTATAAACAAGGTTCCTATCCTGTGTGTGTGTGTGAGTGAGTGAGTGAGTGAGTGAGTGAGTGAGTGAGAGAGAGAGAGAGAGAGAGAGAGAGAGTGTAATGGCAGAGGTGTTGTCAGCAAGCCAGTCATGAATCAATATCAGCCACCTATAGTCACAGATCACAACCTTCACAACACAGAAGACATGCTGTAGATCTACATCACTCTTCCATTCCAAATAAACATTTGGAATTCATGGCTTTAGTAGCTAGTTAGTCAACTCAAGGCCCAACACTTCGAGCTTGATCTTAAAAGGAAATACCAAACTCACACACAGGATAATTGAAGTGACCCAAGAGCCACATACACATATAATGATCCCTGTCACAACTCACGCATTCAATTCCAGAGACAGGAACTGAACAGGTAGGGCCAGCTTGAATCACACACAGCATCCGACCCAAGCAGCAGCAGCAAAAAAGGTTCCTACGTACCTTGAGTCGTCTTCTACTTGACTTCGTTTTGTATGTGATGGCCAGTGTCAAACTTTGGAACCCATGGATAGAGAGATAGAGCTTCCCTCTCTCGTTCGCCCCATTCTCCAGCTGATGCTTGTTGGTACCGCATATACTGTTCCATTCTGGTGTAGCAAAGTGGCCAGGGATCTGTAGAGCAGGCTTCAGGATCCAGCATTCACAGCGGTATAGGAGAACGGACTCTACAGGTTTGAGAAGAAGCAGAGCTTGATATATTGGGGGGTTTGACCTCCGAGGTCAAACATCGAGGGTGTCCCCCTGTCAAACTCCTCGCTGTTGCAGTCTGGGATAATCACGGTGGCTTTTTTTTTATACCTTCTTCTTTTTTCGTGTACCATCACCACATGTCCAGTTCATGTCATGCAGCAACGCCCTCGTCCCAGGTCCAATATCAAAGAGGCTGGCTGCCGATTTATACAGGGGGCAGGTGATTATCATAGATGTTTTGAAGCAGACAACCCCAGTGCGCAGTCAGTTCAGCAGGGTCCATTGCCGGTGTGGCAGACCTTTGATGCCGTCTCCTGGGTCCCAGATGTAGCAGTGACAACGTGTGCTGATATCCATAGCTTTGTAGGTACTCCTCAGGGATAGAACTGAGCATCTTTTGCCGCCTTGTTGTATAGGTGGCGGGACTTGAGGTTGGCTGGGCTGGCAAGTATACAGCTGGGGTGGGTTTCAGGCAACCACTTCCGTAGAATCGTAGAGCATAGCTAATGGCAGTATCAACTTTTTTAGCATGTCAGCTTGTACACCAGGCTGGGGCACAGTATTTGGCTGCAGCGAAGACCAGAGCTTGCGTGGAGATTCGTAATAGCTGCCGAAAAAACGAAAGAATGAAAAGAGTCATCTCACATGCATGTATAATGTACCATATGTACAGACCTTCATCCGTAGCCAAAACAAAACATACACAGCCTAGTATAAGTATTACTATGCTGTATCCTGTCACAAGATACTGTACACACTATTATACAGCCTAGTATGGTTTGTATCCTGTCACACAACATACACAATATTCCATTCCATTATAGGTACAGTCACTAAACATGATTCATTGCCTCAATCTAGTCGTCATAGGGCCACGGTAAAGTTTCATTTTGGATAGATAGCAGGAGCTGTCAACTATTGGGCCACTCGGGCACTGTGACAGGCCCGGTCAATTGTTGGGCAGTAGCTAGCTACAAGTAGCGTTTTCTGTAGTGTAGCTATTTTTAGACCCAAGTAGCATAACGTCCAACAAACGCTATACGTTACAAATTTACTGTTAAATAAAGTTTTGCGGGGGAAAAAATCCATGATTGGTTGGTTTAGATAAGAAGAGTCTGACACTTTCATTTTCGGCGTTAAGCAGCAGGAGGATCCGTCTCATCCATAGCAGCAGCTGTCCGTTTATCTCTAGCACAAGCATGAACGTCCAGCATATACAATGAATTACTCACCTAATGCTGCCTGCAGGTCCATGTTTAATTCCAGCGTGTAACCTACATTGTCTAAGTGACAGTTTTCATATGGTCGCTAACGTGGTTTACTACTTTGACAGCAAATCCATCGTAGCTTGTTTACAAGTCAAACGGACTTCATGTGCAGAAACTGCCTCATCAAAATAAGAGCCACTTGTATTGATTAGTCAACACTAGTTTTATTTCTAAGTCTACCTACAGGACGTTAACATCTCATTTGAGTGCCTGTCAGCATTCTCTAAATCCCTGTCTCTCAGCTGGTGCGCAAATGACTATAGGCTGTGGCAATAATAATAATAATACAAAAAAAATAGAACATTTTTTGGAACCATGAACTTTAGTTCAAAATGTTGAATTATGAACTATGAACTGAATTAGTTCCTCCTACATTTTTTGAACTGTGAACTGAACTATAGTTCAAAAAAATGTCATTGAGTTTTTGACCACACTTTGGTGTTTATTTGATTATTGTTTCACTGCCTTTAATTTATTACGTTTCCACAGTTTTTTCCTCATAGGTACAAGGTACATTAATACAAGTAAATGTGAAAAGGTTGACACCAAAAGCCATACAGAGGGCTTGTTTCCAGTTTGTTTTTTAATAAACAATCAAACTCAGCATTTTTGGCGAGTTAGCCCTATTAGGCTATTTGTTCGGTGGAAACTTGATCAAAGTTGATAAAAACATTTAAAAAAAAAAGTAGTGTCCATGTAGCTAGCTACTTTTGCCATGTAGCTTATAGTGTATTTAATAGAGAGTAACTGGTAGTGTAGCTTTCTACATTTTCCAAGTAGCTTGCCCATTTTTAAATATATGTTTATTGGTAGAAAGCTTCAACAAGTTAAAACAGTTTGAACATACCATTCCCCCCCCCCCCCCCCCCCCCCATTTTCTCCCTTACCCCAACCCTCCCCCACAGTTTCAATTGAGATCTTGCCCAGTCTAGATTCTGTAATATTGGGGCGAAAAAACAAGAAAAACAACAAAAGATACATTGGCAGTAACCTCGCGTCACCAGACTTTCTACCTCACCTCGGAGTGACATTGGCAGCCCCTCACCTTAGAGTATATATGAATATAATATATGATATATACTCTAAGCCCCTCACCCTGCCCTCACCCTGTGCATGCGCATTGTGTCCAAAATCACACCAACAACAGCATGCTGCCTCGGCCTTTGTTATAAATGGTCCCCCATTATAAATGGTCCCCCATAAACCAGTTTCAGTTGCACGTTACGCTACGCGCCTGGTTGGCCGATTTTATTCAACCACAGAGCTACCCGTGGCCGCCAACAGACAACAACCAAACGATATACTGACATTTAAACTACTAATCATTCATTCATTTCTGTAATCAGTAGCCTACAGGTATTATATTGTTAGATAATGTTTTGGTCAGATGGTCTGCCATTTGGTTGAGAATTGTGTAGGTATAGAGATAAGATAACAGTGAAACTCTGACTTAAATGATTATGAAGTGTATTCTCTCTGTGTGTGTGTGTGTGTGTGTGTGTGTGTGTGTGTGTGTGTGTGTGTGTGTGTGTGTGTGTGTGTGTGTGTGTGTGTGTGTGTGTGTGTCATGGTCGACAGTGAGTGAACCCAAATGCAGAACACAGACAAGGAGATGAAGATAAAGTGAACCAAAGTGTAAATAGAATTTCACCAAAGCAGGAGAATGCACAAAGTCCAAAGTAGCAAGGAACATCAGTTGTCGAAGAGCTTGTAGATCTGCTGATCTCTTCTGTCCAGGTTGAAGCTGCATGGGAGGCTGCCAGGCTGACTAGTGCTAGCTGCACCAGCATGTGCACTACCTGAGAATATCACTGAGCACAGTGTATTCACAGCAGGGGGGCAGTCAGACAGATATTTTGTGAAGCCACTGAGGAAATCGGGATTTCCTGAAAGTTCATATAATGGCCTGTTGTGGCGCTGTCATTGGACCCAGAAAAACCTATAGCCCCATAGAGGTCCATGTATTTGGGCCCAACTTCACCTAGACTGTATTGCCTTAATAAACATGGTCATGAATACTTTCTGCTTCCAGTCACTAGTTTAAAGTCTCATTTCTAATGTCATAATATTATTTTTGGAAAATTATGGTCCCACTTATGAAAAAAATTACAATAAAGTCGCGTATGTTCTGAGGGGCGTGGCTACCGTTACAGTCTATGATCGGGATTCCCCTCCCACTCGAGTCAAAATAAAAACCAACGCAGAAAAAGGGGGGAAGTCCCGCCTCGTTGTCTGGGCCAGCCAATGGGCCAGCTGGGCCCAAACGGATCTAGAAAGATGGCGACAGGCTTCATTTTACGTTCATGTTAGACCCGGAGAACGCTTTGTCCATATTTTTTACAGTCTATGATTCACAGCCAGGTTTAAGTAGCCAGCCAGGTGATTTCAGGATGGAGAACAGCCAGGTGATTGCCAGGACACGCCTCCCCACAAGCAGAGTGCAGCTACAACCTAAAAGGAAACCAAGCAGAGAGCATAGATAGAGAGACAAGACAAGCCAGCTGCCATGACAGTGTGTGTGTGTGTGTGTGTGTGTGTGTGTGTGTGTGTGTGTGTGTGTGTGTGTGTGTGTGTGTGTGTGTGTGTGTGTGTGTGTGTGTGTGTTTTTGTATCATGTAGAGAGGACACCTGTCACATCAAAGTGCTAGCCAGATGTGAAAGCATAGGGATTAGCTATGCTAGGGATCCGCACGTGGAGGTATCCTGCAGAGTTCAGTGCCATTATACAGTACATGCAGCATCATCAATGAAACGTTGCTATAGCTTTTTAGGATGCTGTAAATAACATAAGAACCCCCCTCTGTATTCACCCGATCATGCTTTGATTATATCACAGCATAGTCACAAGTTTTCACCCTGACTAGTAAACATGTTGTTAACGCAACTCAAAGATGCAAAATGGCATGAATATGAGTAATGTAATATATGCTCAACAACAAAAAACTAAACGTGTACCTCAAGAAAACAAACAAACACTAAAATCCTAGTTTCCACACAGTAAAAGTGCCAATGCTCATTTATCCATGACCAAATGGACCCTTAAAGGTTCATTTTGAACATTTGTACACAAGTCAAATTAGTCAAATGAACACAGAGGATTTCATTGTGTACGACGAGGCATTTGCAGTTTCCCTTTCAAGGATGGCAGAGCTGCTTCTCTTGGGACCACGTAGTGAATGGTATTATGCAGCATCAACTGTACAGCATAATGCTATGGTTTCTAACCCATTAACTCATCACGTCAATAGGCCATTTCCTCCCTCCATCTACTGCACGGCTTCACAGGGTTAACAACATATGAAGTGTTTAAATGACTCACGTGAGCGTGTTCCATGTGGCTCTAAAGGGCATTCTGACTTAAAGCACTTAAAGGGATATTTCACCGCTGGAAGAAACTGAGTCACTCAGTATTTGAAATTTGCACCCTATGGCCAGAAAAATAATGTCTAGTCTAGACTGTTTGACTAGGGCTTGACTGGATTGCTGAATTCCTACAATGCCCACAATGCTTTAGTGCACTTCCCCTACTTGTGGAGAGGGGGGAGGCCATAGACATAAACATAGACGCCCTTTCCGGCTCTGAGGCGTGTGTCAAAATTGAAGGCACAATTTCCCCGAGATTCCTTGTGAAGCATGAGCGGAAGCTTGTGAAGCTTCCGTGTGCGTAACATAAGTCCTGGAAAAGACGTACTGTGATTGGCCAGTAGTCACTTGAGTGACAACGAGAGACATGGAGGAGTCTCATGAGTGACGTCACTTGGGCAGTGACGCAGCATACCTTCAGCAATAATAATAAATCATCTTTATTGTCCCGAAGGATATTCGTCTTCACAAACACGCGTGCGTGTCATTTATTTGCATAGATTTGTTTCATCCTTTTTGCCATGAAACAAGTTTCACATGTAACTCCATGCATGTGCATACACCTTTATCTTTGTGCAATCTATTCTGTACACACACACACACACACACACACACACACACACACACACACACACACACACACACACACACACACACACACACACACACACACACACACACTTCCTATTTCAAATTAATCATTTATTGGTTGGTGTCTCCGTCTCTATTATTTTACACCACTTCTCTGTCAGGCAGTGAGCAACACTGATCTGAAGGGCCCTAAGCCTAATTTACCACTGCCACTCACCAAAAATAACTGGTTTTCATGATAGAGACTCTGACTTGTTATTACTGTAATGGACAGTAATGGTGGGACCTGTCACACACACACACGTAATAAATGTCACAGAGCAGCATGGTGTTGTGCAGATCTCTCTTTATTCACTTCATTATCGTGCACTAGTCGTGTGTGAAGTAGGATCTAACTTATAGACTTATCCCATTCCAGATACAAGGGGAAAGAGAATGAAGACAAGACTTACTTTTCTACAGCGGACTGTAGAATCAATACCAGAGAATGTGTCACGGTGCGGGGAAGAGAGGTGTAGGACCCAAGGCAAGTCGAGTGCACGGTGGTTTATTTTATTTTTTATTTTTTTTAAGATATTTTTTTGCGGCTTACGCCTTTTATTGATTTTTTAAGGGACAGATAGTAGGCTGACAGGAAACGGGAGAGAGATGGGGGGATGACATGCAGTAAAGGCCGTGTCGGGTCCGGGAGTCGAACCCGCGGCACACTGCGACTGGATTACCAGTCCGGTGCCCAGACCGTTACGCTACGGCCTGGGCCGCACGGTGGTTTATTAACCAAAAACCAGAGGAGCAGGAACAAACACAGGAACAGGAAATAAACTAGGGAACACTAGGAGCAAGGAATAACACTAGGACTAGGAAAATACACGGAATCACGAGGAGCTAAATAACACTGACAACATTTTACGAACGAACAAAGAACTGAAAACACAAGGGCAGACATGAAAAGCATAATATTATACCAAATGCATGCAGTCACCCTCAGTGACTAACTATAGGCTACTACAGTACATAAGGGGCTTTTACTTGAGTGACTTCATCATTGGCTTAAACTTATGATTGGAACCATAACTGACAATGGCCTACTGTAATTGAAAGTTGCAACTTTCACTGCTGAAAGCCTGTATATCGACGATTAGATTGGAAAACAATTAGTCACTGAGAGGTAGAAGGGAGGCTGTCTGGCATATGGTTTTAAACACACACACACACACACACACACACACACACACACACAATGACTCCATGACCACGTTTTAATTGTTCATTTCAAAACACACTCGGTTAAACAGCGTCATTCAAATGCAGTTAACAAAAAATAAAAGCTCCCTATACTCAGCCACTTACAGATGCATAGGTTATATGCAAAGTTTACCCCTAGAAAACCCAAATTAACACCCTCATTACCATTCATGAACAATGTGTGTTACAAATACATACACAGCTCCAACAGCCGGGATACCAACACTTGCTATTAGGGATGTCCCGATCACGTTTTTTTGCTTCCAATCCGATTCCGATCATTTGATTTTGAGACATACCGATACCAATCTTTACCGATCCGATCTTTATATTTTTATATAACGTGGGATGCATAGCAAGTGTTACCAGAGAATTTATACCTGCAGAAGTTAATCAAAAAAAAAAAAAAAAAATTAATTGAGCAGCATGTTCGACCACAAATGTGATATACAGTAGATGCACACATATTCCCACAAATGTACACGTGTGTACACAAACACACTAGATATTAGGAATAGACATGTGCACACTACAGACACATTCACACACTGACATATCCCAAGCTTCCTCTCTATGCCAAGTTCATCCTCAAGGCTGAGTTAGTGGTGCTTTTAAGTGCCAACATCAAAGGGGCCTGTCTGTATGAGTGCATAAATAGGCTTTGGGGGGGTGAAAAAGTTTCAGTTGTCGTGAGCTTGATTTCCAGTCGGTTACCCAAGGTCACAGATTGTCTGTGTGACTTTTTTCTGGCCTGTCTCACTCGCTCTTTGCGCGCGCACGAGCACACACACACACACACACACACACACACACACACACACACACACACACACACACACACACACACACAGCAAATTGCACTCGACTGCAAAACTTTATGGATTAGCTTTGATATTATAGCGCAATCAGACCTAGTTACAGACCTAGTTACTCGCGGTTGCAAGTGATATGCAATTCATGGTGCTGCCTCAGAAGCCACAATCCATTCTTCGTGAAGTCACCCATGAAGATTTAACAGCAGCCTAGCTTTTGATGTTTTCCTGTAAAATGTCATGGCAGCCCGTCAGCAGAACTGCCACTGTGAGTGTCAGTGACCTTGTATTGCTACATAAGGAT
Organism: Protomyctophum parallelum; assembly: GCF_964188405.1. Lineage (NCBI taxonomy): Eukaryota > Metazoa > Chordata > Actinopteri > Myctophiformes > Myctophidae > Protomyctophum > Protomyctophum parallelum. Next base: position 34,847,567 of record NC_139701.1, read on the forward strand.
CATTCCCCCGTGTCATATGGATCAAACTTATCCGCTGAAAAACATGGAACTCTGTGGATGGTTGTTTCGTAGAATTTGCGGCTGAGGAAACAGAGTTAACTGTGTGCAACCAAACCGAACCAAAACTAAGAGTGGAAAACAGCGGCCTTCAATGGTTCACAGAATGCCTGTGTGCCAACAAAGCACACCATCTACACTTCCATGTTCTGGGTAAGCCATATCTCTCACCCAACACTGCAGGGAAATCCCAGTGGGATAACCCATTTGTTTGCGGTTTATTTGATTCAGTTGTTTTGAGTTCTTCATTGACACTAATGACTTGAGATCCTTGCCTCCTTAGCCTGCTGGCAACATATAAAAGAAATCTGACGCTGATCAGCCTAGTAGTTTGCGATATTAGCTGCGTGCCAAGGCAGTCTTTTTCACATTTTGTGAATTACTTTTCAAATTTCACTACTACTACCCACAAAAAAAAGCCTGACGTTTATTATTGTGAGGTGGAATTGTTGCCGATACTTTTACAAGATCAAAACTGCCAAATGAAACAACATATTATTGGAAATGCTGGTGAATGACGTTTTGTCTGACATGCCTGTCCAGTGCCATCATCTGCTCGCAAATGAGGCAGGCGGATGTTCCTCAAGCTGCAGACTGGTGCTCATGGCTATTGTTGTGAAGGATGCAGCACACTCACAATCACAGTACATTTTGATGTGTGCCCGGTTGTAAGCCACTTACATTTGTTGGATTCATAATCCGTGTGCTTCAGTTAACACCAACCCAACTCTCTAAAGATGCTAATAATTTTCACTCGAACTGCATGCGGCTAGTATTAGCAGTGCACTGGCATTTGTGAATAGCCTGTTCATTTGCATATAAAGGGTCCACTTTTGTGTCACATGTATATTATCTGATTTCAATATTGTATGTGCAAATGGCACCAGAGCACATTTGCTTGGTAGTGCAATTAGGGGTTGCATTTCACCCTGTTTCTAGAATTACATGGTTTCCTTTTGTCTTAATTGTGTCTGTCTAGCTGCCATAAAAGCCGCTCAATCCTTTTGAGAATTAGTCTGTTTTAACTTTAAATTAGTTAGGCTACCGAGTGTAGGCTACAACTCTGAGACCTCTTTTCCACCGGTTGGTTCCCAATGGGTCTCTGAAAGAACATTTATTCCATGTCATGCTTAAATTATCCAATTAACCACTTAAACCACAGCCTTTATTCTGGGGAATACACCTTCTCAGAAAATAGATCTACAAGCTCACTGCGCATCGCAGCAAAGTTAATGTAGAGCAAAAAACTGAAATATAGAGTATAGAGCCCTGGATTAATATAACAAAACCTAAAATATCATCATCCCCCTTGGTTAATTGTGGGAAAAGTTTAAGCCATATTTCTAGTAGAATTATTCATACTATTCTTTTCTAGATGTGTCAGCGCTTCAGACTGCTGTGCTGTGGGAGCAGCAGTGGCCAACAGTGACTTTGTATCGCCTTAGTATCTCTACAGGATGACATATTTTGGAAGCAAGCAAGCAGAGAGCAGATTACTCTGTCCTCACATCAAAAGAGGTCTATATAACTTGGTCCGTTGAGCTACCAGAACGAGTCCTCCGAGCAGATCCAGCATTCTTATCTCTCCCCCACAGACCTTGTGCTTTCTGCTGCAACACAAACTGTCTGGCAGTAATACACACGAACACACAAGCACTGCTGCATTGCTTGCCCACATACACACATACTGTAGAATGTAGATGCACGCGTTTGTCTCCAATGTACTGTACTCTGGCCTATGCTTGTGCATGCAGTGCACACACCCACACAAAAACCACCAGCACCAACCATGTTTGCCAATACGCGCAAAGTGTTGTCAGGCACACACGTCACACGCCATGTCTGGCATTCACATGCACACAGTCACACACACACTCTCTGATATTAGCTGCATTTGTTATGCCGACTAGTCTGACTGAGCTTCTCAGTCTCTGTCGAGTAGCCTGTGAGCGTGCTCATCCATTGGTCGATTAGTCCACCGTTTCAGTTACTCACCTTGGACAGAATCAAGCCCACTACATACTGTATGCTACTGCATTTGGCGGCAAATATCTGGCTTCAAATAAATGCTTGAGTTATTCTTGTTTTGTTTCACCCAACTCTTAATCGGCTTCAGGGATAAACAAAGCAGCTATAATACAACATACTGAATAAGAATAGAGGCCAGATCGTTTTTGCAGGAGTGTATGTCATGCAGGAAACAATACTTTAGTACCCTGACCTTAGGGTGACCAGATCCAAACTGTTCATTTGAGGGACAGAAATGTCGCTTTTGTGGGACGGGGTTAGAAACGTATAACTTAAAGGACCACTTCACCACTTTTCAACTTATCATTCATATAACTGGTCCTCACTAATGTCCATGATAAAATACATTCTACTCTATTCCACTACTGTGTCTCATTAATAGGAGGGGTGTGGGCAGTTCAGAAACCTGTCCATGTCCACCAGTGACATCATCGTTAGGCAGATTTGTTTTTTAGGGGCTCCAGCCCCTCCTATACACAGGTTTAATGTTTGTCTTTAGTTCAATGTTTGTTTTGTAAATGCCATTGACAAGGGAAAATTTACGTCATAATGTGCCTCATTACGACATATTGTCTCTCTTTATTGTTAATGGCGTTTAATGTTTGTGTTTGCACAGTTTGTTTTACATCACCATTACATCACCTAATCAACATGAGATAGACTTTAATATATTAGCGCCCCTCACTTCACACGGGTGTGATTTTTAGGAGTTAAAAAAATATATATTTAGATTTGTATTATCGTGAGAATGATGGCTTCCATTATCGCATTGCAACTTTTCAGGAATAGAAAGCCGCAGTTTCTATTAGCTTAGATCATAGGCTCTGGAGGGGAGGGGTCAGAAGGCCCCGCACTATTGGGAGATGACTAGTTTAATTATTTTCCCGACCCGGCGCTGGTTATAACACCGTTCCCATTTTGTTGCACAATCGTATCAGACAAGCTAATAACCAACAATCATCGTTCTTTGTATATGCTGGCTGTAGTAAGTGAGACAACAGCAGGGGCTCGGGCTGCTGCTGCACGTGACTGGCTGACCAGGGATCAGATCTGAATACTGCAGCGAAAGTTAGGCTATTTCCCCATCAGTTAAAGTGAAAGCCGAGAGAGCACAAAACGCATCAAACCACCTTGGACTCAATGGTGTGAGTGATCATGGATTACTTTATTCATAGAGGTGAAAACATGCGATTGAATGTCATTGTCATAATGTCATTCAGAGGTCCATTAGGGTTTGGGTCCATTTTGTCCATCATATCATTTATTATCTATAATATGAGGTTCTGAACTTTTGCAAGTAGGCCTATGAGCTTGAATGTCCCTTATTAAATAGAAAGTCAGGACATTATTACTTTTACAATGTAGTCTTTAACCAGCTGGTGCTTATTATATAGTTAGTTAATTAAATTCCAAGAAGCCCGAGGACTCCATCCCCAAAAATATTAAAGATGGAGTGCCGTGATTTTTTTCCACCCTAAAAAATGATCATCAGGTCTTATTGTTATATAAGGAGGTATCATTTTTTCAAAAAAAGTGAACAGTATTGGTTAAAATGTTGTTTTTATGTGGGCACCCACACCAGTTCATTAAGTAAGCCTGGTTCGCCTGGTGGGTGGTGATGGGTGGTGATCCATCTGAACTAAAGCCGCACTCACAGCTGTAGTTGTATGATGAATGGGGGGGGGGGGGGGTAGGGGAGGGGCTGATAATGTGACTATATTACTGTTTATTTCATTGGCCCGTTTGACTGTCAAGGGTTCAGCCTCCAGGAAGAAACCCTAAATACAAAGTTAATACACCATTGCACATAAAAACGACTCCAGGGTGTCAGTGAAGTACTGTCACCTCATAGACACTTGAAAAACTTGAAAAATAAAAAAATTGTGGCACTCCATCTTTAATAATAAATTGTCCCCGCACTTTTGAGCACCTGTCAGCGCCCCTGGCTTGGATTCCCCATCGATGATGTCACTGGTGGACGCAGGTTTTTGAACTGCCCACTGCCCTCCCATGGGACAAAGACCAAGTAGAAAAAAATGTGGCATTTTATCATGAATTTGTTTTAAAATTATAATTATGGGGGTGTGGTCGACTTAAATGACCACTGTTGCCAAGGGATATTTATTTTAACAGGCTTTAAAAAACATCTTGCTCGAAAAGAGATATGAGAGAGCTTTAAAACAGAAAGCCAAATATTGAGACTTAAAAGTGTTCAAATGCCCTAATAGTTACAGTCACAATGTGGAACAGGGTCTCAATTTGTGGGACAACGGACACCTGAAAAGTCTTGGAAATTAGGGCCTGTAAGTAACACGCAAAGGGGGACTTCTGGTCACCCTATGGCAGCTGAGCGGGCCCACAATCATGAAATTATACATAGTCATATTGCAAACCTTTTTTTTTTTTCTAAATTTTTATCCCACGATTTTGTAACCCAGTTTTCTTTTCACCCAGTGCCAATTATCTAATGTAATCCTGGGCGCTACACTTCCTCTGCCAACCTGGGGGGGCAGCGGACTGACCTCATGCCTCCTTCTATGCATGAGGAGTCCAAGCTGCTTCTTTTCACCTGACAAAGGGGAATTTCCCCGGCCGGACGTAGCGCGTGGAGGGAACACGCCGCCAGTGCCCACAGCGTCCCCAGCGGGAATCGAACCCAGGACCTTCTAGCTGTGAGGCGACAGCACTACAAACTGTGCCACCGTGCCCATATTGCAAACCTTTATTAAAGTTATGAAAAATACCCAAATCAAAAGCTATATATAGAGCTTTTTTACATGAGAGCAGGAAGATGCATAGTTATTATTAATTAGGCTTCTCTGAATAACTTACCCAGTTCTGCCTGGGGAACAATCTGTAAAGCAACACACATCACTATCCGCTTACCCCAAAACACTCAATACAGACACACAGTCACACACCGACATCTATTGGTGAGACGCTCACATTACAACAGAGGAATCACCAGGTTATGTGACAATGAGCGTCAAATAACTTTTTTAAATGAATGAATGAATGAATGAATAAAAAATAAAACAATATAACTACTTCATTACAAGTAAAAGTATGGAATTCAAAATGTAATCGAGTAAAAGTACAAAACTATTCGTATCAAAATGTATTTAAAGTATGTATACAAATCTCTTGAAAATAGAAGATCTACACCCTCACAATGCATCGCATCGCGACACATTGTGAGCTTGTAGATCAGCTATTTTCAAAATAGCCGAAATGTATAGGGCTGAATGGGGGCACGTTGGCACAGTCGGTAGTGCTGTCGCCACCATCTATTCTATATTGGAGAAGTTGTACCCAACACATGGCAAGAAACCCAAAGCCACAACAGCTACGTCGCTATTGCAACACCCACAACACCATCTTACACACTACACCCACACACACTCACACGGCAGTGACGTCACACACTTACCTTCGCAGTGTTGCAACGCTATCTCCTCCTATCGCGCCGCGGCGCCGAACGCCAAAACTCGACACCACCCGCAAAACACTGGCACTGCCACCAAAAATGCCTCCCTTCCACACTCACGCCGCCAATGCATTTGTTTACTACAAACATTATCGCCCGAAGCACCCACACCCCCGGAACACTGTTGCCCTTTCACCACGCTAAATTCGCCAGGTCTATGCAAGTGAGCACAAATTACATGTGAGAAAATTCATTCACAAGCCCACAAATGCCATTCAAATGCCATTCAACACACACTACGACTCGCTTACAATTCGCAAACACTGCCCTGTCTTCTAATAGGCCCACACTAGCTCTCAGAATCTGATTCTGATCTCCCGCAGGAGAAGAGAAACGAGGAAGGGGAGAGGAATTGTAGCCTCACGATTTTGCTTATTCCTTCTAAATCTCTGTATATAAAATTTAAATCACTCAGCGAATCTCTTAGTTACATCAACATTGTTCTTTGTCAGAAGTTGGTTTGTGCTAAGTATTCACGATTACACAGATCGCATTGGGCTATTTCGCCTGCAAGCCATACTGCAGAGTACTTTTGATTGCGCACACACACACACACACACACACACACACACACACACACACACACACACACACACACACGCACGCCTGGCTTGCACACACACACACACACACACACACACACACACACACACACACACACACACACACACACACACACACACAGGAATAGCCATGCAGGCTATACGCGGCGCCAGCAAGACAGGACGTTATAATCTTGAGTTTCATTAAATAACTGTCTTTCTCCGCACGTGCGCACACAACATTATTCAAGTCAAATGCGTAACGGCAATATTGGGCTAATATAGGCTACCAATACAGGACGTTATAATCTTTACTTTCATTAAATAACTCTGTCTTTCTCTGCACGCGCACGTGCGCACACAACCTTATTCAAGTGAAATGCATAACGCCAATATTGGGCTAATATACATTGCAGAAAATAGTTACAAAATTTAATTGAGGCTACATACAGTGGTGTCCCCTTCGTCTGTACCAGGCTGACTTCTATAGGTTTTGAAAGGTACCTTTCTTTTTTTTTCTTTCTTTTTTCTTTATTTACCCAGGGAAGTAGCTGAGCACAGGTGCTCATTTTCAGCAACGCCCTGCACATCGAAACACACACACACACACTTTTTTTAAGTTATTAAGTTAGGGAGTTTCCCTGGTTGGACGTAGCGCGTGGAAGGAACACGTTATTCCAACCAGTTCCTTTCCCCTCCATCAGGCGCCCCGGCTGGCCAGGGGGAGGCAGTTTAGTGACCAGGATTACTGCATTTTTTTGTGAGGGTACCTACCCTAGGGGACACGGGGAGAATTGCCAACCCCGCCTTCGGGTATGGGCACTGATGATGCGGAGGAGGAAACACGCCGCCAGCGCCCACAGCGTCCCGAGCGGGAATCGAACCCAGGACCTTCTAGCTGTGAGGCGACAGCACTACCAACTGTGCCACCGTGCCCCGTAAGTAATTTTTTTACTCTTTATTTTATTTATAAAGAGTATAAGTTTCTTTTTTTTGTATTTAATTTTGTTTTACTGTATGTGTGCGTGTGTGTGTGCATGTGTGTGCATGTTTTTTTGTGTGTTTTTTGCGGGCCCAGCCCAGCTGCACGGGTTTCCTCATCATGAATCCACGGGTCCGCCTGCAGTTCACGCTCCAACCACTAGGGCCGAGTGCTTCAATGCTGGAGAGCCTCACTCGGGGATTGGTCGCCACATTTCCACTGGGGACGCTGTGGGTGCTGGGGGCGTGTTCTCTCCTCCACGTCAGTGCCCATACCCGAGGCGGGGTTGGCGAAAGGGCCTTTCTGTGTGGAGTTTGCATGTTCTTCCCGTGTCCCCTAGGGTAGGTACCCTAACAAAAAACATGCAGTAATCCTGGTTTCTAAACTACCTCCCGCTGGCCAGCCCGGGCGCCTGATGGAGGGGAAAGGAACTGGTCAAAATAACGTGTTCCTTCCACCCGCTATGTCCGGCCGGGGAAACACGTCCTAAACCTAACCTCTTTGGGGGCTGAGCGTGTGACTGGAATTGCCATTCTTGTAATGTACCTTCACCTACTTAACAGCAGGGTTTATAGCTTAATTCACACTCTGTACAATGTGTCCCTTCTGACAAGAAGTCAAGACCCGATTTCCAAGCTAACTGCATCTCAATCTAATTGGCAAGTGACACTGTTGTGCCAAAGGAGTATAAATTAAAGCCTGATTTATACTTTGTCATATGGAGCATGAATTGAGCATAAGCCTTAGTCATCTAAAATGATGTTAGACTGAATAACTGGGACACTCTGGCTGGTCCTCTTATTCTATTTTCAATCACAGAGGCTTCTAGGTGGAAATGAGACTCAGGCCTGAAGGGGTCGACGTCCTTCACGAAGTAAACAGCAGAAGTGTGAGTTCTGCCCAACCTTTGGTAACAAACAAGTTATGTGGTGAAGTGTCATAATGAGGGTTTGTGGAAAACTCTGAAATGATCTACATTGACTCAGTGCCTAATAATCGACAGCAATCTTTTCTTTTGTCAAGTGAAGTGTCACATGATATGACACTTTTTCACTGAAGCATAAATTAGGCCTTTGGTTGTAAAAGAAAAAAGAAAACGTATATGGGCATAGCTGTGGTAGCTATTTTCTGGTTCCATATTCCTATTTGAAACACTGGGAGGCAGCACAATCAAGGCACAGCAAATAGTGTAGAGGACCACTACTACATCACCATCCAAGAAAAATAGAAGGTGTATACAGTTCATGGCCATGGGATCAGTCCATTTTTGACATGGAATCCTGTGCTTGATTTCAAAAGTAGATAAGTTAGATCAGAAACATATGTTTCAAACTTCCAGGCCAAGGCTTTATCCATTAGAAATGGAATATAATCGCATCTTTGATGTTTTTACAAACTTAACTCCCTGGACAACCAGTGACTTCCAGGAAAGTGGCAACCGAGGAAGGTCGGTGACGCTGGAGAGAGACAGCTGACCTCCAGGAAAGACTGGTGGGGTAACAGGAGCCAGCAACCCCTGTTGCAGCACTCGCAAAAGGGCAAGCACCAAGCAAGCTATACAGATCGTACAAATGAGCAATACCCCCAGAGTCTCCTGAGAGGTGCAAGTGAACGCGAGCCTATCGCAGGTGTTCTCAACGTTTTTGGTTGGGGACCCCCGAAAATGCTTTGGCCATGTCGTGTGACCCCTGCCCCACACCCCTCCCCACCACCAATACAAATTGACCACTACAATAACCTTAATAATAGAGAAAATACATCATTAACTAGAAGAAGTGCCCCTCTGAGCACAGGTCTCCAACAGGATTGATATTTGGATAAAATAATATATAATATTATATAATAATATAATAATATATTATTTTTTATATATATATTTTGGGGACCCCCCAAAATAATTTCGGGACCCCTGAGGGGTCACGACCCCCAGGTTGAGAACCCCTGGCCTATGGAGTCCAAGAGGCAGACAAAGCCTGGCACAGTGAGGGCTCTAGTCATCACTTTGTCTGTGTGACTTCTTGCTCATGGTGGTAAGAACACCAAGGTGATGATCGTCAAAAAATCTCCCATGGGGAATGGCTGCGCTAGTGAGAGAGAGACAGACAGACAGACAGAAAAAGAAAAGAGGTGAGTGTTTGTTTGTACAGCAGCTGAATCTCAGAGCTCGCCAGCGCATTGCAGCACTTAAAGACGAATGTATGAAAGGGGGGGGGGGGGGGGTCGAAGGAGGAAGGGCATGGGGGTGTATGGAGGAAGGTGAGAGGGCTCATCGAGGCATCGAGGCACCATGAGACATCAATCGTCCGACCTGAACAGCACAAGCAGCTTTCCTTTGGAGGACAAAGCAGTCCGGGTCACACTGATGTATGGAACCACTGTTGAATCGTATTTGTTCAGCTTTTTACACATTAGCTTTTTACACACTGCTGCTGCTGCTCCACCTCCATCCTGACTCTGAGAGGAACTGCTTGGAAAGGCCTGCCTCATTAATCCAGATCGAGTATGGGTGGATAGTAGCAGGCTGTTCCAAACTAAAGCACTTATAGTTTAGTAATTCGTTTACCTCTGTGCCTGATAAATAAAAGTTAAAGAGTCAGGACAAAGACGCCGCTTGCCCTCTCATCTGAATCACAGTTCTACAGTTTCACAGTCTACCTGTGTCCCTTTTATGCCCATATATGGAGATCTCTGTATCTGTCAGTCCTTGTCCCCTTAATGCCCATATATGGAGATCCCTGATGTACCGGTAATCAATATGCCCATATATTACAATGTCCATATATGGGCATATTGGTTGGATCGGTGGTTCTGGATCTGGACAACTGGACATCCCAACTACTCGACAGAGGGCAGTGGGCACCACACCTGGCTCTGCACCACACTCCCTCCAGTCCTTGCCACTGTGAGTGGTGAGTTTGAAGTCGGTCTGTCGGACTCTGCCCCATATATTCCATGGTGGTCGGATCTGTGGCTCTGGATGACCGGATCTCAGTATCTGTCAGTCCTTGTCCCTTTTATGCCCATATATGGTGTCATCAGTATATGCCCATACAGTATATGGGCAATTGGGCACGCTCTCTTTTGTGCCCATATATGGTTAGACAACACATTCTATTTGGGCTTGGCTGCATTGGGAACCCCTTGGCTGGGTCATAGTGACATACGCATGATGTCAGAGGCCGGCCGGTCTTCCCTTAAGCCAATTTTAATACAGGATAAAAGCTTTGGTTTTGCATTATTGGTTTTTATCATTCATTTAAGCTCACTAGCAAAGCAGCAGAAACAGCAGAGTACAGTTGAGGGGCAGGCCCACTCGTTCTCCCACAACGGCTGTGAAGATGAAACATCTGAAACAGTCATGTCCAGCCCTTGCATCAGGACCATCTACTTTGCCCGTTTACCAGCCCAACCATGAACAATACTCTGTGTATCCTGCCTACGTCACTCTTGAGGGGGGAATGAAGGCGGGCCATACAGCGCCCGCGCAGTATTACACGCAACCCTGCGAGATGACGCTGTCAGCTGCCGCCACAGGAGACAATGCCTTTTTTGAACTGCATTACCCCGACTCAGGTGTTCCAAACCTTCCTCAGATGTCGGTCAACGGGCAAAGCCTTGGCTCGAGCCTTTCTCAGGTGGCAACCGTGGTCAACAACAGCCTTCATCAGATGGCCACTGTGCAAAGCACTGGTTCAAGTCTTCCTCAGATGTTCCCCGTGCACAGCCCTGGCTCAAGTGTTCCTCAGATGGCCACCACGTACAGGAGACACCAGGAGCCTGCCATGAGGACGCTCTATCTGCAGAAGAACAAGGAGCAAGCCAAACGCCACAGAGAGAAGAAAAAGGAGTATCTGAAGTCGATTGAGAAGCGTGTCGACACACTGGAGGCCGAGAACAAGAGACTGCATCACAGGGCGCAGTACTTGGAGGCTATCTGCCGTGAATTTGATTATTCTGTAGACCATATCTATAGACCACATGTATAGACCACATCAATTGTCCGGTGGTTATTTTCCAATACATGTCCACGTGCTGCCATGATTACAGTTAGAAGACATAGTTCAAGGGGAATTCAATTCACATCCTCAGGGTCTCAAACATCCATACTGTATATGGGCATAAAGGGGACACAAGACGACAGACAGATATCGGTACATCTAAATACATGGGATCTAAATTTGGATATATGGGCATGCCCTTATATGGACACTGATCCCATATGAGTGACCATATAAGGCTATAGTGGTTGGTCTCGGACAGTAACAAACTGCAGGTTGAAAAGGCCCTCAGCTCTGAGCACCTGAGCATCTGCACCTGGCTCGCTGATAACAAACTATCTTAATATCTTTACACCTGGGAAAAACTGAATCCATTCTCTTTGGATCAAATAGTAATCTCAGCAAGGAGATCACTGTTTTTCCCAGTTTACCTCCTTTTATGACGATTTCCTGTTTTTGGTTATATAGAAGTGTATATTTGTACGTCTCTAAATCTGATTAATTGAAAATGGTGGACCCTATTGTAAACAAGTGTAATGCGTTATGGTGTCGTCCACTCAGCTAACAGTTTTTGTATTGAGTTGTGCTTGAAATGTACTGTAATTCTACAAACTGTTAATAAATACTTCCATCAATCAATCAATCAATCAATCAATGCACCTCATGGTACCATAGCATAGCACCACAAAGGCCTTAAAAACAAGGCTTCAGCCATCCAAAACAAAATCAGGTTACACCTACAGTACAACTCATTTAACTCCTGCTAATTTTGCTCGGGTAGGATGGATCAGGGTAGAGGACAGAGTACAGCAAATTGCAATGGGCCTGATCTACAAGATACACTAGTACACCGTCACCACAAAGACAAACTACAAACTACAAACTACTTCTTCTACTACTTAACCCAGATTAGGCTCAAATATTCAAGCAAATGTTCTACTGCTATGCCACCAAAATGTGGAATGCCCAGTCATACAACAGTTTGACTATCTAGCATAACTTCAGTATGGACTAGTAGAAAGGTGTGCTAGTATACTATAGACCGATGCGTCTCAGGGGCGGACAGCCAGACATATATCTCCTATCCTATCTGAAAAAGTCCATAGACATGTGACGTCACAAAAGCCAGACAAGAAGGTGCTGGAGCAGTTTGGGTGATTGGAGCCTTTTTTATTTTAATAGCAGGGTACCGAGCACAGGAGAAAAAGGCAACATTTCAATGTCAGATTACTGTGCTCTGCACCCTGCTATTAAAATAAAAAGGCTCCAATCATCCAAATTGCTCCAGCGCCTTCTTTATTCACTCTGTGAAGTAGACTTCAAAGACAGAATGGGATTACCCAAAATAGAAATAACACAACATAACAAAAATGGGCTGCATGTATTGGACCCTTTTGTTACACTATACATAATGTGCGTCCGTTTGAAAACGATGTCTCAGCCAATGATTTATGTATATATATTTCAACATTCATTCACAATTTATTCACAAGCTGGCTGCTACCATCGTAAACTTTGTCCTTGGCTTCTGTTCAAAACCTTTTCTGTTTTGATTCCAAAAGTACACTCCCCGGGGACTAAATGCAAACAGAACAGAACAAACTCCAGCTGCTTTTCTTCTACTGTGAACCACAACCAACATGGAGAAATCAACCTGGATATTACCCCTGTTATTCCTTCAGCAGCTGTGCGTTTATGGTGAAGGTGTGGGACTGGCTCCCATTGAACTAGCTCCTATTCCTTGTAATGACAAAGCTGTGGAGAAACTCTCTCGTCTGGCTGTCACGTACATCAATGAGGATCGGACAGACGGCTACAAGTTTGCCCTCAACCGTATTGCTAATGTTCATCTGCATGCACAGGTTAGTACCGTATGCAATGTTACAAAGTGCTGATGATCTTCCAAGTTGGATTCAGTGACTTGTTCGTATTCAAGAAAAGATTCATTTGTTTTCTTTCCTCATATACCAGTAAACCAAAGGGATACCTTTATAGAAATGTAGCTACTGTTCAATAGAAAGTGTCTATACAACTAACAACAAACAAACACACTTAAAGACATTTATTAATACGATTTAAGAAATGTGTCTCTGCATCCTCTTTCAAATGTCTCTTGGGATGTCTGCCACTGGCCAGGTCACCTCAGTTCAGTGTCTCTCACGACTGGGACAAACACTATTTAAACATAATGACTGCTGCCTGGACAGTACTGTCAGGCGGAATAGAAAGCTGGCGTTTTAACTTTTTAATAGTCAAATTAGCAAGGTATTTTGCCTGCCATCACTATACAGTACCTTTCGCTCTCTATTGGAATCATTATACTGTGTGTGTGTGTGTGTGTGTGTGTGTGTGTGTGTGTGTGTGTGTGTGTGTGTGTGTGTGCGTGCGTGTGTGTGTGTGTGTGTGTATGTGTGTGTGTGTGTGTGTGTGTGTGTGCGCACGTCAGGGTCCAGCTGGGAACGTGTATTACTTGGACCTAGACGTGTTGGAGACAAAGTGTCATGTCGCCAACCCTAAACCATGGAAACGCTGTGACATCAGAGCTTTCATGGAAACGGTAGGATATACAATTAGATTGTTGTTGTTTAACACCATACTGCCTGTTTAAACAACTCAGTGTCCTGACCTAAAAGACCACATTTCCTGTGCGTTTCAAAAACAGACATGCTTCATACAGTATATTGTTTTATGTCTCCTCTTCACTTCACTAATGGTCCTATTGCTTGCAGCAAATCTCTGGAAATTGTAACACAACCATTCTCCATACAGCAGAGGGCTACTCTTACCTGTACAGCTATGACTGCACTCTGGTCCCAGGTACAGTAACATCAGCATGAACACAGATTCAAATAGTTGTATACAAAGCCCCATACCATATGTCAAAACAATATAGCATCATCACTATTATGGAAATATAGCTTATATGTTGAAATGTGTGCTCAAGTGTTGTAAAATGTATCAAGGAAGAAAGAAAGAAAGAAAGAAAGAGGTTTCTAGATTGTACAATTGTCGACAAAGTTGATGCTTTTTTCCTACAAATCCTGCCAGACTCGGGCCCTAGCTGGGTCATCTCAATTTGCCCACTTTATTAAACTTCAGTATGGCCCTCTGGAAGAGGAAGTAAATTCTGCCCACCCATGCCATAGATTATGATAATATTATTAAATGTATTGCCTGTCATTTTAAACAACCTGGATATTGGATGAAAGAGGACTGGAGAACTAATAATCAGATTACATGAATAGAGTTGGGATAATCAAAAATTACGGTACATGATCATATTTTGCAGCAGGTGATCATATTATATTTGTTGTGAATAACCTCCCTGACTCCGGTGCAGACCCCCCAGAGATGTTACAGCAGACATGTCCGACCTGTCCTCTCCTGTTGCCTGTGGACAGCCCTGACGCTGTGAATGCTGCGGCAGTCACACTGCTTTCCTATAAGAGACAGTCTACACTAGGGGCAGAACTGGGGGTGAAGACAATCACTAGAGCTGCATCACAGGTACAATTAAACCTCATTTATACCGTCTTGCACCTGTAGAGGGAAGATGCTGGAAGACCCAGGGGTCTTCCAGCATCTACCAGATTAAATGACCCAGTCCCGTTGATCAAACTTAGAAATAGTAATTAATACGCATGAGACCTATATAGCAAGCAGGTTTGAGCAGCAATAGGGACAGAGTATCTACTCAATATTGTAGGAGCCACACGCACATCTTAAATTCTGGCCCTTTTAAACTTTATTTAGGAGTCTGTTCCAAACAATAACGTCATAAGACGGATTTCAAATATTCTCCTGGTACTGTTTATCCAAAATGTTCTTTCCATGTTCTTTCCTTCGTCTATCTCCCTCAAAACATCTGGTGAGGTATGGTCACAGGCCAAGGCCCCAGTTGGAAACCATGTACTGCACTCATGTACTGATATTATACTGATTATATAATTATATATTATATTACATGTACTTTTATTGTTTACCACCAAAGCAGCTGATTTACAAACCCATATACTGGGACATAGTATATTATTACTAGTAGTAATCAGGTAGGTATATTGGTGAACACCTACCTGTCCTGCCCATATGGAAAAAAAAGTAGAAGAAACATATGTTGTCCTGTTGCCTCCAATAGTAAGTATTTACATTTTTGTCTCCACCAGGCCGAAGGCATGTGGGGAGAGTATGTTTTGCACTCCGTCCGTCCGTGTGTCCGTCCGTGTGTGTGTCCGTCCGTCCGTCCGTCCGTGTGTCCGTGAGCAGCTAATCTCGGCCACCGTTAACCCGGTCGATGCCACATTTTGCACACACACTCCCTGGATGCCAACGATGAACCTCTGCCCCAAACTTTCCAGAACGGCCTGTTATAGCGCCACCAGGAGGCCGCTTTGTGCAAAACAAGTTTTTGCACAGTACACCTACAGATTTTCTCCAAACATCACGCAAATTGGTACACAGTCTCTCTAGAGCCATTCAACGAAACGGGTCTTTCAGATTTCTCACACTCCATCCTGATTGGTTAAGATTGGCTTCCAAAGTTCACAGGAGTGCTCAGTTTCAAACAAAATGCTGCAAATCATGAACACATCGCGTGATTTCCGTGAAATTGTGCACCCACATTCCCACTAGGCCGAGGACGAAATGCCACATGAACAATTTCAACTCAGACTCAAGGTGGCGCTATAACTGGCCGAAAAGTGTTTTTACCTCTAACTGCACGGATCTGTGGATAACTTTGTATGCCAACTCCCTAGAGGCCAAGGAAAAACCTTTGCCTGGAATTTTTCACATCTGCTCTTTATAGCGCCACCAGGAGGCCCACATATGTAAAACACATTTTCTATTATTACTCCTTCAGATTTTATCCAAATTTCACGCAAATCGGTATACACTATCTCCATAGTCATGTGATCAACACGGAGCGCCACCATTTCCCATCTTCCATCCTGATTGGCTAAGATTGGCTTCCAAAGCTCACACGATTCGTCCATTTCGAAAAAAGGCCACAAATCACAAACACAGTGTGCAATTTCCGTTAAATTATACACGCACATTTTCACTAGGCCGAGGACGACATGCCACAATCTTTTCCTCAAAATCAGCCTCACGGTGGCGCTATAACAGGCCAATTCCTGTTTTTAGCTATAACTGCATCGATCTGTATACAACTTATGTATGCACACCAAGGTTATTATAGTTAACTATAACTAACGAAAAAACGAAAACTAGAATTAAAAAAACATTTTAGTTAACTGAAACTAAACTGAAACTAAAATAAATTAAAAAACGATAACTAAACTAAAACTGTATTGTGTGTTCACAAAACTAACTAAAACGAACTGAAATGATAGACAAAATGGCATTCGTTATCGTTTTTTTATCAATATTTATATGCCTTACGGACATTTAGAATATAAACCTTTTAAATGAATTCGGTTCTTTTCCTTATTTCCCGAGCCGTTTTTACGGCACTTTTCAGCACCGTAAGGCAGCATGTCACAACGCTTTACGACCCGTGTTTACATTCTGCAGTGCAGCCCCGTGGTCGCTTCAAGTTTTAATGCTGCTGCTTGCATCTCGCAAAAATGGCAAAAGTTGGCAGAAAGAGTGGCAAGACGTCCGGTTTCACGCCGGACAGTCCGGTTTTAGAACCACCTGTCCTCCTCCCAACTCAACCTCTGGCCGGACACATAATTGTCCGGTTTTGTGTGATATACAGTGCTTGTGTCATAACTGTCATTTACGTTGTCTCTGTATTAAAATCTCCGCAGAGCTGCTCAGCTCCGCAGCGAGCCAGCCACACTCCCTCTGTCTTAAAAAGAGAGAGGAGACGTTGCCATGTCCGCTTAATTATAAGCGACTTTGGCCTTGTTTTATAAAATAGCCTACTAAGCCTAGTCAGGCTTCTTTTGGGCTTGTTTTCATAGACATGGTTGCTTGTTTCTCTTCCAAAACCTGTCAACACTGCCAGTGGGATGGTCTGTTTGTTTTTTGTGGAATGTGTGTTCTCACAATCACTTTAGTATAGTTAATGCAGGGATAAATAAACCAAAAATGCAAAATGAAAAACTACATTTAATGAGCAATATGGCTCGACATCATAAAGAAAGGGAGGCTAAAGCACTGTGAACATAGGCTACTGGCTTCATTCTATGTCCCACACCGATGACCATAAGACTGTATAAAAAACCCCACAAGAAAGAGATTCAACATAAAACATATCTAAACATGAAATAAAATAAATTGATTATAAAAGGAATGACCTTTGTGGTACCCCATCATTTAAAAAGGTTAATTGAATTAGCAAATATATGTTCTCTGTGGACATACTGCTGGAGATGATGGTGGTGAAAATCAGGTGCGTGCAATAGTATAGTAATAATAATAATATCTGGAATTTTATAGCGCTTTTCTAAACACTGTGTGTGTCTGTTTGGGGGGGGGGGGGGGGGGGGGCTGGGGAGAGAGCCCCGCAAAAGTGTCCTCCTTTCTGAGGTCTTGCAGGTGGCCACCACAGCCCAATATGGGATTTCTTCGAATATGACTGTGTGGGAGATGCAAGCAAGTGCCTTGTGGATGAGGATGGGAAAATATGCGAAGTATGTCATGGTTGATTGTCCAACAGAGACTGAATATATATACTTTTAAATGGTATCTTTTGTTGAGTTTTTATTACACAATACTTGCTCTGATCTTTTTTAATCCTATACTTCGTTACAAATAAACCAAAGTACGAAAAAACTAAAACTAAACTAAAACTAAACTAAAACTAAACTAAAACTAAGCATTTTCACAAAATAAAAACTAAACTAAAACTAGCAAACCCGCTCTAAAAACTAACTAAAACTAACTGAATTAGAAAAAAATATGTCAAAACTAACTAAAACTAAACTATAATGAAAAAACCAAAACTATTATAACCTTGATGCACACATGGAAAAACATTGTACCTGCATCCCTCCAACACGAACCTCCGGCCCAAATCTTCCTCAACAGCCTGTTATAGCGCCACCATGAGGCCACAACCTGACCTGCCCTGGTGGAGACCTGTGCCGATTGGCACTTTGTCTAGTTTATGTATGTAATTTACATGTATGACATGTAAAGTACATACTAGATTTTATATGTGAACTCTTGAAAGTGGCCCATTTCATACAATCCTCATATAAGACAATAAAGTGAATTATGTATGAATCAAGTAAACAACATGTATGTGATCTATGAGGTAAGTACATGGCAAACTGTATTTTCCTTACATGTTCCATACAATGTTTGTAGTTTTAAATTATATGAGATATATCCTTTCCATATATAAAATGTATATGTAATGTATATAAATATATGTATTTTATGGTTTGTAACCATTTAATTTACAAGAAAAGTATGCTTCTTTTATATGATTTTTATAACATTGTTATATGTCAGCCAATACATTATACCTTATAGTTATAAAAAAACATATGTTTTATCTATGACTATATATAAGTTTTTATATGTGAAGTGTATGATAGGTATAAAAAACATTACGCGCTATAGACCCCTGGGAGATAGTTGCTGAGATGGAGCACCACACCTACTATACCATCAGCTCCAAATTCTTCCCGCATCACTTGCCGCACCCAAGCCGTGCTACTCATACGCTGAGTTGCCAGTGCCCAGGATCGAACCCACAAACTTTTGGGTGGGGGGATCTTAAATAATGTAGGAGTCATAAAATGTAAAAGGGAATACAACTCATTATTTTGTCACCATGTTATTTCATTGTAAGGTTTCTATACAATATCCTATCAGATTTTGGTTTCACTGATGTTTGCCCAACTCTACAAGTTTGACAACACACAATTACTAAGGATTTTGTATGTGGATTTACTGCAGTAATTATTTATAAGTTCATATATATTTCAATTTATACTAATTTACTAAGAATATTGTATGTGGATTTACCGTCACATATAGTTCTTATAAGTTACAAAATTATATAGGTTTCACTTTACAAAAACGTACTATGGCTCTTATATGTGCTTTGACTGTTATATATAGTTCCTATAAATGACAAAATTATATAAGTTTCACTTTACAAAAAAATACTATGGATCTTATATCTGCTTTGACTGTCATATATATTAACTACAAGTTTCATGTAAAACATATACAAATTTAGTTATTTTTTTTCCATATGGGTGAAGTTAACGTTGGTTGTTTCTGAATTTGGGATTCAAAATCGGAAACTACATTAACAGAAAAGCACATTGTCGTGTGTGTGTGCAACTGTGCATGTGTGTGTGTGTGTGTGTGTGTGTGTGTGTGTGTGTGTGTGTGTGTTGTGTGTGTGTTTCAGGTTATACCAGTGAAGGCCAGCTTTGTAGAGTACACAGTCCAGGAGTGCCCAGAAGGACTGACGAATTCAGGCACATGTCAACGTATCTCACTTGAATCTGACACAGAGGTAGGCCTACAGCATACAGTAGAGCGGTGGCTCTCAACCTGTGGTCCAGGGCCCACTGATGGGCCATCACGATATTACAAGTGGACCCTCAAATAGAGGGCAAAACACTACGATTTTAATCATAATACAACGTTTATACAGTATAGAGCGTCACAGTCCCGCCCCCGACGAGCGGCTCGGAATAGAATTTCCCATTCATTTTTGTCATTTCAGAAAGTATTTATTTAAAGAACTGTAAACCCAACTTGGATGGTGACAACTCATGACAATAAATAAATTAAATTGGGCTGAACAAATAATTAGAAAGAAGAAAAAAAGGGCAGGGTACAACACTTTTTGTTGTTTTTCTTCTTTCTAATTATTTGTTCGGCTCAAAAAATGTGGTTTATTGTCATGAGTTGTCAGTTTGTCATCATCCGAGTTGGCTTTGTACGAGGCTTACAGCACTTTAAATAAATACTTTCTGAAACGTCTATTGGAGAAATGCATGGAAAATGCATGGTTAAGTAATCAATTAATCAATCAAAAATTGCCACTGCTGTCCCCTGCTGCAAGTGTGCTGAATAAAAAGCATTTTGTACCTGCTATTTCTTGACATAGGTGGTTTCCTTTTCAACCCTCTCTTTTCAGACTGCGGGTTTCTGTGCAGGCTCCATGCGTGGGGACATCCATCCTGATGTTCAGGTGTCCTGTGAGATGTACAAAGTACAGGTACAAGCAATGGTTGTCAGTCTTTGTTCCACAACAATCTGCTTCGTATACATTTTTTCTTGTTTCTTATTAATAGTAGTAATTAGAGTAGCCATGTAAAGCCTCAACCACATTACATTATGTACAATGCTGAATCTGATGATAACTCTGAAAAATAAAAACAATTATAAAAAAACAAGAATTGATGACATCAATTCATTACCAGCAGCCTTATGGCTGAGAGGTCGGCTAGAGGCAAAAAGTGTGTGGTTGCCTAGAGACGAGGCAGCCAATCAGGACGATAGAGTGTCAGTACAGCCAATGAGAAACATAGGTCTCAACTACAGCAAGTGGCCGTGAAAGCACAGCAGAGAGAACATTGACCAGCTGTGGTTACACAGCAGCTGCCATTTTTAAGTAATAAGTAAATCACCCTCAAAAAGTTATTATGTTTTCTTATCTAATCCTCCATACTGTTGGGGTGTGATGTCATAGTGTACCTGTCATTGTGTTTAATCCCACTGGAATTATAAACGTTGTTATATAATTGGCTGATTTGGCTCGCTTTGCTTTTGCTTCTCTCCCCTTCTTCGTTAGAACGTTGACATCCTCAGACCAATGCAGCCTCAGGGCCATGACCTTCAACCTGACCTCATGATCCCGACCCAACCATCTCTGATTCCTGACCAGGGAAATGATGCCCAGCCTGTTCCATCCGATCCCACACTGCCCCCTGCTGTTCTTCCAGAGGTCCCAGCACCCTTTGTCCCAGTGCCTTTTGACCCTGTGCCCTTTGAACCGCCAGTTCATTCCAAGCCCTCTAACCCTTTAAGCTCCTCGTCTAGCGAGTCAGATGAAAGCGCAGACTTAAGTACCGAACGACAACCACAACCGCCACCATCTCTGCCTTTTGTCTCATCCTCTGAGGAGATAGGGGGCCCCGTGGCACTGCGTCCCCCCCTTAACTTCCGCTACAAGAAGACGTATCGCAAGAAAAGGCAGGCCTTGCTGGAAGCAGCGCCGCCTCATTCCCCCATCTTCATGTCCGTTTTCCCCATTGGTTCATCCCCTTTCCGTTCCTGTCCTGGTCCTTCCAGGTATACTACAGTCTAATTGGTGTTGCATGCTGGCAAAGTTGGTTAAAGATATGAAAGGTAAAGGGGGGCAGTTAAAGCTCTTTTCTTAGATTTTCCCTCTAAGGCAGATACTTTGTGCAACTGAATAACTATAACCTTTGCCTTCATGTAAAATTGTTGATATATACTAAAGCAATAGGCAATTATAATTATATTACTAGCTATCACTGTGGTTCTTATTCTGATATTGCAAAATATATATTTGAAAAGGAATGTTTCAGTACTTGTGCAGAGCTTTACATATCTGGCACATATTTTAAGCACATTTGATACCAATTATGTTTTGATCAAAACGGGGTTATACCACCGTAAAATACCAAAATAAAACACTATTAGTGAAACATCTACATACGTTTTCTTAACTATTCAATAAAAGTGTTTATTGATGAACAAATTAATTTAACTCTTGATGTCATTACTGGATTGTGACTGTATGTACTGTGAAGATATGTGATGATGTGCCTCATTGTTGTATGAGCTGCCGGCTGCCCCTTTCAAATGTTTTCACACAGGCAACTCACCAGTGGTGTAGCCTAGCTCTGATCCATACGTAGCTCTAATTTTGCATTAGAGCTATGTTACTATCAACTTCCGTCGCTCGCATGAATGCAGACCAGCCTCTCCTCTTTAGCATAAATAAAAAGAACGCTTTTGCTACTCACCAAAACAAAGGCGAGTTGTGTCATTAGAAAGCCTACTTTCCTTAGTGGACGCACTCTGAGCCCCCCACCACACGTATAAACTGTACTTTTTGGCCAAAAGGGGATTTTGTTTCCACCGAAAAAAAAAAAACATTTTTAGTTACTCCGCTGCGCCCTCTACTGATATTGCCCAGAGAACTGCCTCATAGAGAATATTTTTCCTCCGGTGGAAAGAAATCCCTTTCTGGCCAAAAAGTACCGTTTATATGTGTGGTGGGGGGCTCAGAGTGCGTCCACTAAGGAAAGTAGGCTTTCTAATGACACAACCCGCCTTTGTTTTGGTGAGTAGCTAAAACGTTCTTTTTATTTACGCTAAAGAGGAGAGGCTGGTCTGATTTCGATTTGAGATTTAAAACGGAAAGTTCCATAGCCTTTACTGCGCATGGCAGAATCGTAGAAGCAGTAGAAGGCTATGGACCAGAGCTAGGTGTAGCCTAGGTATTTTTTACTTTACAGGAGTATTTCCAATCTTCAGTAATTTACTTAGAACTACTCTACACTAGATCTCAGAGACAAATTATACTTTTACTCCCCAATCCCCATAAAGTTATTTGAAAACTTTAGTTACTTTATATATTTTGATTATTATTACAAACCATACATTAACAACCGCCCTATATACATTTCGGACATTTGAAAATAGCTGATCTACAAGTTCAAGTGGCAGAAATGTACAAATACCTCTGCTCTACAAATAGAAGATCTACAAAAATGTGAGTACTTTTTCGACCACTGCAACTTGCAAAGCTATGATGGACATTGTGGAAAGGATGGCTGATGGCACAAGGCTCCACAAAGTATATTTTGGGGTATTTTATTTACCTCCAAACGTTCATTAGACAGTGCAAGCTGGCAACAAATACAAAAATAAACACTGGCCAAGATTACGTTCCAAAAATAGGAAACAGAAATGAACACTTATAGCTACACTTAAGAAGACTGCTGACAAGCTATGCCTTCCATGAGGACCTGGCAGCTCTCCCCAGATGTTATTCCTGGCTAGTCAAACTGTCAATCTCCACAGTTCTCACTTGCAGCATACCTGCTCTTAAACAGGTGGGACAAACCAAGCCAAATCACAGTAATTGGTATCAATAACTCAAACAACAGGCGAACCAAGGCCCCTGGGCTTTTCACTGCTTTTCAAACTTATTTTCAATAAATACAATTAAATAAATGTTTCAGGTGCCAAACATACAATAAACATGCAAAATAACATGAACAAACACCTCTACAGTGCTTGGCCCCTTCCAATTAACAGGATTACATTACCAGCACTGCAGAGGAGAGACAGGTGACCAAATGAATATTTAAAGTATTTTAATCCTTGCGTGTTAGTTTAAAATGTTATGTCAGATGTATGTGCATAGGGCATCTGCAGAATGTGCTCTAGAGGATTTCTGGAGGGTTCTGGTACCAAAATGTCATTCTACAAATCCTAGTGGACTTTATCTGTGAGAAATGACAGATAGGCCTATATTGGCAAACAGGCAAGTTGGTGTTGTAGGGCAGGCCTATGGAGTTCATCATGGTATTGGGAGGTATTCCCTTTGAAGATCAGACCACTAGACACAAGGGAAGACCAGAATTCATCTAGGGAAGCGGATGTCCACATCTGCTGCAGGCACGCTGGTGAGTAATGAGGCCTGCTTTTGACCGGCAAACTGCCACAACGGCTGCAGGGAAACGAGTGCTCTTATGGTTGTGCTGCATTCCAGTTTGGAAAGACAATCTAAGCGCAGGCCAGCACTCAATCTGTCTCAGGTACCCAATTTATATTTAGACAAAAACAGAAAGATAAGATGAGGAATTATCATTGTTGCACAATAATAATAGGAAAGGAGTTTTGACCAGATGAAGAGCCTTGGCTCGAAACGTTGTCAATAAATTTATCTTTTGGAGCATCTCTTTTCCTATGTCACTTTTTGAACCCAGCACCTCCACTAAGTGATGTGTGTATTTTACTATAGTTTCTGTACAATAATAATAGCCTATTAAGAAATAAGAATACATTATGACAAAGAAATATACTTTGGAATACCACAATGTAAAAGTTGATTTAGAAATAAATGCAAAAAGCTCTGTGGGGCCATTGATAAACAGGTAACGGGCCTCATGAATGCAACTGTGAGCGTAATATACAACCAGGCCTGTAGAGGGCAGACTTGACCCGCTTGATTCAGTTGATTGGGGACACTCCTCAGACTCGGAGATCAGACAGAAACTATTTAAAAGTTAATATTAATATGTAGTTGATGATGCACGAACTAAACATATGCTTTTGTTGGCTTATTGTTGCTATGCTTCATTCGCTAAAGGAATTAGGACGGCAACTCTTAGAAGAGGATTAAATATAGAATATAAATCAAAACCGCCCAAAAATCTAATCGATAAGAAGAACGGATCACAGTGTTGTAGAATTTATAGAACTACTAGGCTAGCTGGTGGCTGGATTTGATTTCAAGGCGTGGCTTCGCTTCTGGCTTGTTTTCTAGCTCTGCTTCTCTGGGATACCCGTTTCTTTATTAAGGTGGGCAACTGGCTGCTAAACATCTGCATGGAAGCCAAACGTATTAACTAGGTAGCTGAGTTATTATCATCCTGGTCCCTAGCTTGTCCTTGAAGGCATACATTCATATGGACGGGCGCGCGCACTTCGTGAGGTAAGATTGTGTTTTGTTTGTATACTGCAAACGTTACTATTACGTTTCTGTATTTGTTGTAATGCTGTCTCAGGTTTCTGTCAACTCGAACTATTACTGCGATGCGGTGCCGCAGCCAAAAACATTGAAAAGTTCACTTTAAGTGGAGTAACTTAGATAACAGAAGTGTGTACAAACTTGTACACCAATAAACTAGTGTCTTCACACCAGTTTTTCCAGTGAAAGAACGTGTGGCATCATGTTCTGGCTCCAACGTCCCCGTTGACTGGAAAATCGCGAGGAATTATGTAAAAGTTCATACCAAACATGTCACTGATGTCAGCGGCATGAACTGATCCTACAGGATATTAACCATGATCCCATAGCATAGATTAGAATATAGGTCCTTGCTTGTTTGAGCACCTCGTGTAAAAAAAAGTTTTTCATTTACCTTGGTCAAACTCAATGGAGCTTTTGTGGGTTTAGGGCACGACTCCAACTTCCTTTTAACCACTTGAACCCGAGCATCCCTTGGCTTTTGGGGCGAACATTCTGCAATAATTTAAGCAGGTCTGTAGACTGGGAAACGTAGGCTCCCTCGCCGCCGGTGTATCCGGGACCGCGCTACCCCGGACCTGACCTCAGGGGGACACGGACCCCCCCGGTCAAATAAGGTGGTTATTTGGAATTGCAAATTGCAAACTATCCACTCAACGTTTCCACTCCACTCCAGTCCAGTATGACGCTTTAAAATAGTCAAGATGAGTCTATAAGCTATAGGAGATAATTATTTATATTTCACATCATTTGTCAGTCACACAGGAGCAGCACAGGCCACCAAACTTTACATAATCTGTGTTACCTCTCATGTGAACTTTCTGTACTGACCTCAACCCCAGTCCCCAACCCTGAAGGAAAATAGGGTTGATATTTGAGAAACATATTGTAAGTCGAACCTCCATGGTACTATTTGTTACAACAGGTTATTGTTTTGTCAATTCATTCATCCTGTCAGTTTCAAACTTTCTATTATACAGTAACCTATATAAGTTCCCTATTTCTGAGTGAGTTTATTCAATATGAAACAAGATGACCAAATGCAAAACAGAAACATTTCCTGTTAAGGGCTGTGACCAGCTATATAGTATTTATTGATGGACTTAGTAGGTAGTTTGTAGTATAAGGAAGAGTCTACTGACTTTAGTTCAGATGTAAATTGGCCACTGGGACATTTAGTTTGAATTTAATTGAAATATTACATGCAGTTACATCAGTGGCCCTGAGTTGTGTTGGTTGGGTAATGCCTAGCCATGGTTCACATGACGCTCGTACTTCACGAGCATGACAGTCATGTTTCAGGGTAATCATGACAGTCATGTTTCAGGGCTAGGTAATGCCATGAGTTGTCATTTACCAGCATTAGGTGAACACATCCTTTCTCGTATTTCATCTCCAATTTCTAGAGTGAGGCGGGATAGAGAGGGATTGAGGTGTCAGGTGTGTTGTTAAGGTCTACTCTAGTCTAGATCCTCCCACTCTGCCATTGGAGGTGGTGTTCAACTTTCACTCGGAAGGCTTAGTTTCAATGAATTTGAGATCGGTCTATTTCGAAAGCAACAGAGACACTTTGGTCACTCATTTTGTCGTGTGCATTGTCGTTGACAGGGATGCCTCATGTGTGTCCTCTGGCTGTGTTTATTCAGGGTGTCACTAGGACTGCTGAACTGCCCAATATACTGCCATGTATAGTGGCACTTTTCTGGACAGGGAGGTGAGGGAGCACAAACTTCATGCGCGCCACAGGTAGGCAGTGGCACTTGACTATGCATCTCTCTGGTGTTGTACAAATCCTAAGAAAAACTAGCTGATCAGGTGTGAGATTTGACAGGACTAGGCTATGCTTTCATTGTACACACAATGACTATTAAATGGTAAATGGTGTATTTATATAGCGCCTTTATCCAAGTTGCTTTACAGAGATTGTGCATTACATTCACCCATTCACACACCGATGCCGGAGGAAACCATGCAAGGCACCAACCTGGTCCTGCACATCAGGAGCAATTTAGGGGTCCAGCGTCTTGCTTCGACACTAATTCTGGGGGAGCCCGGGTTTGAATTGGGAACCTTGCGGTTCCCATCCGGTCACTACCGTTGAGCCACTGCCGACCCCAACTATTAACATTAAGCCTTGTTTTAGCTGACCATTGCTTATTTCTTTCAATGTGTTGGAAGTCTTATAGCCTACAACTTTACATGCCTGAAATTCAGATTTCATAATCAGGCCCAGAATCACTCTATTGTCTCTCAGTTCCTTGATATTCATTTTAGCTTAAATTACAATTCAAGTATCTGGTTTATACTAATACTCACTGCAGTATGGCATCTCCTTGTTAGCGTGAATGATTTTATTAGTATGAAAATATTAGTTAGATAATTTCTAAGAAGAAAAGGGTTGACAATGTCATTATTGCTGTTGCTGGTCATTGTTTTATTATACAAATCTACATGTAAAAAAAAAAATCAACATTATAGTTATCCATTTATAGATGGAAAGAGGGAGAGAGAGAAAAGGGGAGAGATATGCAGCAAAGGTCATCATGAACAGGACTCGAACACGCGACACTGGCATGCGCCAGGACCACTCGGCCAGCGGGCGCCCGGACCAGTTAGTTATTGACCGGTGTTTACTGTTTACAAGGCCAGTCATGATAGGCTGGGCTGGACCATGTCAATATTTTATCATGTCAGAATTTAATATAAAGAGTAGATATGAGACTCTTTATGTGATCGTTTGGTTATGAGTTTAGTTTACATAGATTAGCCTTTCAGCAGAACTTGTGAATGGCCAATAATATTTTGGGAATATTTGTGTTGACACCCTACTACTTAATGGAAGCCATATTGAATATCTTGTTGTTTGTCACAGTAAAACCCTAGTCTTGTACTGTATTTATTTTCCAGTTCACTGCAAATTAAATCACTCTTAAATTAAGCCACTCAGCTCCACAGAAATGCCTACTGGATGCATGTATAGTCAAGTCAGTAGCACATTGGTATAAATTCTTGTCCCTATAAATTCCAGTTTGATGCAGTCACCTGTCTTCTGTACTGTACATTATAGATACTGACATGGATGGTCTGAATAGTCGCTACTAGCAGATTTGGTGGCTAGACTGCCTACAATCAACAAAAAAAATCCCCAATTTGCCTCGGCTGTACTACAGAGGGCCCTTGGAATTGTAGCCATACTAGCCATACAGGCTAAGCCTGGGCGATAAAAACTGTAATAACGCACAACTAAAAAGACTTACTTCTTTTCAGTGCACCAAATATTACAATTCTTGCCAATAAATATGCAATAAATAATAAATAAGTTAAACAGTGAGCAAAAATACAAATCAAATGCAAAATGTGGTCAGCAAAATAGCTCTCCCAGCTCACCCTACCTCCAAATTCAAACAGCCATCAGGTGACCAGGTGGTGAGACAGGTGAGTGCCATTATTTATAGCCGCTGGAGGTGACCCACAGCCTCTACCCCTCACATATCAATAATTCAATCCAGTGCACAAATACAAATAAACACCCTTTTTGGCTCCTACACTAGCCAATGTAGCCATGCTATATTAGCTGTGGGCTGTGTGAACTAGCTGGCATCATTGTCAATTGAGGTTACTGTGTTGTTATCACCTGGCTCATCTGAGATTCAATTCGAAAGCATGATCAAATAATTGAGAATTAGTTTTTACTAGTCCTTACCCGTTATATTATTGCCCCCCCCCCCCCCCCATAAATATTTAATTGCAGTTCATTTTAACTTGTATAATATATTTGTGTGGGGTTTTTTTTATGAATAAAACAGCACTATAACATGAAACTATTCGTACAAATGCATGGTAGGGAAATATGTTCATGGCAAGGACCACAGCATTTACACTTATTAGACCACAGACCCCCATTTGAAAAGTATGAAGGCCCCCCAGACATGCACCACAGAAACTATGGACAGTCACACAGATACTCCCAAGTGTATTTTGTGAGTCGCACAGATGAAGTTATCGGTGCATTTGTGTCCAAAATGTGCACAATTCTGAGCTCTGGCTTGAGAAAACTCATGGCTTTTGCAACCTGTGATGTTGTGAGCTTGTAGATTAGCTGTTTTCGCCGGAGTGCGCACTTTATCTCCCCAAGCATGTTTTCGTAAGTGTAAGTGGATGGGTAATTGTAATGCACTAATAAATAAATTATTAATCAATAATTTGTAAAATTGAAAAAAGGGCTTCGTTAAGACCTCCATATTATTATGGCCAATGCCTGTGTGAAAAGTGGGAGTGATTGGTGCTGTCAGTGAGGAGCTACGGCAGTGTTTCTGACACACAGACAGACAGACAGACAGTCATTCATTCGGTTGTATGATAAGGAACTGATTAGAGTGTTTTTAGCTCTCCTGGAGGGGACCTTGCGTTTGTCATCCTAGTTAATTGGGACAAGTGGATTTCTCTACATAGGCCACTTGGCCTTGCCATGGATGTAAGGGTGGCACCCTACATATGTCCATGGCAAGGGAGTTATATAATGCAGTGAGTGACTTTGTTTCTCTGTCCTCCATCTGGTACTCTGGTAGTCGAGCCCGCGGCACACTGCCAGACTGGATTACCAGCCAAGGTTCCTGGACTGATGATTAGAGTGCACCTCAGTGACCTCACTTAACACGGTTGTGATTTTTATTATTTTGAATCATACCTTATACCGTATATGATTACACAGGAGTATAATGATGACAAACCCAGGACAAAGTAAATGCGCCCTCCCACCCTGGCAGGCAGGCGGTGACTGACTGTATGATGATTTCACAGGCTGTTAATAACATGGTCAAATAAAATGGTAAATGGTGCATTTACCGGTACTCTATTTCGCACCTTTATCCAAAGCGCATTACAACATGCATTTACATTCACGCATTCACCCGCTGATGGTGGGGGAAACCATGCAAGGCACCAACCTGCTCATCGGGAACAGTTAGGGGTTCCGTGTCTTGGACACTTTGACACTAACACAGGGGGAGTTGGGATCGGACCGGGAACCTTTTCCCAAGCGGCTGCTTTACCTCCTGTCTGAGCCACTGCTGTCCCGGCTGTTGTTTCAAAGAGCATTAGGACTCCCCACAGCCACTATAATCACTATTCATCCTCAGGGCTAATTGGAAGTGACACACCATCAGGTGGCTCAGAGACACATGCTACTGACTGTGGGCGGAGGTGTCAAGAATGATAGCTCTCTCCACACTAAATCCATCTGACCACCCCGTTTCTCTCTGGCCACCTCTACGATGGAATAAACCACAGTTAAGCTACAATTAACAAGACTATGCCTCCTCACTGACAGTCGAGGTGAGTTGGAAGTACACAGCAGATTAAGTCCTTTGTTTTGCTGCAGGTTGGCATGGCACCTTAAGAGACGGCAGCAGAAAAGGAAAACTATTTTAATGGGCTAGTGTGTCACTGTGGTAGTGTGCCTTTATGTTGCGTATGCTCATCAAGGAGAGAAGCTGAGGGCTGCATTTTTCTTATCTTCACCGAGTGTGATTCAGAAGCTTAAGATGTCTATCATATCACGTTGTCTAGAACGTATCAGATCAAGAGGCATAGAACGTATCGGATCAAGAGGCTCAGACAAGAGGTATGTGGGTCAGAAATTTGATCTATTTGTAGTGAGATATTAATTAACTTTAAGTTGTATGGTATTTTGGTAGGACTTATTGTCTCCTCCATGCCGAAGGTATGGGGAGAGAGTGTGTTTTGCAATCCGTCCGAGTCTGTGTGTGTGTGTGTGTGTGTGTGTGTCCGTCCGTCTGTGTACAGCTAATCTCCAGCACCGTTAACCCGGTCGATGCCAAATCTTGCACACACACTCCCTGGATGCCAACGATGAACCTCTGCTCCAAATTTTTGAGAACGGCCTGTTGGAGCGCCACCAGGAGGCCGACCTTTGTAAAACACTTTTTTTAATATTACTCCTCCAGATTGCAGCATGCAATTTACGTGAAATCTTTCACAGACTTTTCTACTAGGCTGAGGAATATATCCCACCCTTTTCACAATGGCCTATTATAGCTCCACAAGCCCACAACCTCACCTGCCCTGGTGGAGACCTGTGCCCAGCTGGGCAATTTATCTACCGGTAGTTGTGTCTTGGAATCTCAATGTGTTCTACCGTAGTAGTGCATCCTACATTTTCACTATGAACTTGTCCAAAGATTATAAATTAATTAAAGTCTACAGTTGTCACAGTACTTCTCCTATGGAGATGTTGTATGTATTGAATTGTACTGTACGTGTGTCATGGATGGAGCAGGAGCTGTGGGGTATCTGTCTGCCAGTTTAATTCACAAGAGGTGTCTTAAGAAAACGGCCAATGACAAGCATGTCATGGGATTTTTCTTTTTAAGACGCTTTATCAACTCCTGAGCCAGTTTGTAGTGCCAAGGGACCATGACTGTACACCAGTATGATGTGTGTGTGTGTGTGTGTGTGTGTGTGTGTGTGTGTGTGTGTGTGTGTGTGTGTGTGATAAGACGTATGCAATTGCATTGCTTATGTAATCCTTTTGGCCTCTGTAGCACTTGCACTTTTTTCTAGGGGATCAATGTGAGCGTCACATTGTAGCCTGTTGTTGGAATTGTTTTAAATTCTGACTGAGTTGTAGAATAACTGGTTTTGATTTACTTTGTATTTATTTTTTTTATGGGCAGAAGGAGGGGAAAAAAGAAATGGTCTTAAATTCCACAGGAAGGGCGTGTAAGATATAAGATGCTGGTCCTCACCACAAACACGTCTGAGTCTACTACTTTGTGTTCATGGTGAAACCTTAGGCATACATTTTCATTCCAAGGTATTTTTGGATTCTTTGGAGTTCCCTTACACAGGAAATGGAACATCCTTTTTAGCCTCTCATTGTTTGTTGTTACAAACTGTCTAAAAACTGTCTACTTGCATGAATCCATGAATGCTGCCAATGAGGTAAAGGAGCTAACGGTGGGGATTTTACAGCAGACTCTGCTCTGACACCCCTCCTGCATGTCTTAAAAGCTGCCAGGCTGGCTCAGTAATCATTGCAGAATAAGTACAGTATTTTTCTGTCCCATGACAATTATTACTTATTCCTTGGACAGATTTCAAACAAAATGTATTGTATATCCTTTGATATTTCTGTGACCTTAATTTAAACTATTAATGTCGCCTTCACACCAGGATGTTATAATGTGATTAAAACAAATCCTGCTGCGTACTGTCGAAAGTGTGCTTTGTTTGGCAGGTGTGAAGGCTCATTTGAATTCTGGTGCGCATCAAACAATCTCATTCTAGTTTGCCAAACAATCAGGGGTTTCATTTCGCTTCCAAGTGCACCTGACTTTGATTCACTGCAGGTGGGAATGCAGTCCGCTTCAAATAAAGTAAATGAAGCAAACAATGCGGCAGATGAATGAGGAGTAAACACAGCAGAAGGCATATTTTACAAAGCGCGTTACCGTGGATAGACGTGGTCAAATGAGGACACAACTCAATGAGAGTACTGTACATTGTAAATGTCTGATTCATTTTGCGCTCATGTCTCCACTCTCCGCTGTGCCTCCGCCATGCCTCCGCCATGTGCCCAAAAGAACAGTGCGCGCACACACTCACAGTAACGTCCAGTCCCCGACGACCCACTGCATCCACGTTATCCTCATTTTCCGTCCTAACTATTACTCCAAGTATATTTTTAACACCATATATTTAGTTTATTAATTAAATGAACACATTAATAAAGTTCCTTGCTGTGGTTCCCTGCTGCGGTTTACTTGACACAGTGTGAATGCAAACGCAGCAAATAAAAAATGCAAGAATGATGCAACTTCACCTCCCAGTCGCACAGAGTCTACCGAAGTACAGGTCTGAATGTGACCTTGACTCTCGGGTCGAGCGGACTATATGCTGCATGTGACTCCCCTACTACTCTCTGCTTGGTTCTCGTTTCTCCAATACTACAATACTATCAAAGTCAGAAAAAGTGTGTGATCTGAGCTGTACTTACATTTCCAAACTCTCACAATATGTATCACATTTGAAATGTTACCTGTCTTCCCGGTTCAGATTTATTTTCTCTTTTTAGTTTTTCTTCAGCATCTTCAGTATTACATTTTGTGTTGCTTCCATCGTTAACTGTTTTGTTGTTGGATAAATGACTTGTACATGCTTTCAGCTACACTGAGTACTCTTTCCCTCCTGATCATCATCTCTGCAGGATGGAAGCATCGTGTCTGGAACTAGCTCTAGAAGGCGAGAGGCTGTGTAAGGGTGGTGACTACCGTGCTGCCGTCTCTTTCTTTGAGTCTGCTATCCAAGTTGGAACAGAAGACCTTCAAATCCTCAGTGCCATTTACAGCCAGCTCGGCAATGCCTACTTCCACCTACAGGAGTATGGTAAAGCACTGGAGTACCACCGACATGACCTCACACTTACCAGGTAAACCGTTCCACTACCTTATTTTCACTGGGTAACCTTTCACTTGCTGTAAACAGTCCCACAATACAAGCTTCCTGTCATTAAATGCTTATTTCAGAAAAGGTTCACAACCTTGGTGCAGTTAGCTAAACACTGCCATTGTCATGAGTGACCTTATACAATAAATAGTATCCGCTGACATGATTTACTTTCATTACAAGATAAATAGTGTGTTGTTCACACACACTGTGCATTTTGAGAAATTGTGTTTGTAACTGAGAGTAATCATTGTAATCTGAAACCAGTGCAATGTCATTTTTTTCATATCAATCATAGTTTGTCTTTCCCCCAGGACGATAGGGGATGATGTTGGAGAAGCCAAAGCCAGTGGTAATCTTGGCAACACATTTAAGCTTCTTGGCAGGTTTGATGAAGCAGTAGTTTGTTGCCAAAGACACATGGAAATTACCAGATCCATGTATGATAGGGTGAGTATAATAGAAAATAATCCATGTTAATTAATGTCATTAGTAATGCAATTGGTTTAGGATTAGGATTAGTTTAGGATTATAGGAAGCTATTTTTTAGATGTTCAAATTCAGATAACAGCCATTTGATCAAGCCATGTTCCATATCCTGCAGAGAAGAAGCACATCAGTTCTGTGGTTTCTAGGTTTGTAATCGAGTGCTTTGAGTGAATGTGATGGCATTCAGTCATTTTAACATTCATGCTGAAAGCAATGTGGTAAAAGGTGGAAAAACTAAAAGAAGCACATTAATCTTGCTCTTTTTAAAAGATGGACATGTGGTTAGAAGCCCAATTTGCTTTGATTATGCTTTTACAATTAAATTGATCCTGTGATGTTGTTTTAAATCATACCACAACATGGCATCCAGCCACGGAATAGTTTTGGTACACAGACACACCATGCCTGTGGAACAGCTGCGTATCAGCATCTTGAATAGCTTGCCAGCCCACTTGCAAATGGAGGGTCTGGCGTCAGTGTATTTTAAGTGTATAATTACAATGTTGGTTACTCTTATTCAGTGAAAATCTTATGTGCATGCTGTAGGTTGGACAGGCTCGAGCGCTGTATAATTTCGGGAATGTTTACCACGCCAAGGGAAAGAGCATCTGCTGGATTGGAGCTGAGCCTGGCGAGTTCCCAGAAGAAGCCAGGATCGCTCTGAAGAAAGCCACAGAGTACTATGAGTGAGTTGGTGACGGTGTTTGCGCCAGTTCTAAACATCTGATTTTGATTTGATTTAGGGCTCCAACTATCAATTATTTTCTTAGTGGTTTGTTTGTTAATACATAAAAAAAGATGATATATCAACGAATCAATGCAAAAGCAATCCCATTTTGGACTGAGGCCGATTCTAAAAAAGGCTTCTAAATCCTGCATACTGTACAGAACCCCAAAAGGGGTTTCCGCCCCGGAAGGGTTAAAACACCAAAAGGGGTACACACCCAGAATGGGTTAATTATACACGACTAAATCGATTAGTCTGATCAACCACTTAAGACCAGGGGGGCAGTCAGCCAGATATTTTGTGAAGCCTCATTTGAAATCGGTAGTTCATATAATGGCCTCTTGTGGCGCTGGACTGGACCCAAAAAGCCCCATAGCTCCATAGAGGCCCATGTATTTTGGCCCAACTTCACCTAGACTGTATTACCTTAATAAACATGGCCATGAATACTTTCTTCTTCCAGTCACTAGTTTAAAGTCTAATTTCTAATGTCATAATATTCTTTTTGGAAAATTATGGTCCCATTAATTAAAATAATGACCATAAAGTCGCGTATGTTCTGAGGGGCGTGGCTACCGTTACCGTCTATGATCGGGATTCCCCTCCCACTCAAGAGTCTTCTCCTCCCACTCGAGTCAAAATAAAAACCAACGGAGAAGAAGGGGGGAAGTCCCGCCTCGTTGTCTGGGCAGCCAATGGCCAGCTGGACCCAAACGGAGCCTGCCAATGGCCAGCTGGTCCAAAACGGATCTAGAAAGATGGCGAATTACATGCAAGGGATTTCAGGCTTAATTTTACGTTCATGTTAGACCCGGGGAACGCTTTGTCCATATTTTTTACAGTCTATGCTTAAGACCCATTTTATTTTTCACCAATATATTGGCCATTATTTTATCATTATTATTTTATTATTTTCAAAGGTTTTCAAAAATAACAGATCAACAACCTTATAACTTATTGTGTTTGTGACTTGTTGCAAGCTTGTAGATTGATGGTTAATCAGTGAGCTAGGATTGCATTAATATGTAGCATACTCAATTCACTGCCTTGAAACCAGATTGGAGAGAGCAGAATGGCAGGTGGGCTGGGTGTGATCCACTCAATGTCCTTAACATTAAACATTTTTAATATATAAAGTGCAGGGTGCGATTCAGTCACTCGGTCTGATTTCAAATGGGGGAAATTATTACCCCCAATGCTGGATGGAGCTGTTGGCATTTTTTTATGTTTATTATATAGTTTATAATGCAAACGTTCTGAATATGAACGTATCAAAACTACACGTATCTGTCATAGTAGTTATGTGATAATGTAATAATAGTTGTGTGCTTTGTGTTGGTGCTTCTGAAGAGCAAACCTGACCCTGGTGACGGAGCTGTGTGATAATGCAGCTCAGGGTCGCACATATGGGAACCTGGGTAACACCTTCTACCTGCTTGGGGATTTTGAAAACGCAGTGGCTGCCCACGAAAAGGTTGGTACTACATGTATGTGTTGTCTGTTGCACATCTGCAATGTCAGCTACCGTAATTGGAAAGGAGAGGGAAATGATTACATACTAGCATATTTAAAAATGTACGTGTTTTAGATTATTGTGCCAGTTGAACCACTTTCAACCTGGTGTCCCTATTTTGGACGTCATATTTCAAAGAAATATATTCAAAGCTTTGTGTTCTTTAGCCATTTCTTCACAATAGGCTTCAAAGCTTTGCGTTTTTTAGCCATTTCTTCACACTAGGCTGAAGGTATGCCTAAGTGAGCGGTGCTCTTTGGCCCGGAAAAGTCTTGGAACCCCTGACCTAACCAACACCCATTAAATTGTTGTGTAACCTAGTTATTTTTGCTTAAAGTTACATTACAATAAACCTTTTTAATTTAGCTCTTTTTATCATCTTGTTTTTATCATCATCACTAACATTATCCAGATGCATTTAGTATTTTATCCCCCCCAAAACAAGTGGCTATGTAGGCATTTCTTTCCTTCTTTCTTACCTCAAAATGTTTCTAGTTTATATTGACCATAGTGGTAGACTGTAATGTGCACCCTACTGTTTTCCCTGGTTGGCAGCGCCTGCAGATCGCTAAAGAGTTTGGGGATAAATCTGCTGAGAGGAGGGCCCACTGTAACCTTGGAAATGCATACATCTTTTTGGGCCAGTTTGACAAGGCTGCTCGTCATTACAAGTGAGTTTACAGGACTTCTCCTCTCCCCTTGTGGTAAAGATTGCCAGGTTATTTTTAATGAATAATCAAAGTATTCTGATTGTGGTTCTCAGTTGCAGCATTTCAAAATGTCTGTCCTTTATTACTATCTGTACTATATACACAGACAATACCTCTGTAGTCACTAGTCAGCAGGGAGAGGAAGAAAGACAAAATATCTGATCATGCACTGTCCCCACCCAAAACATTCCTCTGACCTACCTCTACTCTCCCCCTCCCCCTAATTTTGCCCCCTAGGAGGACTCTGCAGCTAGCCAGGCTATTGAAGGACAGGGCAGTGGAAGCCCAGGCCTGTTACAGCCTGGGCAACACCTACACACTACTCCGGGACTATGAGAGGGCCATCGATTACCACCTCAAACACTTGGTCATTGCCCAGGACCTCAAAGACAGGTACATGCCACAGGCCCCTAGTGTTGAACACATTGCACGGTTATCATACCGGTTCCCTATTTTCATTTGAATCCTTTCACTATTCAGTTACTGCACAGTGTATGTATGTAACCCTTTCTGCCTTCATTGTTTGCTTTACCCATACCCAAATTGGGAGTTACTGGCTCATTTCCCATTTCTGTCTATCTGCAGGGTTGGAGAGGGCAGAGCATGCTGGAGTCTCGGAAATGCTCACACTGCCCTGGGGAATCACGAGCAGGCCATGCACTTTGCTGAGAAACATCTGGAAATTGCCAGAGAGGTGATTGTTGACTGTTTATTCATTGCATTCTTTGTATGAGAGCACAATCAGCTGTGCCACAACCCCACCTGGTGGGCATCTGGAGAACAACAGGGAACCGAAAATGAGTGCAAACAGACAAAATAACTACATGCTTTTGTGTTTGTTTTGAATGACATTGAGAAGTGGGGAAAGGTTGAGAGCTAGTCCATGACACACAGAAACTTTCACAATATCGCATTCTTAATCTTGATACAGAAATTATTAGTTTGATTGGTAGTGTTCAGTTGAGTATTTGTGAAAATGTGGCAATAACTTAACATTTCTGGCAAAGTTTTTCATTCTCAAGACTGAGCCTGATTTATAGTTATATGTGCCAAAAGCAGCATAGCTTGTTCATTTGCTATTTACTGTACTGAAAAAAAGAATCACCTGTAAGCAGTGGCACTGACACCAGCAGTGTGTCTAATTTCCTGTGTTGACGTTTCAGTTGCTGTCTTACTCAACATTTCATCATGTCATTGCTCTAGATTGGAGACAAAAGTGGCGAGATGACAGCAACGATGAATCTGTCGGACCTACGACTGGTTGTAAGCCTCAAGTCCAACACCAACAGTCACTTCAACAGTCACTGCAACACCAACACTAACAGCTCTGCTCTGTCGAACCACCGGGGTTACTACCCCCTCTCAGGTAACTGTACAGTGTCATTTCTCAGTGTCGGCTCCCGGGACCAACACCGGTTCAAATGGACACTTAAGGGTCTGTAACTCCAAGAGTGTACAATAGGTTATCTCCAGGACCCCGATCCTCGCAGTAAAATCCAGTGTTAATTTAACTCTTGAGTGGGCCGCAGCTGGTCCCCGGACCTGATGTTGAGAACCAGTGGGTAGGAACACATGTTGAAAAGTAGCAGCAGTATAGTAAAAAGTAGCATTGAATAGTTAGAATTACACCAAATTGGGCAGGTGCATAGAACAAAAATAGCATATGTTGAAGAATAATGCAGTCCTACATACTGCTGTAGCAGTGATGTTCCCCTGACGGAGGTCTGGGTGTGGTGTCTTTGTTTCAGGTGTGGAAAGCCAGTCAGAGGAAGGAGACGGTACAGAAAACGTGGGACCAAGCCCTGACATAAATCCTGCTGTATGTATTCATCCATTCCATATTTAGTATGGAACGACACAATGCACAGTTCTACGCAAGGGATAATGCTTACAATGCAATATTATAAGAGAAATGAATGATGCACAAAATAAATCAAGAACATGTCACGAAGACATGACTAAATTATAAACTCTATTATCCCCACTTATTATTACATGTCAGGGATTAAAAGACAAGCTTTTATTTAGCTTTTTTTTATATTTAAAAAGAGTCCCTTTGCCTGTTTCATATTTCTGTTATTGCCATTATGAGGCTGATTTAGGGTAAAACATTTGCAAACTTTGTTCGGCTCTACTGGAAGAATAATATATGTACAACTTACTACAGAGTAGTGAGTTACAGTAGCTCTTGTTTGAATCAAAATCGTATTAACATACCGTGTTCAGATGTTCTTTGTTTTTAACATCAAGTTTCGTGTATAACTGATGAACAGGAACAAGATGAAGATGATTTCAACAAATCTCCCAAACATAACTCGATCAAGGCTTCAACCAAACGCTTCCTCTTCCACCGCCTGAAAAGCAAGAAGCAAAAGAACAGCAAATCTCCTTCCAAAGACGAGCAGGAAGACAGCAACACACCTCCATCTCCTGAGCTGGCCAGATCAGCTTCACCTAAGGTACTGTATTTCTTTACCACTTTCAACCTGGAGTCCTATGTTGGGCAAGTCAGACTCATTATAGTCATAGCCAGATTAGCAGATCTACAAGCTCATTACCTGTATATCCAGTGGTATCAATTCAGTAAAAGCTAAGGTATGAGATTTTTGCTGTTATTTGACTCTTTTTGCTATTTTCCTCCATTTTATTTAGCTTATTTGACTTCTTTGACATTTCCAACATTCATCAAGAATACATAGCAGGCAATTGAACGTCGATCCCAGATACAGTTGTACCAGCGCATGCACAACACAAGCCACAACCAACAATAGTCCTTGACACAAAATAGTTTGAGAGCCACTGATTTAGAAGGCATTTGTAGAATCGGCCTCAGGTCTTAATGGGTTAAATGGTGCAAGCAGGCACATGTAGGTCTGAGTAACCTGGACAGGAGTAGTCCAGGTTGTAAATTGTAACCAGGTTTTAACAGTCCACTCTCCCCTTTCTTTATCATGTACGTAGAACAGCGGTTTTCAACTGATTATGAACCAGGAACCACCACCCAGACTAAGAATCAACCTAGGGAGCTTGGAATGAAATATTGAGGGCTTAATTTAATTGGTTAATTTGAGGTGAATTAAATCAAGTTAACAGGCATTATTTAACTAACATAATGCTAGTGGCCCAGAGCAAAAAGATTGAAAACCACTGATCCATTCCTTTCCCACGGTTGCCCATATTATGTTCTCTTAACCTTCCATATTTAACTCACTTGAATTGATTCATTGCAACTTATATATGACGAGCAAGCTGACACATGATTGGTGGTTATATCGCCAAACCAGTCAATCCGGTACACTTTCCCAGGTCATTTAGTAGTGCACTACTACTACTACTTCAACTAGTCGTCGATAAAAACAAATCTTCCAAGTTCCTACATTACTAAATGCATGGTCAGGGACCACATGCAAACCTCTGATGCAGAATGTATCTTTGTTGTCAGACGTCTATCAGTTGTGTAGGGGCACTGACTGTTTCTTCATTCATATAACCCTGCAGGAAATACTTAATATAATATTTTTTATTAAACTTAAAATATATTGAAGAGCACTCTTAATGTTAAAATCTTGCTTCGTTGTTGTGCCCTGGTGGTGCAACTGGTAAGAATTAGAATCTGACACCTTTCTTACTGACACTTTTTTATTTTCATTTTATCAAAGCAGAAATTATTGTATTAAAGCAGAAATACCGATAATTATTTAAAAAATATTTGCATGGCTGTTGTCGTATGATAGATGACAGGTTTGTCTTATATTATATGTGGTAGCTTGTGTGGTGTTTTGCTTTTTTTTTTGCTGTTACTAAAACTGTTTGTTTACCTATTTGCAGACGAGACCGCCAGACACGCTGGGTGAGGATGACTTCTTTGACCTCCTGTCACGTTTCCAGAGCAACAGAATGGAAGACCAAAGGTGCTCCCTATTGAACGGCCAGAGCCACCTCCCTGCCACCCCCTCCCCCTCCTCGACCACCCCACCTGTAGCTGTGAGAAAGTGTGAGTTTAGCCTCCTCTGAATCTGCCTGACCTCGTCTTCTGCCTTCCCCTCATTTTGGAGTAAATGTAAACCTTCTGTCTTTAGACCCTTTCCACACAACGGTTCGGGCTGTTACCCGCACAAGTTTTTAGCCGGCATCAAAGTTTCGAACGTCCACATTGCGGTTATGTTAATTATGCACGTCATCCAGACGAGAGAGGTAGCGCTCGAGATACCAGAGAAAGCAGAAAGCTGTAGTAGTATAGGCTATATTAGAATAGACATGTATGTTGATGTAGCCTATATTGTAAAATATGCATTTAGGATTTTAGGGCCTGGTCTCCTCCAGGGCTGTTGAAGAGGGGCGCAACAACGCAAGCGTGAAAAAAGAAAAGCTAAACCGAATCCAGGTCTGGTGAGTCGCGGTCATGTGCACGTAACAAGCACGCGCACAACAAATTCACAGGACCGCGCTCACGTAAATACGCTTGCGTTGTCTTCTTCGAGCAAAAACGCAGGTCTCATTGAAAATTAACTATAGCCGCGTTTTATCGCTCCCTGTTTGCACGGCCCTTTACACACAACATGACATGAAAGACAATGGAGATGACTTGACAGTGGAGATGGCGTCTTGACATGCAGCAGAGATCGACGGTATAGTTGAAGGTGAATCAATGTAAGGCTTATCTCATGGCCCACGTTTATTATTATTACGTTTATTTTACATCTGTTCTCCGAAAATAGCGCATCTACAAGCTCACGGGCTGCAGATCGGCTATTTTCGGAGAAGAGATTTATAGACATGTGCAAATATAAAATAGCTGTGATACTTATGTAAGTGGTTATGGTGAAATAAACCATTAGCACTTAATGAACAAATGCACAAACAATATTAAAAGCTTCCCTTTACACTACAGGTCAAAAAACACCATTCATTCACATACAATATACACAATATTACACACAAGTAAGACGCGCAAACGCGTGAAGCGAACGCAGCTTGTGTGTGTGTGGTTGTGTGTGCGTGTGTGTGTGTGTGTGTGTGTGTGTGTGTGTGTGTGTGTGTGTGCGCGTGTGCGTGTGCGTGTGCGTGTGTGTGTGTGTGTGTGTGTGTGTGTGTGTGTGTGTGTGTGTGTGTGTGTGTGCTACAGCTGCGCCCTGTGTGTGTGTGTGCTACAGCTGTGCCCTCTGGTGGCGGGCGGGTGGTGTAACAGTGGGACAGACACACACACAGACACACAGACACACACACAGACATTCAGCCCTTGCTGTCATAGTAAGTGGCTCACTGCGTTCGCAATTAATCAATAACCATTAAGCAATTAATACCAGTGAGCTGGCGGTTATGAAAGGCTCGTCGTAAACCTGCATCATTTTAAGTAAAAAAGAACGTTTCATGTTGCTGTAAAAAGCCGGCTGATTATGGACACAGCCATCAGTTGTTTTAGAGATGGAAAGCCTAGTGACGTGAGGTTAGTTTGGAGGGGACTATGGCGTCACTGTTTCAGCAAATGGGCGGCATTCACTGTACACACGAGAGATGACAAAGTAGCGTCTCCGAAGTTTGTCACTCTGGGGGCAGATTTAAAAAAGTGCCCCAAAACGCTGTCTCCGTGTGGCAGAAAGGGCAGATCGGCTAATTACTTGTGCGGGTACGTCCTTGTCTGGACAGCACTTTAGAGGAATCTCACAACATGTTGAGCTTGTAGAAACTTGCCATTTTTGAGAAATGTGGAATATGGCTGCAAGAGCATTGCATGTAGAACATGAGCATTCTTTGAGGTCAAGTAGCACTAAGTGCAAGTTGTCAAATCCCACTCA
The DNA here is from genome assembly GCF_964188405.1 of Protomyctophum parallelum. Taxonomy (NCBI): domain Eukaryota; kingdom Metazoa; phylum Chordata; class Actinopteri; order Myctophiformes; family Myctophidae; genus Protomyctophum; species Protomyctophum parallelum. The sequence goes on from NC_139701.1 coordinate 34,890,033, forward strand.
AATATGATTTTACAGTTACTCCTGTATGATATGAATGCATCATCTGCAGTTGTGCAGCAATATACTTTTAATACTTATGTATATCTTACTGTATTTATTTACTGAATTGTTCATGTTCTAATTTCAAACTTCTTAGTTTTTGTGTCCCTCTGCTCATCTCTTTCCATGTGTGCATAATGTTCCAGATTATACATGAAGTTCATTCGTAATTTCACTCCTGAGTGCTTTCTCCTTGTTGCAGTATTATGTGTGTTCTTGTTGCAAAATAACATTTTCATTGTTTTGTAAAAACTGTGGTAGAAAGGGTAGAAACATTATTTTGTATCATGGCAATGATGTTTCTCTTTGCATTCTGTCTAAGCAATTGTTATTTCTTCTTTTTTTTTTTTTTTTTTAAGATATTTTTTTTGCGGCTTACGCCTTTTTTATTGATTTTTGAAGGGACAGACAGTAGGCTGACAGGAAACGGGAGAGAGATGGGGGGATGACATGCAGTAAAGGCCGTGTCGGGTCCGGGAGTCGAACCCGCGGCACACTGCGACTGGATTACCAGTCCGGTGCCCAGACCGTTACGCTACGGCCTGGGCCCACAATTGTTATTTCTTAAATTGTTTAACTTTCAGTTTGGTTAGTGTTCAATGTCAGGGGACTACGGATGAAATTTAGCATCTTTGTTAATTCCGGTGTATTTACATTGCATTTATTTGTAATGTTAATTAATATGCTTGTCCCGTCAAAATAAAAATAAAAAATAAGTAAAATAATAATTCTGATGAGAGCACTCCCACAGCAGAGCATCAGCGTGGATTTACGAACGCACCATGTGAATAATTTTCTAAAATGTTTAGTTACAAAATATGCCAAGTTGAAGTGGTTAAGTGTAACTCTCTAGTAGTGCCCCCGGCCTAAAGCAAAGGTCTTCAACGTTTTTCAGGCCAAGCTGAGAGAGAGATGAAGCAGGGACCACACCACCACCTATTAGATTCATGTTAAATGTGTGTTTTCAGGCATTTAACAACTTAAACGATAATTGATATCTCTCGTGTGAAGGTATTTTGGGCGGCGAGACGGCGTCCCAGGAACCCGGTCATTTCCTGGAACAGGTGGCCAGCTCCCAGGCCCGTCGGCGGGACGACCAGAGGGCCAGCCTCAGTCATTTTCCTGGTTTGCGACTCAGCATCTCCGAACCGCCTCACACACCGCCCACCTCCAACACAAATCCAGGCAATCCACAAGGTAATTAAAGGCCGGGGGTTTTGAACGCTGTGCCATTAATGTTATCTCCTTTTTTTTTTACATCCATATTTTGGCCTTCCAGGCCCTTCCTCCAACACAGATCCTCCATCCCTCTGCCAGCGTCTCGAGGCCGACTCTGAGCACCCAGATGGGGATGATGTCTTCTTTGATATGCTTCTCAAGTGCCAGGTAATGTCCTACATCAAGACTGAGTGTCTCTTAGTAAAGGCCCCGTTTAGACTGGTAGCCAAATCCAGCCTAAATGTAATCGGATTTATGACATTTCCAGATTGGAATATGATTTGTTTTATGAAGTGTGGACAGAAAAGTCACATGGAATCCGATTTGAACAAATCCGACTTGAGCCTCATTCAGAGGTGGTTTCAAAATGTAATTTCTAAAGATGCATCTCAGTCTGAACGCTCTAACCACCCTTTATTAAACTGTCCAAGACGTAACTTGCAGAGCAACCCGAGCGCCACTGGCGTCATTAGTGATAATTGATTTAGATTTACGAGAGCGCAAGGGGTAATCATAATGAAAATAAAACAATATTGCAGCATAAGTATTAAATAACTGGCTAAATGATACGTTGTAGAGGTTGTTGGATACAAAACTAAAATGTGAAAACTGAGCATTTTTTGTAGTACCGGTATTTTCTTTATTCCTGAGGAGAAAACGATCACTCTTATCGGGAAAAATTTATTGTTCCATCTTTAACATAGAATATGTACAGACATCTAAGTCCCCAGCATGTTCATTGAGGCTGCTTCTTATCGCTCATACTTCTTTCCCTCTTTCAGAGCTCCAGACTAGATGACCAGCGATGTGCTGCTCCACCTCCTCCCACTAGGGGTCCCACAGTCCCAGATGAGGACTTTTTCAACCTGATCCTGCGCTCACAGGCCAGTAGGATAGAAGAGCAGAGGGTGCCACTGCAGCCTGGCTCCACTCAGTCCAAACCAGACTGACCTGGCACATCTCTTTGACATCCATCCAGTGTTCCTGTTCTTCCAAAAGCTCTACCATCGTTTATGTCCTGACATACATTACATGTCACTCAGCTTACATCTACTACTGATGCCTTTCAGGGATGCTATGAAGGATACGGTCCGGAGCCTTTGGTGTAATGGACATTTAGACTATATAATCAAAAGAAATCTCACTTAATTTATGTAGTAGCCTTTGTTTTGTTTTCTCAGCACCACTAAGGCCTCTACTCTTAACTATGCAAGTTAAATTATGCCACTCCGATCAACCACCAAACCTAGAGGATGTAGTTTGTTTTTCTTTGGGTTTCATTCTGTATCCTGAGATCAGAAGTGATGGCAAATATTTATAATCACAACCAGGGTGAAGATTAAACCACAGCCTTTCAGGAAGTACCCAAGTGCATCCTTCAAATCAAAAGGAAGGACATGTTCATTGCTTCTCTAGGAAATTAAATTTGAGACCCAGCTTCCACTCCTTGGATTTGTTTTGCGGTCGATTTCTTTTGAAGAAAATACCATATACAATTATGTAGACACAAATGTGCAATGAATTGTTCAAAGGGGCTTGGCCTTTTTGACCAGCTCAAACCCTCGAGGATTTTTGAATTAAAAATGTGAGGGAGAAAATGTCTTTTTATATTCACTACTTCTGAAAGAAATAAAACTCAATTTATGTGGAAAAACTGCAATGTTTAACATTGTGCATTTTATTCAACCTTGATTTATGGATACAGTAGGATTTCTCCTGTTCGAAAGGCAACACTGCAGTCTTAGTGGCTGGGTAGCAAGCCATATTGCTGACTGTAGCAAAGTGTCATGTGATTCTTTGCCAGCCTAACTACACCCAGCTAGATTATAGATGTACTGTGACCAGATTTGACTGAGGGACTGCCATTGGATCTTTTTAAATTCGTTTTCATGTTTCATGAAAGCATGGAATCATGGCTTCAAATTGACATTGGTTCAATTTGAGATATGATGTATGTCTTAGAGAAAACAGGCTTGAAAGGTTCACTTCTGTGGACTAACATTACACCTAGCTACATCTTTAAGCATTTATTTCAGACATGCTCTAGTATGTGAAGTCTGCCTGTGTTAACTCATTTTGGATTAAAAAAATAATAATTTCAGTTTTTCTCCTGTACAGAATGGCATCCTCATGTAGACCCAAACCAATGGCCCAGATTTAGAATATAAAAATCCAAGAGAAGTGCAATACAAGTACAATAAATTAGTGATAATTTATTGCACATAATTTATTGCACTTCGACCTTACTTCTTTTTTAATTACACAGCTTTATTGGAGCTTAAAATCTGAAACAGTTCATGCTTCAATAGGCTTTCGGTATTCACATTCAAACAGGTATTATGTTGCTTAGTCAATAGTCTGTGAACACAGGCCTTTCTTTAAAGTGCGTGCAGATGAGTATACAGTACATGTAAAACAGAAATTCTTCAGAAGGAGAGCCAAGGTTCAGGCACATGAAATGAAAGAAGCCTTGTACTCAAATCTTCACCGAGCCTATCTGGAGGAGCAGCAGAAGTTGAAAGGAAAAGTTCAAGCAGACGAGATGCTTAAAAGCCTGGACGACTATCCATGAATTACAAACGGAACTTGCTGGAGTTGAACGGGATGATTTTAAATGCCACTGAAGCCAAAGCAACGTGGATTGGAGTCACAAGGGAGACGGCTGATAACAAAAGACAAATGTATGAACTGGAGATTCAGAAGAAACAATGTGGACAAACTGGACAGGCTCAACTCTGAGACTCGCGATCTTCACAACATTGGACATGCTGAATGAATGGAAGCTTAAGGAGAAGACAAAACCATGCAGTGTATATCTTTCTGCACAACACATGTATCTAGAGGTGGTGTTTGAGGAGCATCATGGAGACTATACTGATGCTTGTGAGAGGAATATATCAGACATCACTTTGAAGCTTCAACTAAACTATGAAAAGTCACTGTGTCACACCCGCCTTGTTCATGCACAAACTGCTGTCCCAGTACATTGAGGAATTGATGTCATGCCTCAGAGTCAGAGGTCAGCCTCTCTTCATGTTCCTTGCATCTGAAAGGAAAAAAAAAAAAAAGTTTGACACTTTCACAAAATGGGGAAAAGAAAAAAGCCAGACTACATTTCCAACCCCTTGAAAGCAATCTTTGGACCAAGTAACACGTGACCTTTATCCATACAGTACCTAGGCATGCAGCAGTTAAAGAAGCAGCCACTCTTAGTTTTGTCCTTTAGTCGGTATACCCCCGATTTTGGTTGATCTTTACACTCCGACAAGAACCATTGTACCTCAGATGTTGGATCTCCACTCTCCTGTTGTTGCTAAAGATATGAATTAAAAAAACTTGTCATACAAACTTGGAACGTGAGGAAATGGGGCTTAAATGGTTGTCTAGAATTCATTATGTTTTACCTTGATGGTGTCATAGGTGTTGGTTATGAGAGTGATGAACAGGCTCAGGATCATGTAGATGAAGAGAGACACAAAGGTATAGAGGTACACCCTGCTGAAAATCCAGATCAGCCTGCTTTTATGTTGCATGTTCTTAAAGGTGGGGAACATGTCGTCACCATTGATCAGTGAGAACAGACACTCTGACACGGTGTTCAAGGTCCGGAACTAGGTCAAACAAAAGAGAAATAATGTCAGCAGGGTCATCAATCATCGCTTCATTTTCAGAGTACTGCATCAGCTCTGTTGGACTTCTATTCTATTGTGGTCCTGTCAGAGTAGCTCAGCCTGAAGCCCAAAAGCCTAATCTACCCTGACCGGGGAGATCTCTCTTCTTGGCCTAACAGTAGATTGAGTTTGAATCTTGAGAGACTCATTTCAGAGCAGAAGAAGTTGGAACACAAAACCCACCCAGGGAAAACTAAATCCACCAGGTGAAACCAGAACCTACAGATGGAGCTGGGAATAAATGCATAAACCGGGTTGGATGTGGCATGTGTGACAATGGAATAGGAATGCTTAACTACTTGAACCCTAGCGTCCCCAGTCTAGAATCTAGGCATTTAATAATGGGCAAACATTCGCCCAAAATAGCATAGATATAATGTGAACACTACTTGCCTTCTCATGATATGGGCCAAGGACAATCCATCCACAGAAACAGTAGCTCAGGTAGATTATCCCAGCACAGCAGATAAAACGTATAACATTTGGGAAAGCAGCCCTTAGCGTCAGGATGAGAGTCTGGGAGATATTCACAGAGCAGAAACAACACACTATAGAGAACTAGATCCCCATACAGTACAGAGCTGTAGTGTCTAGTATACTGCATGTAAAAAGTCATAATATCAGTAGGCCTATATGAGAATGAACAATCATGAAAAGCTAAAACTAACTCCTGAGAACAAAACACATTGTTTATATCAAAGTAGCTTTATTATAGTCTAGTATTATAAAAGGTACAGTGAACACACCCACCAAAAGTCTTTATGTATTCTGCCTAGTGTGTGAACACCCTTAGTCTAATCATTATTGCAATGGCATCATACGGTTATTGATTTGATTGCTGCTATTACTTTGGGTTTGACACTCAAAAAGGAATCATATCAAAGGAGCAAACGTATCAAAAATGTCTCAAACATAAAAAAAGACCCAGTCTTACATTGTACTTTTTAAAGTAGCCCATATAGCGGATGACGCCGATCCAGACGAACATGGTGCCTGTGCCAAGAAAGATGCTGCACACGTCATAGCTCGTCAGTGCCTGAAAGAAAGTGTGCAATCAGACTGGCTGTTACTACATCCATTTTTAATTGACCTAGAAGTTATCTTAGCCCTAATAATAATAATAATATAACATTGAATCACCTTGGTCTGAATCTCAATTTTGAGAACTGAGCCAATGATGGTCAGTGAGTCACTGAAGATGATCATTAAATACCAGCCATTTAGAAACTCCAATCTGTCTGACCAGGAGACATCTTTACCATTGTGGTTCCTGTAGTAGATTGTGTACTCCTATGAAGAATAGAGAGGGGAAAAAATACAATGCAACAAGTAGTTTTCTATAAGGTAGAGAACATTGTGAGGGGTGGTAAAAATCACAACATGGAGTGACTACCATCTTATGTTCATGCGTGTTTAGTTGACTTACAAACTGCAGCTGTAGCCCATTGAGCACAGATCGAGTGCAGAGGGTTAGCGATATGATGCACATTATGATGATGAAGCAGTCAAACAGGACTGTTATGTATATGCTTCTAGCATCTGAGAACACAGAAATGTTGATTACTTTTGTTCTTTATAATATGTATGTGCAAGTATCAAGACTGCAACCTTACATAAACACGGAAATTCTGCCAGACCGCAGATGCCTTCTTACACTAGTGTATACTTACATACCCCGGTTACTTTCCAGTCTCTACATTCATTGATCTCCACATCATTGTCCAGGTCAACCTTTATTCTGCCACTGTGGGCTTGGTTGTCGAAAAAGATCTGTTACCCAAAGTGGTATTCAAAGGGAAGCAGATCATTTTACAAAGGATTACATTCAAACAGGCAAACCCCATTGCTCAACATGCCAAACCTTGTAGCTCCACACACTTATGAAAGATCCCTCAAATAGTTGTCCTCCAGTTAGCTTAAATGGATTATGCAATGAAACGTACATACCACATTGTATACTCATGTATAAATAGTAAATACCTCACAAAACTATTGTTACTTGTAAAGCAGCAAGAGAATAATCTGCGTCACATGGAAACAAATGAACTCGAGCCACAAAGACGGGTCAAGTGACATACCGTCACATTGAAGTCATAGCAATCTGGCAGCTCTCTGTGTCTCACTGTCTGCAGGTTTATAGCCTTGAGGAGAAAGGTGATTGTCACAGACAGCAATCTGAAAGTCAAATCAGGCAGGCCAAGTTAGGACAGACAGGGATTGTCACTCGATTTAATACACCAATAACCGATAACGATGTTCCAGTTTCTCTCACACACATACACACAAATAATATAAAATGAAGTGTTTACCAACCTTTTAAAAGGTAGTTTGAAAGTTACCGGTAGTGCATCTCTGGCAGACTGATGGGACATTGGATAAATCTGCAGGCAGTCTAGGAGGCCGGATGTTTTTTATTATTACATTCGAATGGGAATCATTTTTCACTTATCCCATTATTTAATTTCAGGCATACATAAGTATTTCATCAAATATAAATAGAGGTGCTCCGATCAGGTTTTTTTGGGTACCCCCACCTTCCCCGGCACCTTCCGCAGCACTGTGGCAGTTTACGGTGCCGTGGCTCCTGACGTGCGTCGTCGATAAGACACATGCATAGCTGGTTAAAACTCACCTGTGGCTCCCGACATGCGTTGCCGGTTAGAAATCACCTGTGGCTTCCCTGTGAGGTTAGGGTGTCAGACTTATGTGCCGGAAAATGCGCACACATTTGCAGTGAAAATGGGCCGATCACCGATTGGCGGCCGATCGGAGCACCTCTACTAATAAATATCCATATCCTACCAGTTTCCACCGTGGCATCTACTTCAAAGGTCTCATTTCCAGGATAGATGGTACCATTGCTGTAGTATGCTTGACACAGAGACATGGGGGTGTACATTCCACCGTTCATCTCATACTCATGATTTCCTACAGAGATGTTGCGAAGCCGTCCATACTACAAATATCAATGATAGAAACCCCTCAGATGGCATGTACAGTACTGACATCAAACTTGCGTAAACACACGATGGCCACTGTACACCATAAAATATGCAGTGTTATGATCAATTTGTTTAAAAAAAAATACACTCAGGATTTTACAGCGTACCCTTTCAAACTTAACCCGAGATAAAGACAGCCTACCTACATGATATCCACAGAATACCGGTAATTGTTTTGTCCTGAAGAGTAGTTTTATTTGAGATAATCTTATCTGAGCATAATTCACTTCAACCGTAATTTAAGCATAGGCGAGTAGTGACCACTGACCAGGTCAAAGTCCTAGAACTTTATAGGGGTTTCGAAGTCCTAGAACTTTATAGGGGTTTCGGCTCCTGAAGTAATAAGATTCCATCAATAATTGATGACAATACAAAACAAAAGGTTCGTATTGTCACGCCACCAAAACATAAAGATTCAGGAATAAGGAACTACTTGCAGACTTTGACTTCCAAGGGGTGTAAAAATATTATAAAAAGTAACAAGCATGACATCATTTTGTAGTTCGAATAACAAGAAACCAAACAATATTGCCTCCAAGTACCTGTTCAATAATGAAGTAGATATGGTCATAGACATCTGTCTGTTTGTAGAGAGCATATGTGTCGATGTAGGCCATACCTACATCGACATAATCTTTCAGGAAGAGGTTTTTGAATGTCATCAGATTTTCTTCCTTGAAGGTGACAACCATCTGGTTGCTCAGTCCAAAAGACACCAACTGGCATGAGAACAATTGAGTCAGTAACACGTACAACTTCAACTTATGCTTCTAAATAGGGATGGGCAATGAATCTGTCATCAAATCGGTATCTGCCGTTATCGGCCTTAAAATGCAATATCCGTAATATTATATTGGTTTTAGCAGATATATTTCATAATAATTAGGTTAAAAAAGGGGGGGGGGGGGAGCCTGTTACGAGGAAGGCTGCAAATTCTATCAGTGTTTTCTGGGGAAGCTTTCAAAAGAGTCAACAAGTTTGAACATTTTTAAATAAAAATATTACATTCAAGCTATTTATGTTGGGATATGGGCCAAGATTAATAACAGTGCAACTCTAGTTTTGGAATAAAGAGGCATTGCTTTTTTCAAATTCAGTGTTTTCAGAATGGACAAAATTATAAAAATGTAATACAGAATGAGTCAGATCATATCGACATCGGTTATATCGGTTATCGGCGATAACAGCAGCCAAAATGTCTCATCAGTACATCCCTACTTCTAAACCAGTGTCTCTCAAACGTTTCCTTTGGTTCCATGTTTGCCAGAGTTACAAACCCGTACATGTCCATTTGGTACCCCCCTGAGGGCCCCTGGACCACTGTTCTAAACAGCAGTCACAGACCCATTTGCTCAAACCACATTAGAATGCACTACCTGAATTGTGATTATGGCGATTTTGATGACCTGCAGGATGAGTTTCCACGGTTTACGGCCACGAGCCTGGTACTTCTCGCAGGGGTTCATGAAGTAGTATTTGATCTTCCTCCTGAGGTTCTCTACGTTCTCACGGTCCAGGTTCTCCCAGGAGGGGAGGCCATTTGTCCCACACACTGATGAGTACAGGTCACTGGACTGAGTGGACTCCTCCATGTCTGAAATGACATGACGCATGGAACACATTAACATTTGAGGAAATAGGCAAATGTGGGAGACATGATGTCATGAGGTACTACGTGGCTTAAACATCTAGGCTATAATGTTACGCGTTTACATTTAGTTATTTGAGCTACATTCTAGAATAGAGAATGAAGCTCAAATAACTAAAAGATGCTATCAAAATATCTGTGGTGGGATCAAACACAAGTAAATACCCCCCAAAATGGTTAATAAGTTACTATAGGCTATATACATAACTGTACAGAAACTGAGCTTTTTGTTGACTTGGATTGCCATTAAAATGCCAGAGGGCAGCCAGCTGTATCAGGTATGGCTGTTGCTTAAATTGCAGTGTTCAACAGTTCTTTAATGTAAATGTCTGAAAAATACACAAACATGAATCCAACATATTAGCCAAGATAATGTGTTTAAACAATACACCTGCAGGTTCACTTGGATCCACTAAAAACATGTGGAATACTTCCAAGGTAGTCTCATATCTCCCAGTCTCAACAGACATTGGTGAGACAGTGATCAGTTAAATATGATGATAGCTTTGAAAGAAAGCCTCTCATGAGTCTCATCAAGTTGAAGTTGCATATGTGAGGCTTCCTCATAGTTATAAGCTGTACGTGAATTTAACTAACTGAGGTCCTTCCTTGGCCTGAAAAGCTGGTGTTGAACGTGGACTGTTTGTTGTTTTGCAAATTGTAGGCTATAATTAACTTTACCTCCACTAGAGTTTGTCTAAAGTTTCAGGGCTTCAATCATTGATTCGAACACTAGTAGTCTTACCTGAGCTACCGTGTGAGCCGTGCTGAATAATAAACAGCATCTCGCGGTTAGATAATTTATCATGATGATCATCTACCATTGCGTCTAATCCTAGTCATCTATTATGCTACACTATATCTGACAGCACCATGCAGTCCAGTGGATAACTAACAGTGGTGTGGGTAACATCACTTACCTTATAACGTGACGTAGCAGGTTAGTCAATGTCAATTTGATTGATCGCCTCCACCTGTGCACCTGCGGTGGATCCTGCCTTCCTTCTGTTCTGTCCAGTCCTCTCTGACTTCAATTATGGGTTTCACTTGCTGATCGGTTGGTATTGATCCATATTCAACTGTGCTGCACCTGTTCTGAAAGCTGTATTGTCTCTTCCCACAAAAGCTCACCAGACACAGACAGGCAAGTGAAAGGGTCATGAAAAATTAAGTAGATCGAGGTGTGCCTTAAAATGGTGGACGTGATTGGCTGTTGAAGCTGTCAGTATAATTTACCGATGTAACTATAGCAACCACACTAAACAACTCCAAGGATCTCGGCACGACAGCACTGCAACTGCAACTGCAAAGATCTGAAGGGTAATTCTTATTAGTGCACCACGTACGTAGCCTATAGCCGCTATGTTCTCTGTTGTGAGTGTGGGTGTATTTCTGAAAGAACATATTATTAACTGTAAACAGTGCTGTTTACTGTTTAGATTAAATTGGTCATAACTCTAGTCATGACTCATAAGCTACATATAGCCTATAGGCTACTCAGACCCCTCAACCCTGCACTCTAGTTATTCTGTTGTTATTGTTAACATTATTGTTTGCATCAACATGTGGACAGGCCAGTTGTTTGTTAGCAACGTGTAACTTTGTGACGTTATTAAAGAAACAAACAAACAAAAAAGGCAATAAGCTTAATTAGAAGTAGCCCACTGTGTACCATGAAATTCTATTCGCCCCAGTGAACGTTTCAGTTATATACCACAAGATGTCGCTCTTGCATTGGGAATTGATGTATCAAAACTACAAAAGTGGGGTAGTCTGCTGTGTGTAAAAACGTATTCATTTTCATAAGAAGAACGTATAAAAAATATATGATAGGATCATTCATTATTAGAATGACTATTCTAGATAAACATGTCATTACTGCCCCTTACAGTATAGTCAAGCCTCCTACAGGAACAAACATGCCCTCCAAGATACGAAAGAGCGCTGTCAGTGCAAGGAAAAGCAAAAGTGAGCAAGTTGACTATAACATTAACATTTATACACATTTATTTACGTTTAACAATTACCAATTAAAAGCGATATTGCTAATACAAAGGTGTCTTTCTTTCATTTCACTCTTAGACAAAAAGGAAGATTTGTATTCTGACATGGAGAGTGTTGCAGAGTCTGGTAAGTTGTAAGGAATAGAAGCCTTGATGTTCTCTACTGTAACATTAACATATAGAAAAACAGTACGCCTAGTTTATTGGTGGTAGCTCATTTCTCCCTTTTTCCTGGTTACGAAAAGAGCACACGAACCATCCAACATACTGCTTACATGTCTCCCCTGGTATGATTATAGATTTATTTGTATTTTCTTTTGAGATGTAGTAGGGCTAGGGCTTGTAGCAATATCATACATTTAGGTGTGAGGTGGGCCTCTCAGGAGAATAAAATACTTCATATAGTTATCTTAAGCATTACATTTAATTAAGTACAATTGTATATGACGGTCAAGTGGTTGTGTGTGCTTGTAGGCCTATCAAAAATAAAAACGCACTGTCAACCAAATGCAGGTCATCATTGTCAGGCCTAAAGAGCTAGCCCTGGATGACCATAAAAGGTCTAGGTTACACTCAGTGTTCAAATGGACTGTTATATACTACTAAATATCTTTAATACCAAGGTGGTTTCCTTTTATTTTCCACTTTAGACCAAAAGGAAGATGTACTACTTACACCACCTTCTGGCATGGGGAGTCTTGCAGAGTATGGTAAGGAAACTTTCCTATGTAGCTTACATGTGAAACCAGCCAGTATATTTACTGGTTACACATGTCTGACTGTAGATTTCTTTCTGGGTGACAATACTGCTTCCACTGTGCTATATCCAATAAAAGCAGAACAATACAAGTGTGTAACAGTAAAGCCCCCAGTTATTTTATCCATTTGTAACTCTAAGAGTGTACAAATGTAGGCTAACCAAATAGACCCATAAGGGTTACATTTGTACACTCAGAGTTAAATTACAGGTGGTGTAAGTGATATTTGTTGTTGTTGTTGTTGATATAAGTGTTAAATGTCTCTATATTGCAGTAGTAATCACCAATATAGAGTGTTCAATAACAGGGGGTCTTCCTGTTTCTTCAGTTAGCAGAAAATACACTTTCAGGTCAGGATAATAATACAAAAAACATATATATCATACAGGATAAGTATGTGATGTTGCAGTGATTAAATAAAACCAATTTGGACCTGGAACACTATAAACATGCAGTTGAGAAGTTGTGCTTGTGGAGTTATATCTCCTCCTAATTGGATGAAATTGGTATCCCAACCTGAAAATGTATTTTCAAAATGTATTTCACTTTTGAACATACCGTAAACATTTAGTAATAATAAAATAATACACTACTCAAAGAAGTAGTTCACCCAAAAAAATCCTAGGCCAATTATTATTGGCTCAGGAATGCGACACAAACAAAACAATCATGAATTCAAGTCTTCATGAGGTCTGCCTTTTGAAAGAAAATAATTAATTTTGTGGGTGAACTACTCCTTTAACACATGTTTTACTGTGTAGTATGTCATGTCAACTTGATGACTTAAATGAAGTCATCAACATGACTCACTATAATAATGAAGAGTGGGAAGATGAGGGGAATTAAAAAGGAAATGAGATGCCAAAGGAAGTTGAAATCACAATAATGCAGCTGGCCTGCTATGAGGTCGAGTGGATCAGTAACAAGCTGTCTGATATAAACTCTGTAATCTAAATTGGTTCATACAGCTGCAGTGTTCTTGTGTTTCTCTACTGATTCCCATGAAATTCAATAAACCATTAGCAACCTGAACTCTGCTCTCTGAATAGACCGGCGGAGTGTTTTAACACAAAGAGTCATGGGAAAACAATACAGTTGATCTCCAGTCAGTTTTCACTATAAGGTGAACATACTAGAACAAGGTGAAAACAGTAAATTGAGATGTTTTGACGTTTAGTTACCTGCTTTGTCTGATGATTATTATACCACATACCATAATACATTTAAAATAATATTGACCTAAAATGCAGTTAAACCCTTTCAAACAAATATTGAATTATACTTGTATAAACTTAATTATCCACAAGTCAAGACTATGATAAAACAAAACATTGTGAGTAGTTCTTTGTCATTGTCATGTCACCCACTAAAAGATAAACTCTAGAGACTGTGCCACATTGTGAGCTTAGGGATCTGCAAAAAAAATTTCTTCTTCAAAATCTGAGAAATCTTGACCCATTTTCTTTTATGGGGGTACCTGGAACAAAATAATTTCAAATGGAGGCCTGTGGCCAAATTCATATCAATTTGGTTGTCCTTGACATGACAATGTTTGAGATCCCACTGGCCTAAGGCACAAGCCTGTTTTACTATGAAGTGGTGATGTAATGAGCATGACACGGCCCAATCATCAGAGCTATCTATGAGAGCTATAGGAAAGATATATGCATTCTTCTGCTGTGAGCCCATGTATACGGTTGCATAGCCTTTGGACATGCACATGTCTACAGGTAAGCTTATTATCTCTACTCACTCACGGTTCCTCATTGTTGGGGTTTCTTTTATATTCAACGGGCCGGCCCTGAAAATATGCTTTTGGTCAAATACGGGTCAAACGAACAGTGTATCTTTTTACCGCAGATTAGGTCATATAGCTTTTACGTGGGTTGGTCGTAAAAATGGTAATAGAAGAGTTCTTAAAGTCACTTTGTGGTGGTGGTGGTGGCAGCTAAGATGGGAAGACACACTCTCACTCTCACGCACACATACTGTAAACAGTGAACACACACACACACACACGCACGCACGAACACACACACACACACACACACACACACACACACACACACAATTTTGGCCCGAGGATGGTGCTAAAGGAAATATCAGGAGGTCACTCAAATACATAGAGGTCATCTTCCAGGGAACGTGAATGTGTGCATCAAGTTTCATGGCAATCTGCCCTTTAGATTTTGAGATAACTTGTGTGCAAATGGAAAGTCAGCTGGCCTATGATTAATCTCCCGGGAAACATGAAGGTGCCCAGAAATCTCCATGGCAGTCCCAGCAGTAATGTTCGAGATTATATCGTTTGGGACCAAAGACTGCCATCCAGCCATCCTTAGAGCCCCACCACTACCAGGGCTATAAACAACATGAATTGTCTCAGACTGTATGTTTTTAGTAAAATATGGTCTGTGCAGCACAAACCAGGCCCTGACTAATATAGATCCCCTGTGTGTTTGTGATATAACTTTTGAAGGGTGTTATACAAGGCTGTGGCACATTGCACCTCATCCTGTCTTTATTCTCTCGAGCAAATATTTCCCATGAATAGAAGTGCCAAACTTGACACATTACTGTGTGAAATGAAGGGTGTGAGTTTCCACTACAATGATTTTGGCATGGGCCCTTAGTGGTCTGCGTAGAAAAGGCTGACACACCCAGTTGGGAAGTGGTTACTTAAGCTGTACTTCAGCATTCCCAGCGTCCCCTGAGCAACCTTATGGAAAGACTTTGAAGAGACCACAAGCGGGATGAAAACTATCATTATGCAAAGCCTTGTTTACTGTAGCGTGCACTGGACCCAGCCGATGCTTATATATCCAAGGGAATCTCCATACATTGTTTATTGAAACGGTGGCTGCAGTTCTCTCATGGACCTTTACATTAGTGCAACATACTGGTCGAATGTCTTAACTGGGCCGATTATGTGTATTGAGTTTATAGATCCATATCTTGACCCACGTAAAAATATGATGCAGCAAAAAATTGTTAGTTTTAGTCATTGGATCCAGTCTATGATATTGCAGGTAATGTATATATTGCAAGGTGGTCCATCCCTCAGGGAGGGGAAAGATGAGGTTCACAGAGGTTGTATGTTTGATCAGGAAAGCAGGCGTGAGACTCTGTCACTTTGTGTAGGTTGGGTGACTCAATGCTAAGCATTTTGCGGCACCCCCTTTGTACGTATAAGGTTGCTGTCGGTGGGGTGCAGTAGCTGTTTTGTATATACATCTTTAACTCTCTTTTTGTGTTATTGTACATTATGTGTTTTAACTTTTATTATAACTGTAGTCACTTCTTCAGTCTGCCATAATTATGTTAACTGTTTTCTGTGCTGTAAATTGTCTGTTAAGCCTGATGTATTAGTTGCGCAGCAGAGTTGCGCACCGAAAATAGCAGATCTACAAGCTCATAAGCCCTCCTATAGATCATCTACTGTATGTTCGGTGTGCGACATGACATGCAAACCGATTATAAATCAGGCATAACTCATTCTGTTTTCTCTAGTGTGATACTTTACAATCTCTTACCTTCATTCAGCATACATTATATATGTTGAGCTGCTCTGATTCTGTAACCACCTCTTTTTACCTCTTGTTTAAATAAAGACAAAACTACTGTAGAAGCTGAAATGCCATGCTATGATTAAAACAAAACAAAGGAACAGACAGAAGCAACAATTGAAAGGGGGCACGGTGGCACAGTCAGTAGTGCTGTCGCCTCACAGCTAGAGGGTCCTGGGTTTGATTCCCGCTGGGGATGCTGTGAGCTCTGGGTGCGTGTTCTCTCCTCCGCGTCATCAGTGCCTATACCCGAGGCGGGGTTGGAGAAAGGGCCTTTCTGTGTGGAGTTTGCATGTTCTCCCCGTGTCCCCTAGGTACGCTTACAAAAAACATGCAGTAATCCTGGTCTCTAAACTACTTCCCCCTGGCCAGCCGGGGCGCCTGATGGAGGGGAAAGGAACTGGTCAGAATAACGCGTTCCTTCCACACACTATGTCCGGCCGGGGAAACACTCCCCTGTCAGGTGAAAAGAAGCTTGGACTCCTCATGCATAGACGGAAGCATTAGGTCAGTCCGCTGCCCCCCCAGGTTAGCAGAGGAAGTGTAGCGCCCAGGATTACATTAGATAATTGACACTGAGTGAAAAAATGGGTTGCAAAATCGTGGAATAAAAATGATATAAAAGGGGGAAACAAATAAGTGACAATTGTGACATCCAGGTGTTTTAGCATGCTGGGATGCATACACCATGTATTGTAGGTTA
This sequence comes from Protomyctophum parallelum, assembly GCF_964188405.1. Lineage (NCBI taxonomy): Eukaryota > Metazoa > Chordata > Actinopteri > Myctophiformes > Myctophidae > Protomyctophum > Protomyctophum parallelum. The sequence goes on from NC_139701.1 coordinate 34,906,641, forward strand.
AAATCCCGATAACCTTTGAGTATATCACAGCCATTCCATGAGCCCACCTGTCTAGTGTACCTGTGCGGTAGCCTATCTAACAAGTAGATTATGTAATACATTTTCCTATTAAAGAAAAGGAAAGATAGAAAACGTTAATAATAGCTTGAGTGCTTCCTGTACCACCAAGGTCACCCCGATGACATCCTCCCCATGGTCCTGACCTCAGCCACCCAGGAGCTGTTTGACTGTCGTGCCGACGAGGACGTCACAGGGGACAACCCCTACAAGCTGCTGAGAAAAGACGACATAGTACAGGACATGAAGACGAGGGCGGCGGTGTCTGATTTCAGCCCTGTGAAGCAGATTGTGCTGGTAAGACTCATCCATTGTCACACAGTACCACTCAGACAAAACCCCTAAGCCATGTTGAAGATGCACAGACCCTAATGTTGGAGGACCATGGGAACGAGCTTAGCATCCCACTCACTCGGACAATCTAGGTCACCGTTTGTCAACCAGTGGCTCACGGACCACTGGCTGTCCAGAGCACAATTACAGGTGTTCTTTGGCAAAAACTAAAAAAACTAAAAAACAATTATGTTGACATTATATTTTTCAAGTCCATCAAACTTAAAAAAAAAAAAAAAAATGTTTGAACTAATGGCCGGAGAAGAGCTTATTAATGAAATAACAAGCTTGTAGACTGTCTATGTTCGGGGCGAGACACCGGACTGCAACACATAAATCTGGTGTTGGGTCATTAATGTTAAATATAAATTTATATATATAGTGTGTGTGTGTGTGTGTGTGTGTGTGTGTGTGTGTGTGTGTGTGTGTGTGTGTTTGTGTGTGTGTGTGTGTGTGTGTGTGTGTGTGTGTGTGTGTGTGTGTGTGTGTGTGTGTGTGTGTGTGTGTGTGTGTGTGTGTGTGTGTGTGTGTGTGTGTGTGTGTGTGTGTGTGTGTGTGTGTGTGCGTGCGTGCGTGTGTGCGTGCGTGCGTGTGTGCGTGCGTGCCTGCCTGCGTGCATGCATGTATATACATAAATATGTTTTATAATATAACGTATGCTGAATGTATCATCTATGTATTGTTGGTATTGTATAGGATTACCCAGAAGATGAGATCCTGCTGGTGTTTGACTCAGACTTCACATATGGACAAAGCTTCTACCTGGTCCTCACGCCAGAGGCCAAGGAGAGAATTCTCGGTGTAAGCCATGCAAGTGTGATGCTGATGATGCTAATAATGCTAAACATTAGTTACAGCACATGAGGTTTTCTATTAGCTAATAGCATATTATGTAATGCCCTCAACAGCAATCTGAACATCTCCTTTTTCATCCCCAATAGTTGCCCAGCCCTGCTCTAGAGGCTGGAGACGAGGAGGCCGTTGAGGATGAGGTGTCTGAAGTGTTTGTCCAGAAGAGCCCAGAGCCCCAGACATGGATATCACTGGGCAGTGAGCTGGAGATAGAGGGCCAATCTGTCACAGAGTCAAGATCAAAGGTACTGGACAGTAAGAGGAGTTACATTAACACTTTGTGTCACTATTAAATAGTCCTATCAAATTTTGATAGGACAGTAGACCGACAGGAAATGGAGAGAGATAAGATGATGAGATGGAGAGTGACACGCAGCAAAGGTCATCGGGATCGGGATTCGAACCCGCAACACGTTGTTAGGCGCCCAACCGCTTGGGCCTATTTTGGGGCTCTTTGTGCCATTATTATTGATAGGACAGTAGGCTGACATGGAAATGTGGAGAAAGTGGTGGGGAGCGACACACAGTAAAGGCCGTCGGGATCAGGACTCGAACACGCAACGCTATCAGGCTACATTGAATGTAGCTTAGGTGTCGTAGAGGTCCGGGCCACATTAACACTTTTTTGCAGCACAGCCGTAGAGTTTAAAGCAGAAATAACATGCATTTTAAAACTTTTTTTTATATTTAATATCATATTGTCTATGTCCCTCAAACTTATTTATAATGGTTTCCTCAATCACCACTCTGATATAACCAGTCCTTGTCATTTCTTTCTGTACTTTGAAAGCAGTTTTAGCTGCAGTACCACAATGTCCTGAGGTGGTGGGGGTGCTGATATGCAGATTATTTAATATTTGATGCTAGATAAAACCAGGCTTGTTTCCATTCCATGCCAGCTTGGAAAATCAACAATGGTGGACATTGTAAACAAAGTGGAAATGCAAATTTGGAACTGAAGACTGAGGAAGAGGAGGAATTATACAAAGTAGGGTGACATTGATGACATCATGATGAGGCCAAAATCAGTTGAGCTCTTCCTGAGAGCAATTTCCATTAAAGCACTTATGATATGAAAGCCTGATTGTTCAAAATTGGTTATTTGTGGGGATAGAAAACACATATGGGAGCCCCAAAAACACAAAATAAATTGAAAAAGTAGAATTTTATGCTATAGGTCCTTTAACGGCATGTCCTCCTGTCTGTAGCTATCTTACTTTGTGTGAATGAAGCCACACAAATCACAATGCAGCGTTTAGTGCAAAAGACTATATTCATGATCATTATTTGAATGGATCAATTCTTTGATTCATTAATCAATGAGTTGATTGTCTCCGTACCATTTTACGCCTCTGATCTCTTCGCCTCCAATCAGCTGAGGTACAGGTTCTCCAGGATAAGGAGGGAGTTTGGTGCGCCTGTTCATTTTTCTGACCGGAATGTGGCAGATGCTAAAGATGGCTTCATAGAGTGTACTCCTTACCAAGACCTCAACTTCAGCATCAAGCAGACCGAGAGGCACTATGGGGTCCAGGCCATCTCCACCGTCCAAAGCTCCAGCACGCAGACACAGTGGTACAGTCAGTGTGCTTGGAAATAATGACGCATGCTCATGCTTTAATCATCATCTGCAAATTTCATCGAATACAGGTTTTATTGCTTAAATATGACTAGCTAGCACATCTGCAGTGGTTGGAAGAGGCCTCCCTACTATTCCATTTTAGACCCTGATTCATGGTGTAGCCCTGTTAAACATCAATGTCTCCCCTGGACGATCAAGTATTTAAAGGTTGGTCTCCCACTTGAAAGACCGGAGTTCAGATCTCGGGTATAGGACATGATTTTTATGTAATGCAGCTTTAAGACATTTGCAATGCATATACTGTACAGTGCATTTATTCCTGCTTTTGTACCCTCAAACTGAACGTCATAGTCCTATAATCTCTATGTTCACCCGATAGCATTAATAATACGATCATCTGTCTATCTCTATTGTTTAATTGTATTCCTACTCTACTATTCTTACTAAACAAATGTACCTTTTTACAGGAAATATCCAAAGAATATGTGCACCCAGTATGAGCCACGAGAGTTTAGCGAGGAAGAAAAAGAAAGGCTACTTCAATCTGAGAATCTGAAGAATTTCATCAACTCTGTGGCCTCTAGGTAAAAAGGAGCAATTCAGTGATTGATGTGTCCTTCAGCTTCTTCTTAGGGGCAATATTTTAATGTATGGGTTGAGTGAAAGCCAATTCAAAAAGGTATACTTTACTGCACGTGCCTCAAGGGGACCAATGAACATCCATTATTAAAATGTGAGCCGTGTCAAGATATTCACAGGTATATTAGGACAATGACTCAGACCATTTACCTTGCCAGCCACAACACATTTTGTATTTATGTGCTTGTCTGTTCTTGCCAGACCTATAGAACGATGCCTGCAAAGGTGAAACACTGCGGTTTCAATGCCGTGTAGGCCTACCATAAGCTTTGTAAACAGTGGTTCTCAACATGGGGTCCAGCCAGGGAACAGTTGGGAACCAAATGGACCCTAATGGGTCTGTAACTCAGAGAGTGTTCCATAATAATAATCACTGACATTTGGCCTCACTCACCACACCCTGTGTGTTATGTACATAACTGTGTGTACAGATTGTTGAAATAAAAGATCATGATCCACATAGAAAATCTTTACTCATTTCACACTCAAGACATTTAAATGGAAGAAAATAGTCTGCTCACCATTCAAATGAGTTTGTCAATCTTTTATTGCAGGTTTGATATAGCCATCCAGCAGAATGAGATTATGGATGTATTCTTCGATGACCTCAAGGCCCTGAGTGAGGAGGACAGTAGCTTTGGAGGAAAGACTGACACTCACCTAAAGGAGTATCAGTCCTTCACAGACCTCAACTACAGCAAGGAGAAGACCATCAGTGACATCAAATGGCACCCCACCATCAACGGTGAGGTACACATGCAGGTCACAAAAGCTTTCTTTTCGTACTAGCTCAAATAAAAAGGTAGTAATAGAGGGTATGCGCGTGACATCATCATCAAACCAGGAATGCCTACTGAGTGGCAAAAAACTACTTTTCTGGCCTTGACAGCCCAAACATCCACACAGAAAAGTCATATCTGATTGCATTAAACAACGTTAAACAATGTTAAACTCACTTTGCATGTTGCTTTGCCACTCGATTTGCCACTCGGTGTGCCATTCACTTTAAGCATGCGCATACCCTCTATTCCAGAATATATGCTCAGTAGGAGACAGCTTGTCGATAAAGTGCTGTGGTGCAATGCACACTGCCATGTGCCCGTTTTTGAAAAAGGTTCAATATCATTATAGATTTGTTATTCGAGATGGATGTACATGTAGCGCTTGGAAAGAAGCTGTTCTGGAACTGTCTTTTTGGGCATTTAAAGACACAATTGTGTACGCCTCATCATAGCAAGGAGATGCTTTTGAAGGTTCTTGGTGCACTAATTATTTCATGGGAATGGCACTAATTCTTTCTCTCATGGGATGGGAATAGCTCTCAGAGAAAACTAATCATAATAAAAGGAAGAGCCGTGAGCCGTGATGTTTTCAGCCATGTTACACTACCAGTCCATACAGTACATTTAAAAAGCTACTAGATACAATCTATATGGCGCCTTTATAAAAAACTATAGCACACTACTATCCTGGGAATGGTTTGTCATTGGATGGGTCAAGAAAGAAGTTATTGACTCTCCATGCTGGTTGGCTACTTGACTTGGATCTGCCAACTTTGTCAACGTTATCATCACGATGTCCTGGTACATTGATTTCTAGCCTTTTATTTACATGGGAAATTGTGATTCCGCCAGTAGGCATACAGTACATGCTGGAAAATTACCATGACGTTTTCACATGAGATGGATTTAAAAATTTCACACCATAATTCCTGCACTTTGGCAGAAGAGACAAAACCAAGACAGCCATAACTTCCTGTATGTGTGATGTGGGTGCCCTGCCGTTCCTTTAGGAGACGGAGGTCGTGAGTAATTCCAATTTCCACTTTCCCAAGAAAGATTAAGAGAGGACGACTGCGGTGGGAGTATAGTAGAGGGGTGTTCTGTCCAGTGAATTGACGATGATGTGTGGTCGGCTCTCGGCTGTGCTATACTGTAGGTGTGATAGCAGTGGCCATGACAGAGAGAGTGTCCTTTGAGGAGCGGATCGACCACTCTACCAAGCTGCTCCTCAACCCCTCCCTCATTCTCTTCTGGAGTTTCTCAGACCCCATCAACCCGCAGGTATGAGAATCACTCCTCTCTCATTTCACTGTCTATATTTACACAGCCACAAAGGATTTAATTCTTTCGTCTTTTTTTCTTTTTTTTCTCTCTCTCTTGGCTCAGATCTGATCTGGGTGTCTATGGGACCAAAACACAAAACACACTCAAGATCCTTCTTTGCCCTTGTTAGACAGTGATGAGAAGATCAAATGCACTCCACAAAGGGTTAAAACGTAGATTTGTCTGCTCATGCAGTTACACTCTCTCCCGCTCTCTCTCTCTCTCTCTCTCTTGCTAAATCCTCACTGACAGCTTACAACCAGTTTCTTTCTCTCTCATGTCAGATCTGCTTTCAGATGACCTTTCATAAGAAATGGCTTGAAAGACTTGCTTTCTGCTGTCATTCATCACCATTGTTTGGTTTGGCAAAAGTAACGGAGGTGCTCAATCAATAAAAATGAACTGCAAAACTACTCACTGAGTAATGTGAGTTGTGCATGCACGCTCTGCACTGCTGCATGCATCACGGTTAGGTTTCACTGTCTGGAATGACTATGAGAATAGCAGTAGATCCTGGATAGAGAAACGAGAGACATTATATATAGGGGGGACGGGGGACGACGACATTTATTTAGTTCAAGATTTCGTTAAAGGATTTAACTACTGGAGTTCATTTTTGCAGCTGACTTAAATATCTCCAAAAGAATGAAAGCATAGCACTGAAAAATGAATGCTTTTGTAAAACAATCCTGCAAGGTATTTTTTCACGTCTGGTGAAATAGGATCATGCCGTATATGCTTGGCTTGCAGGATTAAAAGCTGAACTTTGTATGGACTAGAATAAATAAATACTTGAGATGGCAGAGACCCAACACATGAAAGTCTCCACTTTGAAATGTAATATCTCTGCAATGTGTGTGCGGGTTTCTCATTTGTGTCGCTCACAGTTGCTGCTGGAGTGCCCAGACGACGTCTTTGCCTTCGAGTTCTGCCCCTCGGATCCAAATATTATCGTTGGCGGCTGCATGAATGGCCAGGTGCTGACCTACACTCTCTGCCTGCTTGCCTGTCTACGTAGCTACCTGTCTGTCTATCTATCTCTCTCAGTTGCTCCTTCCCTCGCTGTCTCCCTTTCCATCTCTTAACCACATAGATATAGACCCTATAATGGGCAAAATAAGGTGAACATTTGCCAAGAATAGCTGATATAGAAGCTGACAACACAACACGTTGTGGAGATCTTGTCTAGTTGAGATTTACTTTAGAGCAGTGTTGATTTTGTCTACTAAAACGACGAAAAATGTTCGTCGACTACCTTTTTCCACTGATGAAAACTAAATGGAAACTATGCTATGATGAAAAGACTAAATATACTGACAATTTCGTCAACAAATAAAAACTAGACTAAAATGTTAGGAAGGGACTAGTGGACAAGAGATCCAGTAAGTCATTTTACACATGGTTGCATGCAGAAAATAGCCGATCTACAAGCTCGAGCTTGTAGATCGCCTATTTTCAGCAAGTGTAAACAACAGTCATTACGATGACATCAAAATACATTTTAGTCGACTAAATCAACTGTAGATTTAGTCGACTAAAATATTATGATATTTAGTCAACTAAAACTAGACAAACACTAAAACATTCCAGGTGACTAAAATGTGACTAAAACTAAATGAAAACTATTCATAACAAACATTGAGACACAACAAACATTAAACCTGTATATGGGAGGCGCCCCTCAAAAATATGAATTACATTTAGAGAATAGGCCCGCCCTATCAATATGCTATTCATAATCTGCTCTCTATTGTTTCCATACGGAAACAAGGTGTAGTTATGATGGATGGATACAGTATGGGTGATGTGCTTTATGGCAGGATGTGTGCTTGGCTACAGTTTCGCTGCAGGTAATTGATCCCCAGTAATTGACTTTGCATTGTTTGTCGTCTCAGGTTGTCTTATGGGACATTTCCGCTCACAGCGAACGGCTGCTGGGGATGCAAGCTGGCAGTGGAAAGAACACCTCTGTCAATGCCCACGCTTTCGTAAGTACCCAATATCCTCCTATGAGTTGGTTTTAAATGGCCCTGGGGTGCACAGTGATGCCGTAACAGCATCCGGCATGCGTGCTGTTGCCATCTGTTACTCTACTTCCTCGACTGCTGGTGATGGTGCTTTGGTTTATATACCAATATGGATCATGGCTTTATTAAAGACTTGAATTTTGGTATATTTACCGTAAGGACAGGCTGTGCTTTCCAAAGGTGCTGTATGACAGGGAGCGTTGATGATACGCTGGTCTCTCTCCTCATCCCCAGCCTTTCATTAGATGGGAATGCAGTGCCCGACAGTCCTTTTCAAGCCAGCCACAGCTGTCACAACTAGTTCCAACTAAACTACTAATGGCCATGTGCCTCGTCTCTGCTACTTTGTAGTTGAAAGATCGTAATCACTCCTATCGGCACAGTTTACAGGCAGCCTAATAGTATTAATAATAACACTGATTTGCTTTGTTTTTAGCGGTCCATGCATAAACTGCTCACTCAGACTAGAAGGACCTCACTGATATGGGTTCTGCTCAAAACCTCAAGTAAATCAACAACACAAGTGGTTGTGTATTTCTTGAATGTATGATTATCTAAATGCCAACAACCCAAACAGTTCAGCTGCTTGACAGATTGCATGTAATAATAGTCATCGTCGGTAAACCCCTTATGAATCAGTATTTGTATTTTTACTTTTCATTTTCCTTAGACGGGTGGTGTAAGACCGGAAAGGTGGGAGAAAGTCAGGAGATGAAATGTGTCAAGCGGTCATATTTACCGCAGTCGAACCCACAGCATTGTGATTACATGACAGTGACTTTCAATCACAAGTGCACGACATGTGCCCACTGCACCACCCAAGACGGCCCTCAGTAAACTAGTACTGTCCCTCAAAGCCTAACCTCCGCTGACATCTTCCACCGGGTTGCTGTGCTTAAATAGACACATATGCCACCATCATCCAGCCCTCGTTTGCTTTGTGTGTTTTTTATTGCCTCTGCTTTGGAACAGCTGTCTCTCCCTCCTTCTCTCGCTTTCTTTATCAACCTCCCACCGTCCCTCCATCTTTCTCCTCCCTCATCCTCTCTCTGGCACACTTCCCTGCTGTCTCGCCGTCTCTCGTCTGAATCCCATCCTCCACGTTCACGGTTCACCTCGCTCACCCCCACCACACACACACACACACACAGAAACCACTTCCATTCTCTCTGCCCCTATTTACTCTTCATTCTCCGGAGTCAACATCATCTGCCCAAATTGTCCAGCTGTTACACAAGGCAATTGTCTCCCCCCCATATGTGCTATCCCACGGCAGATAACATGGGCAAATCAGACCAACACTCCCACCCTGTGTGTTTGCAGTGCAAACAGTAGCAGTGTTATCTTCTAAAAGCCATTATGTAGGCGCCTAGCGCAGCAGAACGGTGCTCTCCAATAGCACCTGTTGCTAACTTATCAAGTTATCAGATGAAGAAAGCCAGCTAGGGTACATTTCTGTTTTGTTCCCACTTATTGTACATGATATATCAAACAACAGGTGCTCAACAGCAACAGCATGGCCCAGCTAGTAGTCAATATATACACAGATTACACACACACACACACACACACACACACACACACACACACACACACACACACACACACACACACACACACACACACACACACACACACACACACACACACACACACACACACACACACACACACAGTTACCCAGCACCAATTCCAGTGCACTAGGGTGGATTTTAGCCAGTGATCCCTTTTAATGAGAAGCAGACACAGTGACAGGCAGCAGAAAAGCCAAAGTACAAACTGGAATCACATGCAGAGATTTAGACTTTCAACAAGAGAACGCAGTTTTTTTCTAAACAGCGTTCTCTTGTTCAAAGTCTGAGCTGGTATTTCCACTTAGTGAATTTGACAATGTGTAATAGTTGTGCCTAGAAATCTACTCTATCACTGGCTTGCTCTTTGACTGTTTATTCCATTATGGCAGTGGCAGTGCCATAAATATGGCCATTGTAGAAATTCCACTTTTCACTCCAAGATGCAAGCAATGCCACAGCAAGTGCTTGCTTGCGCTATACTGTACCTGTCTTGTTGGAAGGAAACTATGGTCACAGCACAATTTTATGGTATACCCAGTTAGACTAAACTATTTGGTATTTTGAATATTTTACACGGGTTAAACACTTGAAGGATCGGCTATAAACAAATATTTATTTTAGTGTTTTTCTCATTGCAATTGTGCTTACTATTCGAAAAAGAATAAGGTGCTGCAGACGTGGCAGTATTAACAACTTAATAGCACAAAAAAGCAACTAACATTGCGATGTGTTGTGGGCTCGTATTTAAAAGAATATTTTATAGATGTTTTTGTATAGATTTGTTTTCACCTACATGCCCAAATGCCAGGTTGAAAGTGGTTAAATATGGAAACATGATGAGGAAGGTGGGGTAGGTACTTTATGGTACCACTTTTGGAAGCTTCTGCATTTTAGGACTGAATTGTCAGAGGTCTCCAACTCTCCATCCATGCTGTAACATTCAATACTGCATCCTTTCTTTGTGTCTGCCCTCCCAGAAGGACTTTGAAGAGAAAAGAGAAAGCGAGACCCCTGTGGTGCGCTACTGTGCCGTCTCTGCCATTGAGAACAGTCACAAAGCACCAATTACTGATGTCCAATGGCTGCCGGAGACCTTTGAGGTACAGGGGTCGTATTGGGGATAAGGGCTGAAGGGGCCTGGAGAGTCAAGAGAGCAATATTACTGTAGATGGAAGGAACTCTGATTACTTGGTGCGTGAGTCATTAATGGAATGTTACAGTAGCAAAGATTAGATAACTTGTTCTTCTGTCAGGGGAAGATGTGATATGAAGTAGAATTAGCCATATATACTGTTTATACATATCTTTGTAGATTTTTACTGTTGAGTATAAATACATCGTGATAAGGTGTTTTATTTGTAGGACTACTTCTACATCCTGGTGAACATTGGATACATTGTTCAGTGATTTCTTGATCTCAGGCCCACTTGGCTTTGTCTTATCATATCTCTAGTAAACACTTTTACAAAGTCTCCTAATCACCAAGTGCAACTCAACACATACAGTAACAGATGCTTTTCAGCCTTCACACCTAATTCATTCGCTGATAGTAAAACACTTTTGACTTAAAAGGGTTCTCCATCTAATTTTGGGATAATGACTTCAGTGATTGTAATCCAACCAGGCTTAAAAGCCCCTTAACCATAAACAGTAAAGATCTTGACAGAAGGTGGGGTGCCAGCGGCCACATGAAAGGAGGTGATAAAGGTGAGAAGCCAGTGGCGATAGGCAACACAACACTGAAAAGGAATGTGGTTCTGGGAAATTGTGTGGCATGTGCTTTATGGAACATAACTGGAATTGAAAAATATGATGGGTCATAATCACGGTTCGATTTGCATTTTCTTAACCCACTTAGGCCCTATACTACACTCACTATGCTACTATTTCTTTATCTTGAAAAAATTAGGAACGTCATGGTTAATGTGGTTAACATATTTTTGTATTAATATTTTTTTAATTCTGATTATCAGAAATAAATAATAAATATAAAAATAAATATAAACATATTTTCCCAAAATGAATTGCATGTATGATGAGTAGTTTATTTCGATCTTTAAGAGGGAGACATTACACAAAAACTTACTTTTTCTTTTTTAGGTGATCGAAAAGGCATAGGCAGAAGCTTAAAGCTTATTAGTGCCTATCCTTATCTCAACGTATTCCAAAATACTGTTGAAGATATGCATAACTTGAAGATATACTGTATTTTATTCAGTCATATCCCCACCAGTGAAACAAATCAAGAGAGGGGGTTATCAAAGGCAGAGGCATGCTCCCCCCCCCCCCCCCCCCCCTGACTCCAATTGCCTTAATTGGCATCAGTGGCACTGCTGACATTTATAAATATTGCTCCTTGTCAAAATACCACATGGGGTCAGTTGACTCCGTTCTGAGTTCTGACATTAATCCTCTGACAGACACTGACAGATGGTATTGGAGGAAACCACATGAAACCCATAATATGACATGCCATTATCACCAGGCTTTTCCAGCAAATCTTATTGTTGGGCTCAGTGAGGTGCATGCAGCAACCATGGCTGACAGATACAAACAAGTCCCTCACAAGTTTTGAGCAGGATACCGCAGCACTGCAGCACTTGCAAAACTCCACTGTATCTCCATGTTTATCCCTCAAATATCGTGGTTTCTACATCATGACATGACAATAAATGGTGCATTTATATAGCACCTTTATCCAAGGCACTTTACATAGATTGTGCATTACATTCACCCATTCACACACACATTCATACACCGATGGCGGCGGAAACCATGCAAGGCCAGCCAACCAGCACATCAGGAGCAATTAGGGGTTCAGAGACACTAACTCTGGGGGAGCCCGGGTTCGAAATGGCAACCTTGCAGTTACCATCCGGCCACTCTACCCCTGAGCCACCGCCGCCCCCAATGAAAGCACCACTGATCTGAGACGTTTGGCTGGTTGGGATTTTGAGGAGTTTCGTAAAAAGCTTGTATTCTGTCACCGTGCAGCCTACTGTCATACATCAAAGAGTCATAAAACACACAGACAGTCATCTGTTTAAGTAAAACAAGGCAATCATCAAAGTGCCTCCAGGGAACATACAGTACATACTTACATACATACTGTACATAAATCTACGCAACAGCCTTGTTGGTTCTAGGAATAGTAGGTTCTACGATGTTGCTGATTCCTTAACCCTCTCCATGGCTTACTAGGTGACGAGGATGGGGGTACCGGTCGAGAACAGCAATAATGTATGTGTTCAACTTGTCACCTGCGCCCCCGACTGGTAAGGAGACATTGATCATAATGAAGAACTGTCTGCTCACAACTAATGCAAGGGATGTGTGGTTGATTTGAATTATGATGTACAAGTATGCCTGTTCATTATACTGATTGAAATATTATCATCTGTCTTCATATTTGGCCAGTAATATTTCTATATGTCATATTTCTTGTGTTTCTATTTCATGTCCTCTGTACAGTTGTGTGATGTTCTGGGACATCCGGGCTTCCCAGAGGGTCACCCCAGTGACAGACAGGAAGCAGAGGGTTGAGGAGAAGATCCTGGAGAATCCCCACGGTGTCCCAGAGACATTCAGACACCTGGACCTGATCTGGAAACCACTAGTCCGGGTATGATATACTGTGATGATATACAGTATGATATATACTGTATAGCCAGCCAGTCATTCATGTGTACAATATGTCTGTATGTCTGATCAGTTGATTAACCTGACACAACAAGTTTGTGTGTGAGCGTGCGTGTGTGTGCCTGTTAATACTTGTGAAGTTAAAATTGTTCTTCTCAACACATTTGGCAGGTTGCTCTGCCAAAGATTGATAACAGTGGGGAATACAGCCCTTTGAAATTTAGCCTGGAAGACAACAGCTGTGACAGTCATACAGGTAGCAATGCAGGTGAGGGAGTACATTTCTTGTGTTTATCTGTCTCCTTCTCCCACCTCTGCTCTTACTTTTAGTATTCACACTAATTCCTCCATTCTTTACATTTCCAACTCTGGCCCCCCACCTCCTAACCTTGCCCATCTTTCTCATTCTCAAAACATGCATCACTTACTTTTCATTTGCATTCCACACAACAAGGTGGGAAAACCATGCATGTGTATAGCCCATTGTGTAAATGAAAAGTGTGTTCTTCTTTCGTGAATCTCAGCCTGGACCACTTGGCCAGCGAGCGCCCCAGGCCATACGCTTGTAGACAAGCCTTCAGAGACAGAACGGGGCAGCTGCCTTGTTGTGCAGCTGTGACTGGCTGACTGACTGACTGACTGACACTGACTGACTGACTGACTGACTGACTGACTGACTCATTGTCGAAACATGCAACATGCAATCACATACTGTGTGCACATACTCATACAGTATGCTGCAAATGGTGATGTGCAGGTAAAGTGCTTTACAGAGTCGAACATAATCGACGCAGAAAGCACTAAGCAACGGAGATAAATTCCTCCCCTTGCGTCCGTCAGTCTGGGAACGACCCCCAATGCAACGCAAGCAGCGGTCCTCGACGCAAGCAGAGGAAAGTACCCCTGGCGAGCTTTGGCAGCAGAGAGCAAGAAGGCTTTTCCTCCTCTGCTCGACCCCCTCTTTCTGAAAGAGGATGACACTTCCGCCGGCACCTTGAGTTGTAAACGTAAACACGATCGGCATGGATAGATCACATTGAAAGTTAAACAGGACAACATGACATCGTTCGAAGCACAGCTTTGCAAACTCGTCTATGATTATCAGGCCTGGACTGGCCACTGGACGTAATGTCCAGTGGGCCGCCCAATGAATGCTTTAATATTTTTTTGGGCCAAATGTCAGGGATGAAGTTTTGACCCAGTCCAGCCCTGGTGATTATCAGTCCCGAATGGAATCCGCGGCCGCGGTGTTCAGACGAGAACTCTGTGGAATTACAGTGGAGGACAGAGTGTGTACAAGCTCTGATAGTTGTGTATAATTTATCGTCTCCTATGCTTCCATCCTGCAGATGATCACCCACTAGTAATGAACTTCATGTCGCATAGCTTCCTTTGACAATAAATGGTAGACTGCATTGTTTAATCTGCCCTGTGTGAACGCAACATATTTATATGTAGCCTAAAGAGTACATGAAAGGATGGAAAAGAAAAATCCTATTTTACACAGCTGGTGCCAAATGATTAATTGATTACATCACTAGCAAAAGACGCAAAAATGGGTCAATTCAATTAGAATAAACACGTTTCAAGCTTGCAAGGTGTCGGTGTGAGCTTGTAGATTGGCCAGCACAGGCAGTGGTATATACTTCAATATGATAATATAGTGAAAAACTAGTACAGTTATAACTGCATCTCAAGTTTCTCAACTCAAAACAAACTAAAGACTAAATTTGACTGAGGGACTGCCATTGGATTTTTTTGAATTTTCGTTTATTCATGTCATATGAAAGCAGGGAATCATAGCTTCAAATTGACATATTGGTTGTTCAGTTTGACCCACCAGTTTTGGAGATATGGCTTATAGAGTACACTTACACCTAGATACATGTTTAAGCATTTATTTCATATTTACATGTCGATTTCAGCTCTGACACTTATTTCAGACATGCTCTAGTATGTGAAGAGTCTGCCTGTGCTATAAACTCATTTTGGAAAAATAATAATAAAAAAAGTTTTTCTCCTCTGGTGAAAAGCTGTAATTTGCACGATGGCAGTCTCTCAGTCAAATCTGGTCACAAATATAAAGTTGCACTTGTGTCAGTACAGTTTGTACATTCTGTCATAGCTGCCATCTAGTGGATGAATAGTTGATTGCACATTATAGACCGACGCAAGCCTACATTAGCGACGTAACTTACGTAACCTTGTGTGGGTTTTTTTTGTGTACGTTTTCTCTCACCCCTCCGCAAGGCAAAACGGACTCTGTCGAGGCCTGTTCCCCATTTCCTCAATCTTGTGCTCTTATTTGCTCTGCTTTAGGAGCTGTCTACAGTAGGTAATTGACCTGACAGAGAAGTGAAGTCGAGAAGGAAAGTCCTTTCATTTGCCAGGATATACGCATTTGTCTTTATCACCTCGAAAGTCGAAACACAACACTTTCATTTTTTCAGGAATGACTCACCTTCCAGTTTACCAGTCCTGCCACCAGAACAGATATTAGATCACAAATATGAACGATGGCTTGCTGTATTGTAACATACAAGTGAGTCAATTCAGCTCAGGTCCGATATGAAAAGCCAACGACCATGACGTATGCGGAAGTGCTGTTAATGCCTGTGCTGTCACCCATTATACGTCACTCACCTCACCTCTGCGTCTTCACCCCAGCTTTTGCCGTTTCCGTTTCAATTAGGAAGCAAAATATTATTCTAAGCCTGTGTAATAAACATTATTTTTCTTCAGAAGTGTTAATATTGTAACCGCAGTGCTGCAAAAACTCTGAAATGAGCCCAGAATGTCCGCGTTCTGTTCAACCACCGTGGCTGCAGCCTAGAGACAAAAGGGTCAAAAGCTCAAAACTCAAAATCCACCTAATTTGATGGTTGCAGTGTCCAGGTTTGGCTGAACTTGCATTGTCTATTGTATATTTACTTCTACTTGTTTTCCTTCTTTCAGCAACACGCATGCACGCACGCACGCACGCACGCACACACACACACACACACACACACACACTCACTCAGAAGCTGTGAAGGTGGGTCAACAAAATATATCTGACATCCTACTGTTTTGAAACATTCCGAAAAAAACAGTAACAGTAACAGTGTGTGTGTGTGTGTGTGTGTGTGTGTGTGTGTGTGTGTGTGTGTGTGTGTGTGTGTGTGTGTGTGTGTGTGTGTGTGTGTGTGCGTGCGTGCGTGCGTGCAATCTAAGCATGTGTGTGTGACACTGTGTGTGTGGGTGGGTGTGCGTGCGTGTGGGTGGGTGTGCGTGCATGCTTGCGCGTTCGTCTGTAATCTAAGCATGTGTGTGTGTGTGTGTGTGTGTGTGTGTGTGTGTGTGTGTGTGTGTGTGTGTGTGTGTGTGTGTGTGTGCGTGCGTGCGTGCGTGCGTGCGTGCGTGTGGGTGGGTGGGTGTGCGTGCATGCTTGCGCGTGCGTCTGTAATCTAAGCGTGTGTGCATAGCATACCCTGTATTGGATTCTGCTCTGGATCAGTGAGCTCCGTGATCAGTGAAGCAGCCCCGAAGTCCACTTTCTCTTTCTTGCCCCTTCTTATCCCATTCTCGTCTCTCCTTTGGTTTCATAGCACTTTATTAAGTAATACCTACCAGACAAGGCCCTCATAGTCGTGGAGCATTAGCCTTGTTGACTGTCAGCTGTTTGTAATATCTACTCAAGGCCCCTCAGGGCCAGAAGATGTTCCTGTGTGTCTCGGCTGGTCAAGAAGAGACCTGCCTTTGTCTGGCTGAGGGTCTGCTGCCATAAACAAAGCTTTGGAGGCTGGCAGTTATAGAATTAATATGCTTACTTACTCAGGCAATAAATCGGCTGCATTTTTCAGTGATCCTGGAGCGGTGTAATGTTTTTTGTTTTTAATGAATCCATTTGTGATTAAAACCTCTGTGCTTCTTAAAAACATTTGACTCATATCGCATATTGGTAAACACCACCGCCTCCCTGCTTCCCTTCAGACACGATATCGATAGGTTACAAATGTAAGACTGGTTATTTGTGTATTACGAGCAATATGACTCGCTTATGGGAGAGCGCCCCCTGGCGCGATCCAGACAATTCTTTGGCTGGATCAAGGTTGCACCAGGCGTCAGCAGGGTACCACCTCTTTTTGTTTGTGCTACAGTACATAAGACACTTCCGTGGCCCGGTGCGTTATTCAAGATAAGCATTTTCCTTCCTCGCTTATCATGCAAGGAGGGTGTTTCGGTGAGATATCTTGCTTGTGAGAACTGCAAACACTGAGAACTGCATGTTCCAGGGGAATCAGAGTCACATCCAGTCTATAAAATCTGGCCAAGGGTGAAGACCAGCTTGCCACCGCACAGATATTTTAGATAGTAATCTGTTTAAAATGGGCCCAGGATGTAGATATCGCTCCATAAGAGGCCAGTCGCATCTTTTCCCATAACTGCACCGATCTGCGTAAAAGTTTCTATGCACACTCCCTAGAGGGTAGAGGCCAATTAAGGGGAAAAGTCTGCCCTGCATTTTTCAAATCTGCCTTTAGCAAAACATTTGTATAGACGTGGGTTGTATCCGTTATGTTGGCTGTATTATTTGTATCTTCACACATCTTAACTAGGGGAAAGTGTCCGTATAGAGTGTGTGGCATGGGGTAATCTGATCTGACCTCTGATAGCTAATCTAACGGAGTCCGGGTGGGATGTGGTTGGGAACAGCCCGCTGATAAGGGGGTGTGAACGGATTGTCCTGCACTGTCCCTGACAGACAGTAGGGCTTTTGTGAGGGAAAAGGCCACTTCTCTCACCGCTGACCCTCACCGTTCACCTTTACCTTGCTCTCCCCGTCTCTCCATAGCTCTCCCGCCCTCTTCACCTTCTCTTCTTCTTGCCCCTCTTGCACACTGCTTTTCCAGTACGCACCTCACCCCACCTTCAGGTCCTCCTCTTACTCCCCTCTGTTCTCGCTAGTGATGGTCAAATAGTCCTTTCTATAGAATCGGTTTTGTGTTTTGTCACAACACAGTCTTACAACTATAAAATATGCATCCATCTCTCCAACAATATCAAATGTTGTATTAAGTATTGCATAAACTGGATATATAGAATCACTTTTTCATCTAATTAATTATAAATGGTTATTGTGTCCCATTTATTATACTAATTGGTGTCCTGGTGAAGTCTAACTAATGAATAAATACAATCTGTGTATTTATACCTACACTGAAAGAGCATTTGTGACCAGATTTGACTGAGAGACTGCCATCGCGCAAATTCCAGCTTTTCACCAGAGGAGAGAAACTTTTATTTTATTTTTTATTTTATGAGATAATAGCACAGGTAGACTCTTCACATACTAGAGCATGTCTGAAATAAGTGTCAGAGCTGAAATCGACATGTAAATATGAAATAAATGCTTTCAAGTCTGTTTTCTCAACTCACTGTTTTCTACAAGACATTACTCTATAAGCCATATCTCCAAAACTGGTGGGTCAAACTGAACAACCAATATGTCAATTTGATGCTATGATTCCCTGCTTTCATATGGCATGAAAAAACGAAAATTCAAAAAAATCCAATGGCAGTCCCTCAGTCAAATTTAGTCACATTTGTTAAACTATGTTGACCTCATGCCCTGCCTCCCGTCACTTGTTCCCTAACAGACAGGGCCCACCTTCATGCAGAGAGGTCAGAGGTGGCCCCGGAGTATGGCCTGCTCAGAGCGCCCTCAGCCAAAACACTGAAACCTCTGGAAGACATCAACACCAAGCTCTATGTCGGGACTGAGGTGATCCTTCAATAAGATCAGCATCAGCTCGTGTTGCAACATTAAGCTGTCGTTAAACTGTTTTGGCTTGTTTATATCATTCAGTTACACTGGTGTCAAGTGACTGAGCTATCTAACGCATACAGTATACTTGACCCAACATAAAACCACAATGCAACATTATATCTATTAGTAAATTAAAGGGATTGCATACTACATTTGCAAAAGTATTTTTTTTTTAATTGTAGTGTTCATCCTAATGTTTAACATTTCAATATTTAACAGGAAGGCGGGCTTGTTTACACTGACTGGAAGTTGGAGAAAGACATTGACACAGGGAGACTGCACAGTGAGTATGCATGGACTACACTTATTAGTGGCAGTGGTGTTTATAGTGTTTGAGGCTTCATTCAGTTAGTTTTGGGTTGCATACAGTAGATAAGATTTATTTTACTGAGGTAAATAGTATTCATGAGAACATTTGTCTCTTGAAAAGGACAATGTATTATACATCTGTTTTGCCAATCATATCCTGTCCCAAGTTCCAACAGACATTGAGCCAATCAACCTTAACTATCATTAAGTTGATATCCTCATGTTGCTTTAGAATGCCAAAGGAATGTGATTATAAATAGCCTCTTGTCATAACACAGTGTGCGTAGGACATTTAGTTGGACATAGAAGGTAAATTGCTCTTTGTAATGAACTGCTCTCAGCATGTTTTGCTCTCGATTAGTGATTCATGATGGGAAAAATAAGCATAGACATTCATGGGAAATGTCATTGTACTGTACAGGCTTCCTTAAAATGAATTTCTTATTTGGCCATGCAGTTATTACATCAGTACGTCATGACATTGAGTGCCAGGGCGTCTGGTACACATGGCATACCATCCATCAAAATATAGTACAATTCAACATTGATCAACACATACTGTAGACACAGCATGTCTTTCTCTCCCTCTCTGTATATCCATGTCTCCATTGTCTGTGATTTATTCCCTCTTGAATACTACTGTCCATAACCAGTGTGATTTATTTGCCGTCTGTGCTGGGGTTGTGTGGAATTACACAGGATATATTTTATAGTCTCTTTCTGTCTGTCTGCCTTTCGGCGCTCGTCTCTAGGTACCAAGCCTACTCACTGTTTCAACGTCCATGACGGGCCAGTGAACACCGTGCGGCGATCGCCCTTCTTCAAAGACATCGTTCTAACAGTTGGCGGCTGGACATTTGCCATCTGGAAGGAGGGAGTCACGGTAACGACAGCGACCGGCCGCCGCAACGTTAAGCATCGCATTTCAGTACATCTGAACCACTGACCCTGGCACGACTTCTAAAGCACAGAAACAAGAGATTTCTAAACCGCCGCGACTCTAAAATATCACCCCCCTTTGACCTCCAAGGTTAAATTTAAATTAAATTGTTTCCGTGCCATTGGGGTAATTTGAGCCATGGAGGCATAGAAGATTAAATGGATAGCACATAAGGCTTGAACCCATTTGATAAGGCTGACCCTACAACCCTCCCCCTCACTCAGATCAGATCACTCAGATCAGCCAACACAGGGAGGCTGGCAGAACCTTCACTAAGGAAGAGGAAGAACATCCGCACACCACTTTGTAGAGCTCCGAGACTTACTTTATTTTAAGGCAAACAAAAATGCATTTTTGTTGCTTTCAAAGGTCCCAAACTCTTCTCCCTTCTGGCTCCAAAACTATGGAATGAACTTCCCATTGCAATCCGAACTGCAGACTCACTCCCAAAGTCCCAATCTTCTGCCGTAGTCTGAAAACTCACCTCTACGGACTCCATATTAGCCCGTAGCACTTGCCGTGGCACTTGCTCTAGCCTCAGCGACCTTACAGACAGACTATGCAAAGGCTAAATTTGTGTAATTTAGATAGCATTTTATGTAGACATAGCACTCTATGGTGTATACTCATAGGTTCCTTGTACTTCCTTGTTCCTTTCTACTGTTAGACGGATGTTAGGTTCTTAGCTTGCTTATGCTTCTTGATGACTATTTTTATGTATTTGATGTATTACCATGTTTTTGTCCTTACTGTAAGTGCGTCTGCTAAATGCCTAAATTGTAAATTGTTATGACATTTTCTAACCGTCCCTCCGCCCTGCAGGTGGGCCCAGTCATGCGGTCGTCGTGCTCCCAGGAGATGTGCACGGTGGGTTACTGGTCCCAGTCACGACCAGCCGTCTTCTTCATCGGAACAGAGGACGGCAACGTCCAGGTGTGGGACCTGCTGGAGAAGTCCCACGAGCCGTCGCAGGTCCAGAACGTCTCCCCGGTCAAGATCACCTGCATCAAACCCTGCATAGTCTCCTGTGAGTCCTCCCTTTGTCCTTGGGGCCTCTGAACGTCACTTCTTGCCTCTGCTGCGGCTACGAAAACCATTCTGCTGCTGTGTGTGCGTGTGTTCGTGTGTCTGATTTATATCTAATTGCATGCCCGTGTTATGCACCGAAAATAGCAGATCTACAAGCTCACAATGCGTCACAGCGTTATGCGCTTTGAGCTTGTAATCTGATATTTGGCTTCAGTGTTGGTGTGTGTGTGTGTGTGTGTGTGTGTGTGTGTGCCTGTGTGTGTGTGCCTGTGTGTGTGCCTGCGCGTGCGTGCTTGTGCTTGTCTAACACAGCCAAGCAGCACCTCCTGGCAGCGTCCGATGAACATGGAACGCTCCACATACTTGAGATCCCGTGGACCCTCCGCAGACCCTCCAGTAATGAGGTTAGACATTCCAATCCCCCCCTGTTTCACTTAAAAGACACCCGTAACAGATCAGGATTTCTTAAACTCTGACAATAAAGAGTAGGATAATACTGTATGAGGGGAAAGTCGTGTTTTTTGAGTGGTGCAACCACTCCTATAGACAGCTATGTGTGTCCCTGGCTGGCTGCCTGAGTCTGTCCCTGGCTGGCTGGGTCCGTCCGAGCACAAAAATAGCGTTTGGTTGGTTTTCACCACCAATGTCACTGTTGCGCAGCCTAACACACACACATTAACTGATGATGATTTGGGGTGTGACAGTACAGTACAGTGACAGTACAGTACAGTACAGTACAGTAGAGGGACCCCCTGGGGACCCCACAAGGTAACTGTCATTTCTCAACCATTTCGGACCCGGGCGGCTCTCCGGAACCGGGCCGGCCCCCTGGGCGCATTCCTGTGGGTCTGGAACTCCACACGGAGTTGCATCACTCACTTCACAGTTCACACGGGTGTGATTTTTCAGATATACATTCGTTATGAACAAATTGAGAGCGGTGAAATGCTATCAGCATTCAGCCACTCATCAACCACTGCAGGACGATGTAATTAAAATAGATTTGAGCATCATTTAATTATTTATACTGCGTCATACTCCGTTCACTCTAGCGGTGACAAATTAACAGGCTACAAGTCATTTTCACACTTCAGCGGCGACACTGCAGCAATGTAGCCGCCGGCCACTCTGTTATTAGCCTGGAACTCACCTATGCTTTTTATGGCATAGGCAGCTCCCGGCAGGATCCGCCGGGAGAAACTATGCGCAGCTGTGCGACATGAGACTAATTACTTAGAGCGACAGAGAGAGAGAAGAGCGTGTGTGTGTACATGTGTGCGTGTGTATGTCAATTTTACAAAGGTGCAGACGATCAGAAATCAGCAGAGAGTGAGCAATGTTTGCGCTACTCTATGCCGAATTGAAGTGGACTCAGACCATCCCTGGAAATAAAAACGTCTGGGTTTCCGAGGCTACTCTGTTATTAGCTTTTGTTGCCAGTAATAATGTGAATGCAGTATCAGCGTTGTCCTGATCTAATTTACTTATACAGTACATGCAGACCTTGCTCTTGCATGCTACTAATGTTCTCTCTCCCCCCCCCCCCTCTCTCTCTGCATTGCAGAAGCTGAGTATGAGTAAGTACTTTGAGAAGGACGTGGACAGGCTGCTGTATTTCAGTACGAGGAAGACGATGCAGGCCCAGGAGAAGAGGCACATGGAGGTTGAGGAAATCCGAAAGAAGAAGGTGAGAAATGGATTTTATCCATATGGTATTATTTGTGATATAACTTAAGTGTTGTCTTTTCTGGGTGCTCGGGTGGAGGAGCAGGGGACAACATTTCCTTCCCACCACCGTGGAGACTCTTGTTATTCAAGTCCCCAAGACATCAGGGAACGACAGCTTTCTACCTCTGGTCCGCCCTGAGGCAGGACTCCAGAGAAGAAGGGAAGATATAACCTCACTGTCAGCTCTGTAGCAGTGGCCGGCAAACTGCGCTCTTCTGGATCGGACCAGTGAAGAAACACAGGGAAGGTGTACAGTATTTGTTAAAATCATGCTTTTATGTGGACACGCCCACCAGTTCATTAAGTTTGCCTGGTTTGCCTGGTGGGTGTTGATAGGTGGTGAATGGTGATCCACCTGAACTGAAGCCACACCCACAGCTGTAGTTGTATGATAAAATGTTTTTAAATGAAGTTGTGATTTTTATTATTTTATTGTAAAGCACTTTGGTACAACTTGTTGTTATTTAAATGTGCTATAGAAATAAAGATGGTATGGTATGGTATGGTATGATAAAGGGGGAGGGGTTAGGGGACGGGCTGATAGGGTTCAGCCTCCAGGAAGAAACCCTAAATACAAAGTTAATACACCATTGCACATAAAAACGACTCCAGGGTGTCTAATGAAGTACGGTCACCTCATAGACACATGAAAAACTGGAAAAATACAAAAATTGTGGCACTCCATCTTTAAAAAATAACATAATGCAAACAGATGTACACCACACAGGGCGAAAGAAACAGAGACCTTTAAACTCAAGACACTGCCCACACTGCCACCTTTAGATCTCCATATATGGAGCAGACACATAACATGTGTTGATCTGACCTCATCAAACCCTGTACACTTAACATGCTCCTTATATGGCCAGTACAGAATTAATTCCATGTTGATCTGATAATAATAATCTACTGAATTTATTCATTAACTTCTAGCTGAGTGAAATGAACAACAAATCCCCTCTACCTGTTTGGTCATATCCACATTACTAATGATCTTTTTTCGGAATATTATTGAGTAAATGTCTTGATAGAACCAATAGCAATAGTCATCCAAAAATGTTGTTACAACATCGTTGATATTACATTCTGTGGTTAAAAAAAACATATTGGAATATTTGATGTCAATATGACTCATACTAGTCCTCAGGCTTATTGCGGTGATGCCAGCCCAGTCTGAATTCCCTCGGCAGCTGTAAACAAATCTCTGCATTAACCAGTATAAATTTGCAATCAGTTTTGTGTTTCACTTTGACAACCTTTGCATGCATGACTCCTCTCCTCTCTTTGGAATAATGGCTTCTATCGACCCAGTCAAAAGTGCTGAGGCCAATTCTGCAAAGTTGAAACTTTAAAAGCAGGAAAAGACCCCCCCCCCCCCCCACACACACACACACACACACACACACACACACACACACACACACACCCTCTCTCTCTCTCTCTCTCTCTCTCTCTCATAACTAATTCATTCAGATGGTTATTTGATCTCAGTACTATGGAGAGCGTGGTTATTGACAGCCGATGCCTGATAGTTTATCTGAATGTTGTTTTTCCCTAAACCAACTGAGGCTACATCTCCAATTCTCCATTGGAGTATTCAGACCTTGAAAGTCTGGGATGACTTTCAGCATACATTATAATGCTGCTATTGTTTTGGACCGTCATTTTGGTAGGAAATGTATGTCCTCTTTGTATATCTGTCTACTCATTTGAGTAAAGTATTGTCAGTTGGGTAAAGTATTGTTAGTTGGGTATATTTTAGAAGCTTTTTAGAAGCAATTGGTAATTCGATGTGTTCACTGTTGTGTGTTTTTAGCCAGACTTTGTTTTGGCACAAACGTTTTTCTTGCTATTTCCGCAAGTAACACAGTTGTAGTATAAATCAAGCTTGATTATGAATAATTATCCTAATATTCCATGTATTCCATTCAGTCATGTGAAATAACACAGGTTCTATTTTTGTTCCCACATTTGTTGTTTCTTAAATGTTCTCGTGGTCTTCTGAAATAAAAGCACAAGAGTTACTTATCTCGCAGAGCTTGACAATATGATTGAACATGAGTATAGTAAAGTCACATATTTTCAAGCAAAACAGCAATCATTCATTCTTGTTCCCAAGTCCCAACTATAGCTTGGCAAATTTCAGCTGAAGTTGTGAACACACTATTAACTACTACGAGGTCAAATACTTTATGACAAGACACCACAGGAATGTCAAACAAACACTACATTCCAGAGTTGAATGCACTGCATCTCGAGAATTGATAAAAATTCTTGAGTGTGCATTTGTTTTCCTCTGTGAATTTATTTTAGTTGTGCTTTCCAGCTGTGATAATGTGATCACTTGAGAAAACAAACTAACATTGTTACCCTCATAATCTTATGATGACTAATTTGAAATATACATTTAAATTAAAATGTATTTGAAAATCTCTTTTTGGTTCCGACAGAGTACTGTATAAAGTAGCCATTATGCGATTGTCTTCCCAGTATATTCTAATTCTAATTCTAATAGTTAACATTTCATGTGCAGTTAACCACTTAAAGTAAGCCCTATACACTTTGCCATACAGTTCATCTATTGTACAAGCTTTTTTTATGTTGACATATACTGTACAGTATACAGTATACCAATACCAGACTTTTAATTGTAACAGAGTATTTCTACATTGCAATATTGATACTCTTAATTAAATACAAATTGTGAGTAGACCTACTTTTTCCACCACTGAAGATAAGTAATAATTGATCCAGCTTCACTCTTGCCTTTTCTGTGCAGGAGGCCATTGTGCCGGAGAAGTCATTGGAACAGATGGAACTAGAGATCTCCAAGGAGTATGACGACTACTGCAGTCTGGAGGAGGCCATTCTCAGGGACATGGCTCTGCCGTCAGACACACTGAATAGCACATCTGACCTCTCCCTGTTCTTCTTGCAGTCTTCATCACACAAACATGCACACATGCACACGTACACACACAACCGGACATTGTGAATACCTTTAAGCCTGATTTTTGAGTGGTGCAACCACTCCCTTAAGGAGCTATGTGTGTGGGTGGGTGGCTGGGTGGGTGGGTGCGTCTGAGCACAAAAACAGCATGGTTGTTTTTCACCACCTGTGCACAACCTAACACACACACAAACACACACACGGACATATTAACTGTATATATGGTGATTTCGGGTGTGCCAGTACAGTACAGTACAGTGACAGTACAGTACACTGTACCAGGAAGTTGTACATGCACAAAATGTGTGCATGTACAACTTCCTGGTCTCAACTGCGCATGTTTCTTTCCTTCCATGGAGCACCATGGAGCAACATGGTGTCGCCCATACGGTCTTCCCGTCTCGTCCTCTTTAGACAGTCCTTGACGGAAGGCAGGAAGAGCATGCAGACTAGGGGAGCTTAAATACCCCACACAATTGGTCAGCTGACTGCCACATCAGCGAATTACATGTGGGTCTTGCAAACACTGAATACACCCACATGGTAATGCAGCATATTAACCCCTTGAGTATAAGCATGTACCCTTGAGCACAGCATGGAGCCGAGTATGCCTGTCTGAACTAACTCTGCAAGCTACGTATAATATGTTTTTGAGGGGTGCTATCCCCTCCAACAACTGGCTTTCGTAAAATTCCGTCATATGGCAGTCAATTAAGTCTATGGACTTCTATTGACCTAAAAAAACATCACCCCACGTGACCTCATGTGGCAGCCAAGTCTATGTATTTTCGAATGTTTGTTTAGAGAACAAAACAGAGTACGATGTACATTTAAAGTGGTGCCCCTCACTTCACATGAGTGTGATTTTTGTTTTGTTTTTCTGCTACAAAAAGGTTTTGCCAAATGACATTAACATTAGTAAGATATACTCGCATCAGCAAGTGACTTTTCACGTCCCCATGTGAGATCTGATTACCGCGTAATGCCATCCATTCGTCCCCTGTTCACCATTGTTCCCCTGGAGTCAGGCTGATAACATACACTCTGGAATATCTCAAGGATCTGAACTTGGCAGGAAATCTATTCACAGTGCTTTAGTTTCACGGCTCGGCTGTCATATGAAATATTAATTGCCTCGTGTTCGCCTGCTATTGATTAAACACCATTGATTCATGCTCAGTGCTATAGCACAGGGAGGGCACTCTACACGACTGGCACATCGTAAATTATCCCCCCCAAATCAGTGGAGCGAAAAAGTCAATTTTAAGGTACATTGTTTTTCAGTCTTCAGAAACACTGCAAGGGGTAATAGTGTAGCCTACAGTAGTGGTTCCCAAAATGGGGTCCGGGGACCCCTAGAGGTCCTTGAGAGAGTTCCAGGGGGTCCCCAGCTAAATGATAATTAGGAACCAAATGGACCTTTATGGGTCTGTAACACAGTGTACACATTTGTACACTCAGTTAAATTAACATTGATTTTTCAATATAAATTGAGGGTCCCAGAGATAGAAATGCCATTCAATGGGGGTTCATAGACTAATGCATGTCAAACTGGGCGCCCTTGAAATTAAACAGGTTGAGAATCACACCATACAAATCTTCTCTTATGGCATATCTTTTCAAATGGGGGTCCGCGGGGGAAATTGGTGTCAATTTGGGGGTCCTTGACATGAAAAGGTTTGGGAACCACTGGCCTACAGTATAGCTATAGCACTACGCTCCACATAATGGGCAGCAGTGTTGCTTGGCTGGTGGTCATCAGGATCTTAATATGTACTTGTTAGATGGGCCATTTTTGCATCTGGAAGCAGTACTGAGGCTTGTAACGCTTGTAAAGTGCAACTAAAAAGTGCTTGATTCACCAAAGGAAATTACACCAACTGAATATGTTTGTTGCTGGCAGCCTTTTATACTCACCTGAAGCAATTAGTTTTGACTTTGGACTCAACCATGTCAAGGTGTAGATTAATATACACATACATATTACATCAATGATTACATTTTAGAGAATGCCACGCCACACATTGAGCTGAACTACACCAGTAATGGTTCTACTACAACAATATGCTTAGCAAACCCCCCTCTGCCATTCTGACTTGGTCCAGCCCAATTACACAACAGCTCATGTGCTTATGCAATTAATCAATAAATAAAGGGAAGTGACCTCTCTGTTACAATACTAGTCTGTACTTCACTTCACTTTGTAATCAAAATAACCAATGCAGTAGCCCCTGAAACTTAAGAAAACTGATGGGTTACATTGTCAAAAATAATACTTTGACTCAGTACTCCACTGGCAGCTGTGTCAAACGAGTACCCACACCTGAAGCGGTACTCACTTCCTTGACAGCCTCATTAATATTGTATGTCAGCCATCTTAGCTGTACTAACCAACACACAGAGATGACTATGGGCCAGAAAGTGTCCCTTCCTAAGTCATTTTCCAATGGAACACCCCCATGATGCTCCTTCATGGGAATAGAATAAGGAAAACTCACAGCGATCCATCTGAGGCCAAGGGCAGCTGAAGGGGGCGAGGAGAATCCAGAGAGATGCAGTGGTGGAAAGTAATTAAGTACTTTTACTTAGTACTGTACTTAAGTAAAAATTTTGAGGTATTTGTACTTTACTTGAGTATTTCCAATTTCCAGTACTTTTACTTCTACTACACTGCAGCTCAGAGCCAAAATTTGTACTTTTACTCCATTACAATTATTTGAAAACTTTAGTTACTAGTTACTTTGGCGATTTTAATTTTGATTAGAAAACATACATTAACCACTTCAACCCTATACATTTCGTTTCGGCCATTTGAAAAGAGCCGATCTACAAGCTCACAATGCGTAGATCTTTGAAGACGATACTTTTGTACTTTTACTCAAGTACATTTTCAATTCCGTAGTATTGGTACTGGAGAGATGTGAATGGTGAAGGGAGATGATTGTGAAGGGTGATGGGGAGGAAACTGTATTTTGCAACACTTTTCTTTTTAAGATGATTTTCCTCTTTTGTATGTATCAAATACACCACATTTTGTGACATCATAACCCTAACTAACCCCTCCCCCAACAGCTGTGGGCGAGGTTCAGTTGGGTGGTGCTAAGGTGAAAACCAGGTATACTTAATGAACTGGTTTAACACTTTCTGTACACTTTTTTTTATTTAAACATCGCCTCCTAGTTACTAGGAGGAAGTTGTTAACTTGTTTTTCAAAAAGGTATGCAGTTATATGCCTACTAGGACCTAGTATAATCATAGTAGCCTACCTGATGATCAAGTTTTGTGTGTGTGTGTGTGTGTGTGTGTGTGTGTGTGTGTGTGTGTGTGTGTGTGTGTGTGTGTGTGTGTGTGTGTGTGTGAGTGTGTGTGTGTGTGTGTGTGTGTGTGTGTGTGTGTGTGTGGGGGGGGTGAAATCACGGCACTCCATCTTGAAAAGCCGCAAGGAGGAAGAGCATAATAAGTGTGCTTGTGTGAGCAGCACTGGTGAGTGAGAAAGGAGGAAGAGCATAATAAGTGTGCTTGTGTGAGCAGCACTGGTGAGTGAGAAAGGAGGAAGAGCATAATAAGTGTGCTTGTGTGAGCAGCACTGGTGAGTGAGAAAGGCAGAGGATCAGGTTGGAGTAAAATATAAGGCACAAAGAGAAGAGCTGAATGAGAGAACAGTGGAAACTGGGTGCACAATGAGAGAGAGAGAGAGAGAGAGAGAGCAGGGACAACGTTAGAGAAAGAAAACAGAGGATGGGGGGCCCTCCTGAACGGAAGTGTGATACGCCAGTGTCTAACAGATTAAACGGCACATGGCTGACTTCACTCCCTCCATAACTCATTGACGAGGACAGACCTGTCACAGAGTGGTGTGAGGAGGAGAGGGAAAGGAAAGGGCTTTGCCTATGAGAGCGCAAACCAGGCCAGGCGTCCATATGGCCCCTGAGGCACCAACAAGGCCATGGTGACAAAAGGGGCCTCTCTCCTCTCCGCTCCTCTCCTCAGACCTCTCTGGGAAGTTTTGTTTGCGGGCCCCTCTCCTCTCTGGCGCCCCACTCTTTCTCCCAGACCAAACTCAGGAATGTGCTCTTTCCCTTCTGCAAGGCAACAGACATATACCGTAATATGCGAGGGATTCACCCTCGCTGTTCCAGGTGCTCCCTGGCTGGATTAAGCCTAATTTATACGACTTTGTCGTACGACTGTTTTTCAGTTGACAATCAGTGTGCAAGGCAGGCAGCACACAACAGTAGCACGGCCATAAACCCACTGACCCCGCTAGTGAGGAGGGTATTCATAGTGTCAGACCTTCCGCAGTTGATTTCTTCATCTCTAAGCCCACGAGATTTCCCAAACATAAAAGAGAAGAGAAGAGAGGTGTGTGTGTGTGTGTGTGTGTGTGTGTGTGTGTGTGTGTGTGTGTGTGTGTGTGTGTGTGTGTGTGTGTGTGTGTGTGTGTGTGTGTGTGTGTGTGTGTGTGTGTGTGTGTGTGTGTGTGTGCGTGTGTGTACATGTGTGTGTGCGTGCGTGCGTGTGTGTGTGTAGGAGGGGGCTACATTCCAATTTTTATCACCAATTCTTGAAGGTTTTCACCCCAAATCCTGGGAGACAATGCAAGCAGGTGCTGGACAGAAGGGGCTATAAATCTGGCCAGCTGAATTAAGCCATTGCCTGGGCATTGTTCAGGCCTGGCCTCCTAGCTTCTCCTGCTGGGGAGGAGGGGGTTATGGGGTGGGGTCTTCTAAATCTCCCTTTGCACGGGTACTCGCACATTTCACACATGTTCATCTTAGCTCACCCCAACTGCTGGGGGCAAACACACAACAGCACAGTCAAACACACCTCCTCCGACCAACATCTGAGGCCACATGTTGTGACTGCTCGCTCCAGGCTATGTCGTGAAACAGCCCATATGACACAAAGGAAAACTAGATAAAGTGCCCCTCGGGGCACAGGTCTCCACCAGGGCAGGTCAGGTTGTGGCCTCCTGGTGGCGCTATAATAGGCCAATGTGAAAAGGGAGCCATTTCTTCTTACGCCTTGGGTGGCAATTGGATGATTTGAGGCATTTTGTTCCAAAAATGTGTTTTGCAGAAATCCACCTGTTGGTAGCGATATAACTGGCCAATGTGAAAAGGGTTGGATATATTCTACACTCTACAGCCTAGTAGGAAAGTCAGTGAAAGATTTCATGTAAATTGAACGCCGCATTCATGATTTGAGGCTTTTTGTTCAAAACGGGCCAATCCTGCAAACTTTGAAAGCCAATGTTAAAAGTGTGTGCAAAATTTGGCACCGACCGGGTTAACGATGCCGGAGATTAGCTGGTAACAGACGGACACACACACACACACACACACACACACACACACACACACACACACAGACTCACTCACACACGCCTTCGGCCTGGTGGAGACAAATTTGAGCGGTTGCCACTGAGAGAGAGAGAGAGAATGTGATAGATCAACATGCAATTTATTTTGAAGAAGGTGAAGTACAACAGACGAGTTTACAAGTTTTCAGAATATGTACTGAAATCTACAGTGTATGTGATGAATAGGCACTATTAGGCCTATTCTCTCTGAAACCACTTATCCTGCAAAAATGAAGTAAGTTTGGGGTCATGCAATATGCGTTTTCACCATGTATCGTAAAGCTGTGTCTGTCTTTAAAACCCTCGAGAGGTTGGTGGTAGATTTCATTAGTTGACCCCTGACCTCATAAGAGATCAGGTGGCTGGGGCACTGCTTTGGAATGTTCCCTCTTGACTCCCTTAATTTTCTAATTTGAAAGCTCTGAACAGTTTGGATTCTTGGGCACCCCCCAAATGCATTTGGTGCATTTTGCATCTCCAATAAATAATCTGTCATCTAACATACAACGTATAACATTAAATATCTGATTATATACACAATAATTTCTACTCAATATAACAGCTTACTATAAAATATCTGTGTATACCTATACTTGAATGCATCTTGAGAATTGTCTGACCGATTGACTTCAAACTCGGCATGTGCATCGCAGAGGACCCGTTCCCAGTGTTGAGTCGGTCACGCGGGTACTTGGAATGATGCAAGTTGGAAATGCATGCCCCAACCAGATATTCAATGCAGATGTCAGAATGTCAGAACAGGCCAGCTTCGTATTATGGACACTGGGCAGGAGCCTTTTTGGGGAGGTTCTGGACAACCGTGAGTTCGACCGACTCGACACCAGGCACTGCACCCCCTGTAGTGTGGTGGAAAGCGTGTGTCGAATTAGAAGTCGGTGGGGCGAACGGTTCTTGAGTTACATGCATTACAGACGTACACACACGCACACACACACACACACACACACACACACACACACACACACACACACACACACACACATACACAACACACACAGAGAGAAGAGAGACTTGGTGCATTTATAGTTAGATTAAAGGGGAATACCACTCATGAGTCTACTCTGAGTCTGCAGGCCAAAGATTACACTATCCCTATGTCACTGCCCAGCTAACATGTCCATCTGGGCCCAATTGGGTTTTCACAAAGGGCCCACCCGTGTTAGCCCATATGGGCTTACGTGGGTTTCTAACTGGATCTTAGGTGGTGTCCAATATCTAAAGGTCCCTGGTTCAATCCAGGCTTTCGGCAGTTGAAATGAGGTACAGAAAATCCTATGACTCTTAGGCTGATCTCAATGGGTGAAAAACTAGATGAACAAGACCAATTTCAGGAGAACAAAACAAACAAAAAAGCAGTGTGAATTGTCTGGAACCAGTGGCTCAGTGTGTTAGAACATTGGCCACATGATCGGGATATAGTGAGTTCAAGCCCCATTCAGTTCTTTACTTTCAAGACCGATTTACAGAAGAACAAAACAAACAAAAAAGCAGTGTGAATTGTCCGGAACCAGTGGCTCAGTGTATTAGAATGCTGCCACTTCATTGGGAGATGGTGAGTTCAAACCCCACTCAAGTCTTTACTTTCACGACCAATTTCAGAAGAATAAAACAAACAAAAAAGCAGTGTGAATTGTCTGGAACCAGTGGCTGATTTCCCACCCCCCTAGGCCCGTTGCAATCGATACAAACGTTGCAGACGAGGCCAGTTGAGCCAATGGCTGGCTAACCTGGGTATATATCTATTGCCAAAGTTTTATTTCTTTTAACTGTTATGGTTGATACACATTTGGTTAATATCACTCTTTCTGACCCCTCTGGTCTAAGTAATTCCGAATTCGAACTTCCAACTTCTGCAGAACCTGTAACTGTATCAAGTGAGCCCAATACTGTAGATCCTTTTAATAACTTTTGTAATAAGATTTTCAATCTTATTGAAACGGATGCTAATAATAAATATAACACATGCATTGATCCTGACCTTAATTGCCTCAAATATGCAAATCACTATAGCGATTATTTCAATGTGGGAACATTTAACAAATTATATGAGAGTACCAACTCCCTGCGCTCACATCTGTTTTCTACTTTTCACCTGAATGTACAGAGCCTAAATAGCCCCAATAAGTATGATCATCTCTCAAGTTATCTATCCTCAATGAATAATGAATTTTCAATCATTGCTCTTTCAGAAACATGGCTTTCAGAATCAACCAAAACACTTTATGATATGTCTTCATATAATGCTGTTCACTCCTTTAGATCAGAGAGAGTGGGAGGTGGTGTGTCAATGTATGTGCATAACGGGTTTCAGTTTTATGTTAGGGATGATCTTTCTTTTGAGCATCATTCATCTGATGTTGAATCTGTTTTTGTTGAAATTCCTTCATGTTCATCTTTTAATGGCAAGAACGTTATTGTGGGGTGCATCTATAGACCCCCCGATACCGATATAAAAACTTTCAATGATATTCTGACATTAACACTAGACTTAATAAATAAAGAAAATAAGTTATGTTTCCTATTAGGAGATTATAACATTGACTTATTTAAAAAGGATAATGCATCAACTGCTGATTTCCTAAATACCATGTACTCTAACTATTTTTATCCTGTAATCAACAAGAGTGACCAGTTCTTCTGCTACTCTTATTGATAACATATTCACAAATTCTTTGAACAATGTATCTCAATCAGGCATCCTGTTGACCGATATATCAGACCACTTCCCTGTTTTCTTCCTGTCCTTGCCATTTAGAAGTGAACATGAGAGATACAGCGATACATTTCGAGTTTTTAACACTAGGAATAGGGAGAGGTTTGGGAGTTTGATTCGTAATATTTCCTGGGATGATGTTTATGAGTACTCTGACGTGCATCTTGCTTATCAAACATTCATTAATTTGTTGACTTCTGTCTTTCATCGCTGCTTTCCTTTGGTTAAATCCAGGAAGAAAGCTGGGGAAGGTCTTTGGAAACCATGGTTTACAACAGGTCTCCAAAAATCCTCTATTCTGAAAAATAAACTATATAAAAAATTCCTTACAAATCCCACTCCACTTAATTCTGCAATTTATAAAAGATATAAAAATTTATTTAATCATCTACTGAAAAAGTATTTTTCTAACAAATTCAGAGAATCATCAGACATCAAGTCCACTTGGAGAACTATTAACGAACTTCTCAACAAAAAAAAGTCTACTGTACCCCTCCCATCTCAGTTCAAGGAT
Source organism: Protomyctophum parallelum (assembly GCF_964188405.1). Lineage (NCBI taxonomy): Eukaryota > Metazoa > Chordata > Actinopteri > Myctophiformes > Myctophidae > Protomyctophum > Protomyctophum parallelum. The sequence continues at coordinate 34,940,824 of NC_139701.1, forward strand.
GGTGAAAATATGCTAAATGATCCTGTTGTAATAGCTAATGAATTCAATATGTTTTTTGCAAAGGTAGGTTCTTCTCTGTCCAAGGATATGGGAAAACCCAATAGTAATCATTTAGATTACATTAAGGGTAACTTCCCTACTCTCTTGAAATTTGAAGACACGAACGAAACAGAAGTTTTGGAATTAATTGCCAACTTGAAGATATCAGCAGCTGGTCATGATGATATAAGCGCATCATTGATTAAACCAGTATCTTCTTTTATTAGTAAACCAATTACCCACATTCTCAACCTATCACTGCAATCGGGGGAGGTTCCAAATGATTTAAAAATAGCCAAAGTTATTCCTTTACATAAATCTGGAGACCCAAGACTTTTTAATAATTATCGACCAATATCAGTGTTACCATGTTTTTTGAAAATTTTGGAGAAACTGGTCTACAATAGAATGTTTAACCATTTAAACGAGTCGATGTGATTCCTCCAACTGCGCCTTGGCCTGCCCCGGGGTGGGGTTTCCTCCCAGTGGGACGTGCATCGAGGGCCTTCTAGGGAGACGCTCGAGAGGCATCCTAACCAGATGTCCGAACCACCTGAGCTCGCTCCTTTCCAGTCTGTCTTGCGTGACTGAACACCCTATCTCTAAGCTTAAGGAGGTGCCTCATTTTGGCCGCTTGTATTTGCGACCTTATGTCTCACACTTCATGACCATAGGTGAGAGTAGGTTCCTGCTGAGAACCATAAACAGCACATATCAACATAAACCAGCTATAAAACAAATGAATCAGCAGTCTGTCAGCATGATCTGTACAAAAAATGTAACAACCTTGAACCTTGAATTATGACCTAAAAGCGTGAAAAACATTTGTAATTTCAGCTCGTCTGTAAGGCAAGCTGCTCCCTATTTCCTGGTCAATGTTTAAGGGGAATTTCTCCCTGAGAAGCTGACATTCCATTTTCTTTTTTGTATCTTCTTTTTTTTTTTTTACCCCTTAAGACAGAAACCATGCAGTTCTGTTGAGAGGTTGAGGAAAACTCAGAGAGGCCGCAGCTGATTTCATATTGTGCTAAAATACCAACAGTATCGCTCCACTTCCTCTACAGAGAACAAAGCTATCGCTCAGTCTCACATCAGCATGACGCTAAAGGACAGATGGATGATGAATCACTGAGCATGGGTGAAGGTGTGCCACCTGCAAAGTTATCAAACCAGGGGAAGGCCCCAATCTTCTCACTGAGCCGTCGCACAGCTGCCATCAAGGCTTCTCCTCAGTCTCACCTTTCACATTTTTCTCTCCTATCAAGCGGAGCTAACCCAAACCCTTATCCTGTCCTCACATTGAAAGGAGATTGCTCTCTTCTGGAGGAGAGAGAAAGGGAGAGAGGGAGGGAGAGAGGTGATGAGCAGCTTACTTCTAAGAGGGATTAGCCTTATTAAAATGAAATAGTCTAGTCCTGAGTGACAGAGCAATGGAGGTGGAGGGCGGTGGGGTGGTGGAGAGAGTGCACCTACGCATGTTGTGCGAGGCCTGGCCCCTGGCATCTAAGGAGCCGCTTTTCTGTTTTCCCCTTCCCTCCATTCTTCACTTTCACCTCTCGCTCTCCTTGTCTTCTCCCCTCCGACCTGCCTTCCCTCTGGTACTCTCATCATCATAGCGGTCCAGAACAGGGCTTCTAGCAGGGGGATCTGTCATCGCTACGTCACAGATCTACCCCGGAGCCCTCAGATGAGCTGCCAAGTACAGGGGCCAGCCTGTCGGGAACAAAAGACCCCCCCCCCCAAAAAAAAAAACACATCAGAAAGGCTGGGACTTTGGTAAAATGTGATTAATAGCCTTCCCATTGAAGGGCAGTGCATGTATGGAATGTCTGTCCAGGGCTGTTGCCTACAGGTTCCCAGCAATTACTTATAGGCTTATAGCAAGCACATGTTCATAACAATTGCATGGTTAGTAATGTATTGGGGATACATATAGCTTGAATCAACAAAAGCCTATACCTGAACATGTTCACTGACAGATCGAACATGCTCAGTATTTCTTTGAAATGAATACCTAATTGTATGCAATGGTAATTTGGACATTTCAGTGGGGGCTCTGATCAGGTTGACACCTTACCATTATATGGAGTCATCTGTTCTATATTGGAGTAGTTGTCACGTGGCGCAAAAGTGTGTCACTAGCCAATGAAAAGATGTGCCCATGATGTGCCCATGTGGCCTGTGGCCACTAGCCAATGAAAACTCAACCAACTCAACCAAGCCACACCCGTCACTAGCTCTCAGCCCCCCCCTCCCTCTTTGGCTGCTGTAATGTGATCTCCCCTATGGCTCCCTCTCCGCAGAGAAACCTTACCTATAGTCGCCTCACCATTTCGCTTATTCCTTCTAAATCTCTGCATTTAAAATATAGGTCGCTCAGCGAATGTCTTAGTTACATTAACATTGTTCTTAGAAACTACTTGGTTTGTACCTAACTACTACGATTAGACAGATCGCGTTTGTTATTTCGCTACTGCCAGTACTTCTGATTGCACGCACACACACACACACACACACTACCCCGTGTCCCACACACACACAACACTGCCGCGCGGATTTAAGCTGTCAAAACTATTTTGTTAAAGTTACATATGACAGACACTTGCCTGAACTGTGCAGCTGATACAGCATTGTCATATTTAAAAGGCGCTTTATAGCTTCTCTCAGCTCAAAGCGTGTATGAATAAGGAGATAAATTAATAGCTGACGTTGGTGGGAGGACGTCAGCTGTGTGTGTGTGTGTGCGCGTGCGTGTGAGAGGGAGATACCGTAAATAGTCAGCAACACGTTAATTTTCTACTTCTACTAAAGAAAGATTCGGGGACATAAATTGCGCAAAATACTGTTAAACATGACGGCATCAGCCTGCTGCATCCTCCTAGCTGTTGTGTGCTAAGCTAAATCATCATACAGAACAGTCAACACGGCATTGACCAGGGTTGCCACATTGACTGAGAGGGAAACAAGCAACCAGGTCTATGAAAATGTTAACAGGCCAGATCAAGTCAGAAAATAAATCTAGAATAAGCAACAATATTGCTGACTGTCAAACATCATTGTCCAATGTTGTTTTACAGCAGTGGTTCTCAAACATTTTCATGTCATGGACCACTAATATTCTATATGTATATATATTTATATATATATAATATATAATATATATATTTACTATATATATTTACTATATATACACACCGGTATATATACAGTGTACACAAACCGTATATCTAGGTGTGCCCCGAGATTTTTAGGCTATGAAAAGTGTGCCCTGGGACAAAAAAGGTTGAGTTAAGCGGTGCCCAAAAGGTAGATCACGATCTACCATTAACGTCAGATCAGGGGTTTTGTCGGCCAGCGCCAAAAATGCTCCCCGACAGCATAATCGGAGAAAATACCGGGCAGTGTGTATGAGCCATAACGTGTTGACTACACTACACTACACTAATAAGGACACATAATAATAACTAATAACCCATCCGTTACTACATGTGGAGTCAACTCCCGCAATTTCCTTCTTCCCATAGTGCGCGGCAAAGTAACTCTGGGATGAGCGGCCGCGAAGCGGCCGCGAAATTCTAGTATGTCATAGATGTCATAGTCGACTGATGTGATATATCTCCTACCCAGCAATATACAGGTCCCTACCGTCCCTTACCATCCCCCACACCCAAATAAAAGCTTTATTGAGGGGCTCCTATGTCCAGCTTTTAGTGTATGTGCACAAACTTTGTCCTACACAAACATCAAATCCCATTGACAATGAATGGACAATTTTGAGTGTTTGAGTGGTAGGCCCATCTCACATGAGGGGCCATGATACTGACCATGATACTGACCATGATATTGGCCATGATACTGACCATGATATTGGCCATGATACTGACCATGATATTGGCCATGATGACCATGATACTGACCATGATACTGACCATGATGACCATGATACTGACCATGATACTGACCATGATACTGACCATGATATTGGCCATGATACTGACCATGATACTGACCATGATATTGACCATGATACTGACCATGATATTGGCCATGATACTGACCATGATACTGACCATGATATTGGCCATGATGCTGACCATGATACTGACCATGATACTGACCATGATACTGACCATGATATTGGCCATGATACTGGCCATGATGACCATGATACTGACCATGATACTGACCATGATACTGACCATGATATTGGCCATGATACTGACCATGATACTGACCATGATACTGACCATGATATTGGCCATGATACTGACCATGATACTGACCATGATGCTGACCATGATACTGACCATGATATTGACCATGATACTGACCATGATATTGGCCATGATACTGACCATGATATTGGCCATGATACTGACCATGATACTGACCATGATATTGGCCATGATACTGACCATGATATTGGCCATGATACTGACCGTGATATTGGCCATGATGCTGACCATGATACTGGCATGATACACTTTCGAAACATTGCTAAGGCCTGGAATCAAACCTTATATTATCTCTCTCCAACCACTAGTGTCCAGTAAATCTGAAAGAAATGTAATTGTGTAGGCAGAGTGGCAGACCTCAGTGTGGTCCAGTGGTCGGCTACTACTACAGCACTGATACTGAATCAAAGGTCAGTAGAGAGAGAATATGGGGATAGAATGGAGGAGGAGGGGAGAAAAGGTCTGGTTTCACATGCAGGTGGCTGTCAAGGATGTTTACCCAAAGAGACAGACTCGTATCTCTCTAGTCTCTACTCTTCTGTTTCCCGAATTAGAAATGAACAAAAGTTCAGTTCAGTTCACAGACAGACAGGGTTATATTAAGTGGCGGCTATAGCTGAGTAACTAAACAGGCTCCATGACATTATGTCTACCTCTGTGTCTTCATATGGGATTTCAGTAGAACAAACCAAACAGTGTTTGTTCAGGGTTAGGGGTTTATTTGTATATTTTTTAACCATCACATGGCTGTATATAAATATTATACAGCAATTTGAGGAAGAATTCTGTACATTTGTATTTTGTAATAGGTGTTACTGTTACACAGTTACCTGGTTTCAGTTAACCCTTTGCACTGAAACAGGTTAATAGTTCTTTCTTTGATGGTTGCATAACTGTGCTTATAACTTCAATAAGGCCTTGAGACTAATGGTGCCTGACAGACAGGAACATTATACGATGTAAAATCACATGCACCTTCCTTCAGATTGTCAATGAGATGCTTGGCTCTGTCTCCACTGAAATTCAAGTCTGTACTCTGTACCGTAGGTTCACTGAGGGCGCGTGCTGCTGATATAAAAAAAGGGATATAAAACAAAGAAGGGCCTGCAGGCATGCATGCACACTGCACTCATGGGTACATTATGTACCCTGAAGCTTTCCATGGCACATCATACTGTAGTAGTAGTACTAGTAGGTCGACGTGACAGCCATAAAAATATGATATGAGCATATTATTGTATGTACACATAACAAAATGGTGAAAACCATTTGCTGCTGAAAGGTGTCCGGATAGTCTGACCTCTTTAGTTACCTGCCAGAAGATGTTTATCAGCCACGCTGGAATCTCTCCCAGGCTGGGTTTTCATGGTAGTATAATTAACAGGTGAAAAGAAATACTTCATATTACTTTGAATAGGTACAGGCTATCCAATATGGTTACGGTGCTGAAATTAAACAGTCTACTTTCATATGCTAGCCTACATTTGGCAAAGGTTACCATAAAATAGATTTGTTACATAACTTCCAGAACGGTTGTAGTAAAATGAATGGAATGGAGGCCACAATTAAATCACAGCCTTACTACAGCAGATTTTACTGGACAACTCAAAAGACAGATGTATCCTGGGAATGTCCCTGAAGCTGTGCACTGTGCTGGGAGATTCCCACAAGCCACCAAGGGCAATTCCCAGCTTAATTTATCTCTACTCTATGAGGCTAGGTTTCAGCTGCTCTTCCATTACAAAGGACATCTGAAAGCTTGAGTCCAGTTTCAACTCTCTTATTATCTATCTATATCCCATTCATTCTTTATTAATAGCAGAACTAGATCTACAAGCTGTGTAGATCAGGTATTTTTGTAAATGCAGGCATTTGAACAATGGTAATGCGACTCTGTTGAGTATAGTTCTGTCTATGACGTATGCATTTTAAATAGATTTTCTGAAACTCACGTTTGGATTTCAATTGTTTAAATCAATGTTTTTAACATTGATTTAACTATTTTCTTCAGCTGCAACCTTTCCTGACTGTTCCTGACAGCAAGGTCTATTTCACATATAGACCACATTTTACTTTAGATGTTTTGAGGTACCAATCCTGTTGCTGTATTCTCATATCAATTGTACTTGAATTCACATTCTCTGAAGTAGCATTTAGATAAAAACCAATCACCAATAAACCATTAAAACATCGACAACATATTGTTGCTGTCGGGCAGAAACCTCCCATCGCCATATTCTCGATTGTGGTTTTCCCCCCAAAAATGAATGCCCTACTTGATCATACCACAGTATCACAAAAGCATCCAAAGTAGCAGATCTACAAGCTTGTATATCTTATTTTGCCAGTTAAAAATATATATGGTATAAAAGAATGCAGTCAAGAGGCACTGCAGGCAGCTCGCCTGCTGTGCCGCTGTGCAGGAAGATGAGGAGGCTGCATGTGAACGTGAAATAATATACTTTAATATGACCATACATTTGTCGGGATCAGTACAAAGTAATATTCTGCTGGGTGATGCTTTCCTTGTTGCTTTGTTTTTTTCTCTCCAGGGGACAGACGGCACAGGAAAGTTTAATCAACGACACGACGTGTACGCATACTGTATACGACGACATGCTGACATGTGATAGGCATAGAGGAGAATGGCCTGTTTTGGATAATACAAGACAGGAATGCATTGATTGACAAACAGGAAGAAGATCACACATTGAAAGGATCGAGCCAGAGGTTACACTTGACTGCTTTCCTCCCTTCCTTGAAGTAACTGATTAGACATGATTGGCAAAATCGGCCATGCAAGGTTGAATTATGCTATTCATGCAAGACTAGCATAAGCCGAATTACAGCACAGGTTTACAGGTTTTGTTTTGTTTCTCCCCTTTTGAAATGAGAGATCTGATTCTGTGTAATATCAAGGCAATACTGAAAGTACAAATTAGTGAAAATGATTTTCACCTGCGGTGTAATAAATCCAGCCAGTGCCAATGTCAGTATGGGTTGTGCTCTTTGTTCCAACAAGATCTTGGTAATGTTTAAAAATACAAATCTGTTAATATTGCTAACCAAAATTTCAAGTGGAGGATGAAATGGGTCCTCTCCGTACTGTCCTCCCAGTTGAACGGGCAGACAGATGGTTTGAAAGGCACCCCGGTGACAATCAATTTCACAAGTCCTTCTCAGACCTAGAGGGCACAACTGACAGAGTAGGCCATGGAGCAAGTGTCAGATAGCCCGTGGAGCAGGACCGTTCAGCTATAGTAGAAGCTATAAAAGGGTGATTGCGGTAGAATTTTGGCAATTATACACTGGATATAATTTGGAATTAAATGTGGCAAGTTTCAGGGCAAAGGGAGTTGAACCAACCTTGGCCCTCATTTTGAGCATGAGTCTGGCCTCTACAACACGTTGTATACTGACAGTCTGACTTCAAGGAACTGAGTTTGACACTGTTATCCTGCCTTTCAGTCCTCTGGAGAAATGGTTCTCAAAACATCTAGGGAAATGGTTCTCTGAGGGTCTAGGGACCCTCAGAGTTCCTTGAGGGGGTTCCAAATAGACCCTTACAGGCCATACAGAGTAATGGGGGTCCTTGACATTAAAGAAATGTTTGAGAACCACTGCTCTAGAGAAATGCTTGAACGATATGCATCATCCATATGAACCAGGTGAAGAAATGTGCATACTTTACATAATATAGTGTCGATACACATAAATATCAATAACCAAGGCAGATGGGAAATAATCTTATGTCAGTAAAGCTTTTGACCATGCAACGTTCAGTACCTTAAAAAACAAAAACACCAAAATGAACATAGCTTAGTCCACCAGAGACAACAAATAGATGTCAAATATGTACACAATATAACAAAAATAACAATATCTCTTTCTGCAAGAACATCTTTATCATATATTTTACAGCTAAATTTGTACCATTAGTCCAGCACATAAAAATGTGAACAGGTAGCATGAAGGGAAGAAATGCAACTGTTACTACGAGTCAACACTATAGAAGATCATTGGGAGCATTTAAATACACCATGGAAACATAAGCTGTAAAAAATAATATACTCCGAATACATTTATATACATATATATGTTAAATACTGATCATTCTGAATCCCTGGATTGCTGAAAATGTACTTTTGACTATTTAGGCAGCAAACTCATATTAGCCGAAGGCTTCTGCATCTGCAGTAACCATTTTAACTGCTGCTCTGCAGTTTGTGTTTCACATTTGGCTTTTGTCTCTTTCATGGTTTAACGCGCACCATGCCAAAAGGTGGGGTCGTTGGGAAGAGCAGAAAAGTGCTGGTCTTTAAGCCTTTTCACTTGTCAGGTCGATATTACATCACATAAAATGCACTCTCTCTTTAGTTGCCTGCATAAGATGAAATGTACTATATATCTGGTGTGCATGCTTGTACAAGCAGAGACAATCTAACCACATAATAACTCCCATCCCAATGGGGCAGGTGTGTGTGTGTGTGTGTGTGCGTGCGTGCGTGCGTGCGTGCGTGCGTGCGTGCGTGCGTGCGTGCGTGCGTGCGTGTGCGTGCGTGTGACTGTGTTTGTGTGAGTGTTGATGCACGTGTTCATGTGTAGTTTCCCAGGCTCCAGTACCCTAAGAGGAGGTTTCAGTGGCTGTTATTCCATCATTCAGTCCACAGCCAACATATTGCTGCACTATATACCGACAATCTACACTACCGCCTGCCTCATAAGTGCATTATTGTTGTACAACATTTTGAGTTTCGTACCTCAATAGAAAAGCTTTCTGCTGCCTTTAAGGGGAAATCCACTCTAAAGCAGAATTAACATAGGTTATTTCTATGATCTTCAAGAGTTAACTCCTAACTCTTGACCCTGTCGTTGAGGCACAACTGCTGGGAATGCAATGCCAACAGTGAATATGAGACTGACTTTGTGGGTAAGACAGTAATCAGTAACATTTTCTGTGGCAAACACGACACGCTCATTCTATAATGCAATAGAGCACATTCCACTATTCTGTTCATGTTCACAAAGTCTTCAATTTACTGTCAAGAGAAGCCCCTTGCATCTTCGCGACAGCGCTGATTGACAACTTCAGTTTTTGGCCTCCTAAGACTGACCTAAGACCACGAGACTGGCATTACGATATGTCTAAGATCACAAGACTGGCATTACGGTATGTGAATTTTGTTATAGTGTGGATTGTCCCCTTAATGTACCACCTTCACACAATTAAGGCACCTTTTACACCCCTGGGGGTCAATGGGTTCTTCTAATAAGAAGAGAAGCAACAATAACAAAACAAAACAAAGATCTGGACCAAAACACAACAAAAACAACAAATAGCTGACAGGAAAAAAGGGGGAAAAGCGGAATGTTTAGGGGTAGGTAGGACAAAAAAAAACAAAAAACAGAAGTGCCCCTTTACATATCTTTTCAACTCATCCACTTGATTTGTGCAGGAACATACAGCACCTTACACCATTGCCATGGTATCATCACAGAAAAACACTCCTGAAGCACCGTGATAGGGTAAGTCAGACCTGCCCCCAGATACCCCCCGTCCGCCCCAAACACACACACACACACACACACACACACACACACACACACACACACACACACACACACACACACACACACACACACACACACACACACACACACACACACACACACACACACACACACACACACACACACACACACACACACACACACACACACACACACACTTTCTTTCTGTACCTTACGTGTGTGCACGTTTTAGTGTTCGTGTGTGGTACGAGTCAGTACCCTACGTTGAGCTTGTTCTTGTTTAGCTCTCTCTCTAGGTTGCCTATTAGAGTGTCTATGCTCTCCTGCAGGTCTCGGAGGTTGACCCTGTTGCTGAGCACCGGGCTAATATCCTGAATCTTCATGTAGGCCTGGTAGGTGTGCTCTTTGGGAAGATGCGGGGGGAGGATGTGGTCACACACCCTGTCGTCGTCATCCTCCTCCTCCACCTCCTCCACCTCTTCCACCTCCTCTTCCTCCCTGGGCTGACTGTTGCCTGAACCATCACTCTCGCCGTGCCCTTCCTCCACCTCTTCCTCCTTTCCCTCCTCCTCCTCCTTCTCCTCCTCCGCTGGCCCATGCACTTCCTCCTCCTCCTCCTCCTCTTCCTGCTCCTCGGGAGAGTCAAACAGTGCAGAGGTCGGGACGTCCTGTTCCCTCTCCTGTGCTTTAGAACCTTGTCCTTTATCTGCCTCTTCGTCCTCTCCTCCCTCCTCTGCCTGCTCCTGCTCCTCGTTGACACAGTCCGTGTCCTCGGAGGCCACGTCGTCGTAGTCTGCCTCCTCCTTGCTAGGAAGCAGCATGAGTTCAGGAGGGAAGTAGCACTCTCCGGCGCAGCCGCTCCAGTCACCGGCGTAGCGGTTACTGGGGCTGTCCAGGCGGCCCGGCCGGGGCCTCAGGACGCCCGCCATCTCCGCGTCGCTCAGGTTCAGCACCTGCGGGCGCTCTTTCCTCCGTCGGAGAGGCGGGATTGTCAGCAGGTCGGTGGTGGTGTCGAGAGCCGCTGCTGTGGGAGTAGGGGAAGACCGTTGGCTGTATTCGTCTGGTACTGTGAAAACAGTCAGGAAGACAGGATAGGACAAAGTCAGAATGTGAAGGTGAGCTATTTGATCATCATTATAATTATTATAATTTAATATCAAAACATGCCTTAAAACAAAAACAAGCCTTAACCATATGAGTACCATAAATGTTAACAGAACAAAATCATGATGATGATGAGATGAACCATATTGTGGTCTCCAAAGACAGTTTTAGACCGCGACGGAGGGGCGCCGTAAAGCGAACGAGTTGCCATGTCGAACGTTGCGAAGTTTGCTTGAGCCGACTCAGCCCCGTCCGATTTGCACCCCGATGGGCACAGAATAGTAAATCCTCGTCCCCCCTACAATGAACACAGCAGTCTCATCACAAGCCGCGACGCTCCTTCCAGACCCTCCCACCAGGGGGGGGAAAGCTAGGTCACGTCCTGGCTTGTGGCGTATTAGATTGACGGGCGGTGGTAGAGGAAAAGTCATGGGATCATGAAAATCAACAAGGTTTGTCCTACAGGGATCATGAAGGTGCACAGCGAAATTCCCTGGCAATTGAGTCGTTTTGTTTGTTTGTCACATTTGGTTTGGGACCACAGTGGTGGACAGATGCATGGACAGCCAGAAGGACACCGCCATCCTTCAAGGCCTGCCACTGCGGGACTATGAGGTCCAGCTGCTGTTGACCATGTGAGCACACAAGAGGTCCTGTAGCAGAAATAACATCAGACAACATGCCATGCCATGCTTATGTTATGCCATGCTTAAGACAAGTATGCATGCTGAATTCACTCCAACACACACTCTTGAAACTTCTCTGACTTGTCTCTGAGGTTTAGCTTATAGGCTTTATTTAACTTTCTTCTGGGGTCCTCGGTTTTCACTACTGTTTAAACTAAGGTAAATAAAGCTATAACATATTATGCTAATAAATCAAAAAGATGACTTAATCCCTCTTTGGACAAGAGAGTAAGATGGATATACTACAAAAATAAATAGTAAAAAAACACTTCAACAAAACCAACTCCAACACAACTCAGTTACCTGTCACACTCTCTTATTTCTCTCTGTGTATCTACACTTCGACACTGCTAGCTGTCTTTTACTGGATAAGAAGGGAACAGAAAACAGAATAGCATTAAGAGGTAAGCCTGTTAGACCTTGATTGTAATTCGGGAAATTAAAAGACTTTAGACACACCGTCGACAAGAAAGTTTCAAAGTATAACGGATGCTTCCTGATTGTTATCAAGTCATTCAAATAGTCAGGAGCAAGCAGCAATGTAATGTGGTTCCTTTTGTTATTTCAGTGTCACTGTAAGTGATAAAAGGCAATGTGCCTTTTATGGACATCACATGCTCTTGCTGAGTCTCTTTACTGTTTTGAAAAGACATATAATACCACAATGTTGCATGATTTCATTCCCAAGGTTGGTTTAACACATTTGTGTTAAAGCCACCACTTAAAAATACCAAGGACACACGCGCGCACACACACACACACACACACACACACGCACACGCACACGCACACGCACACGCACACGCACACGCACACGCACACACACACAATGTCCTCCACCACATGCTGTCATACACTGCCATCGTGCGATCCACACCTGACCACCTTCTCAACAGCAACCATGCACTCAGAACACAGCTGATGAAGCACATGGCGCACACACACACACACACACACACGTATCCAAACTCAAATTCCCCACATGTGATATGCCTCCTTAATATAACATGTATCTACCAAGACACAATGGTGGTCAGTGGTCTGGTCACACACAAACATAAAGAGCCCCTTGACCTGACAGAAAGTACATCTGTCATGTATCCTCACGCTCGTCCAAAGACGCACAGACTTTGAGGCCCAGAGAGCAACAATGCAGTGGATGGTTGGTTATGCGTGTGGGGTGTGAAGAGGCGGATGGAAATATCCCATAATGGCCATGAAATGTTAGGGTGAAGTTTAGAGGGCTGAGGGCTAAGGTTAGGCCAGGAATGTCTTTAATTATAGCCCAGCCATCCTACGCTCTTGAGCAGGGGAAGTGGACTGAAAGGAGGTAACAGAGGGGAAACATTGCATTGAAGCCACGCTGAAAGTCTGATCAAGGTTAGAATTTCTCACTCATTAGCTCATTAGCCACTGGTAGCCAGACATGCTAGAGCAGACTTATGTTATAGTAAGGACTGTTATAGGCCGGGTCATTAGGCACTAGTAACTAGACATGCCAGCGCAGACTTATGTTATAGTAAGGACTGTTATAGACCCACACGCACATCTATCAAGTACTAAATACCTATACTATATGTTCCCACACAGTGTGACAACCACACATTATTATTGTAATACAAGTTATGAATATTTGTATTATTTTACCACACACACACACACACACACACACACACACACACACACACACACACACACACACACACACACACACACACACACACACACACACACACACACACACACACACACACACACACACACACACACACACACACACTATATTAACCACTTTAAAACTGGTGTCCGTATTTTGGGCATGTCATGATAGGTGAATAATATTCATGTATTTATATTCTTTCCGCACATGTTCAAAATTAGTTGGCTATTCTCACTATGAATACAGATTTTGACTTGTCCATTGGCACAAACAGTTTGAAAACCACTGCTACAGACAGACTCTTCTTCCAGCTGCAAGCAGTTTTCTTACCAAAAAATAAACAAATACCTCCCTTTTTTACGTACATAGTAAGCACTGTCTGTCTCATTTTGCACAGCTTCACTTGTACTTACCTATTACTAGGCTACCAGCTAATATGAGACTTATGAATGCTGACTTATGCTCCTGTGTATGCTGCTCTGTGTGTCCCTCAATGCTGTAGGTGTTAAAACTTTCCACAGTACTGGTGAGAGGCTTAATATTTTAGGTCCTATTTGTTTGTATGTTTTACACTTGTACCATTGTTAGCCCCTCCATTTAAACACGGTTTTAATTAGTCAGTTAGAGATGGTGATCTTTGTTAGTGATGATGAGCAAAATAAAAAATTAAACACTCAGTAGAAAGTGCTTTCCCCCCCCTATTAAATGTTATGACTATACAGTGAAATGACCAACAAATAGCCATGCCTTGCTTTGCACATTTAGAAAAAGATCAACAAAAACAAAAAAACACTTTTAGCAAACTCGGCCAAAAGGAAATAATTCACATAGTCACATCTTTATGCTCAGTCTGTCTGCCTGTACACAGTCTAGATTATAACACTCTGAGGTTTGGGATAAATGTGCCTCTCCGTCCTTAGACCTCAGTAATAACATCCACTGAAGCACACGCTGACAGTGACAGTTAACACGTTCATTAAGGGGTGACTGGAGGGTGAATAAATACAGTTGAACATGTACACACAGAATGTGTATATAGCATGTGACAGATGAACAGCAACTTAATAACACAACAAAAGATTTTACGCAAGGAATATGCTTAATGCTTTTGACCATTCCCCACTAGGTGTCATCTCTCATATTCATCTCAGACTGGTTGGTTGTTTCACATCTCAATGAACAACTGCAAGGAAGGGACAGCTGTGGCCAGCATGCAACTGTTGGACAAACGGACAGATATCTAGCAATTGGAGGATGGCTGGTTAGCTCTGGATATCAGTCCCCTGGCTGGTGATTTGTCCAAACAAGACAAGAGAGCCACACCTCAGAGGTTTGGTTCATGGCAGGGCTTTACTCGCTTGGCTCTGATTGGCTCTGTCCTTTGTGGTTTGCCATGATGAAGCACACTGTGGCCGAGTTCCATCTGCACCGGATCAACACAGATGGTGGCCAGTGGCTATCTGCCGTGCTTGTGCCAGTGGTGGTGGGTAACCTCAGGGATCAAAGCACCCCCGGCCCTTTCAAGGTTCTGCGTGGAACTAAGCCACAGAGCTGGTAGCAATTTGCACGATACCCCCCCCTCTGGCAGAAAGCGGTGTGGGCAGGGCATATACTGTACTGCACGCAGAACAGCTACAGTACATTGGAATGTACCGGTAGATAAGTGCGCAAAACAATATTCAGATAATGACTCAAAAATGAATTAGACCAAGGGTTCTCAACCCGTGGGTCGCGACCCCTCGGGGGCGGGGGCGCGAGACATGGCCAAAGCATTTCCGGGGGTCCCCAGCCAAAAACATTGAGAACCCCTGAATTAGACCACTGGTTCCAAAGTGGTCTAGGGACCCTCAGGGTTCCTTGAGGGGGTTCCAAGTGGACCCGTACAGGTCTGTGATTCTGAGAGTGTACAAATGGAACCAAATGGGCCCACTTGTACACTCTCAGAATTATGGGGTTCCTTGGCATTGAAAAGTTTGAGAACCACAGAATTACACTCAGACTCACCAGGCCATAGCTGAAGCAGGTAGTGCAGAACCTCAATGTGCTTTTTGAAGTGCAGGGCACTGGCCAGCTCCTCAGAGTCAATAAAGACTCGGTTAGTGTGACACGAGGCCTCCTGGCGTTGGCTGAGCAGCACTGGGCCGAAACACACTGCCAGGTTCTGGCAGGTCATCTTGTTCACTTCCTGGTAGGATGCCACCAGCTTCAAGTGGTCTAGAAGTTTCCGCAGCGTTGTCTTGAAGCACACACAAAAAGACCCCACTAATGTTATTATTGTTAGAATTAGAAAAATATAGTTTTAGTAGCAGAAGAAACAATTTATTATAGCTGTCACAATAACCACAAAGCTCAATCCACACGCAACATGTTGTTAGCTCTAAGATCAGATCTTCTTAGCAAGCAACGCAGTCATGCGAAGGAGTATTATAGACAATAATTATCAAGGTCACTCTGGGAACCAGGGACAAAATGAACATAGTACTTCCTCACCCTCTCCACGTCTGGTAGGATGTCCAGCAAGCTGACCGTGTGCTCCGTGTCTGACTGGTCATTCTCACAGCCCCCTGGACCAATCCTCAGAGGTCTCCTGGACATGGACTCCAACACAGCCTCATATAACTGCTTATCAATCAGAGGGAAGGGCAGTTCTCGTAGATAGTCCTTCAACACACCTGGAGAAGGAGCGAAGGGGGGACGAGAGAGAGAGAGAGGATGGGGTAATATGGAGCGGAGAGAAAGACGGGGAAACAGAGGCAAGTCGTGTAAGTTCAGGTGTGTTGATGGTCATTGGTCACAAAGACATGTTTCCACCAAAGACTCGAGAAATGGCATACTTTGGACGAGCAGAGGAGTAGGGGACGAATTTTCAGTTGA
This sequence comes from Protomyctophum parallelum, assembly GCF_964188405.1. Lineage (NCBI taxonomy): Eukaryota > Metazoa > Chordata > Actinopteri > Myctophiformes > Myctophidae > Protomyctophum > Protomyctophum parallelum. Next base: position 34,956,954 of record NC_139701.1, read on the forward strand.
ATGAATAAACAATAACTCATCGCATGGGCAACTTAAACATTTGGCACATTGCTAATAACGTCAGTGTAGCTATTGATAGATCTTTTAGATGGCTGGACATGATGACATACGTGGTTACTGTAGCTGCCAAGAGAAGCTGTGACGGGGGCGTAACACTGCAGCCAGAGTCATAGGCATTAGTATAACATAACTTTAGGCGTCAGAATGTTGGGAGGCCTCATTGTGCTCGTGTGATTTCACACCTGTGTTGTGTCGCCAGCGTCCCGTGGACCAGACCAGACAAACATGAAACCCCATACTATCGCCGCTAATCCTCCAAAATATTACTGCCATGTCTGTAAGGGAACAATAAAAGCTGTTGGCAGCATGACAATCCTTTGTGGTGGACTTCACCTCTCATTTCCCTCCTGCCTGAAGATGCCCCACGTTTACAGAGCAGAACATTATTACGCTTAATAATGTCCGCCCCCTGTATGATTTAAGAGGAAAATGCCCGTTGTGTGATTTTGGTCAATGGGAGCTCCTTCATAATGACTTGCACAATCACTGAGCACTGAACAATTCCCAGGCGTTTTACAAGTTCATCCCATGCTTGCTATTTACAGCACGCTACAGTATATGACTCACTCTATGCCTGTTGACATCCCTTTACGTCTGGTAAGGAGAGCTGAGGGCAAAACTTAACACGCTCACTTTTTAATCCCCTTAATCCCCCACTCTCCTCTCCTAAGGGAGTCTGAGGTGTAACGCTTTCTAGTCTATTTCTATCTGGCATTGTGAATGTGAACCCCTTGCCCATTAATCTTGGCAGAAAAACGAGACAAAGCGAAGACTTGAAAATTAGCCTGAGATTATGGCGCTTCTGGGTGGCAAAATACCCACAATTCCTCTCTTCTAAACAAGTAGGTTGGCATGTGAAGCCACTGCACATGGGATTGGATGGTGTGTCGAAAGGGGGATCTAAATTCAGTTCATTGTTACAATGTTCCAAGTCTCAGGTTAGCTTTAGTTCAGTTCAGTGGAATTATCCTTTTTACATTTGACATTCAACTCAGTAGCCTACAACATGACTGAACCAGTAATCACTAAAGCCTCATCTAGAATCAATGCCGTAAAAGTATTGAACAATATAACAACAACAGGTAGAATCGGTCAACAATTTCAATTTCATGAAAGGTTATATGGCTTATTTCTGTGTCAAAGTTGTTTTCTAATAACTCCTCCTCCTTCTTCCTTCTGACCTACAGTATATACAGTGTCATAAAAGCCTGTGTCCGTGACAATCTCCACTTAAACAAGGCTAACAGCAGCTCTGTTTTTCTGCTCAGCACTATGAATTCCCCCCCCCCCCCTTCTCAAGACTCAACACGTTTCAACAAAGCAATGCACAGCAGACAGACAGAGGGAAAGAGATAGCGAGGCGCAGAGACACACAGAGAGAGAGAGAGAGAGAGAGAGAGAGAGAGAGAGAGAGAAAGAGAGAGAGAGAGAGAGAGGTGCATTCCTAAGGCTACGTACGTACTGGTGGTGGCAAAAAGAAAAAAGGAAAGCCAAACAACTACGTCTGTCTGTTGTGTTGTGTCAAGCAATCAGGGCAGGCACTGAGCAAGCCCTCTCTGTGTCAGCTGAATTCACAATGACGGCTCTATGGGTTCACCGTGTACCCGATGAACACCACTGATACTAAACACAGATGTTTATTTAGTTTGGGGGGGGGGGGGGACCAGAAAAGTTGCATTACCTTTTTTATTCTTGAATACACAGGCTAACATATTATTATCTTAAGGACAGTTTGGTATGCTCAGAATGTGATGTGACGAGATAACGTCTTTACAGAAGACTCCTCTCAATGCCTCTGAGGACGTGCTGATTTCCACAACAAGATAAGACAAAAATGCTTTATGACAATCACTCGGCGTCCCGTTATCAATCTATTGTGACCCTGTTGAGATAACTGTAATCAGGTCATTTCGTCGCTGAAAGCTAAATTACCTGCATGGATGCAAAATACTGTAGTATGTTTTTTAACTTATCTCGTTTGGGGCCTGTGGTAGTGCAATGTAAATACATGAGTGTTAATTTACCTGTCAGTGTACAAATGGTGTGTATGAATAAAATGCCAAGAAATGAGCCCAGGACATCCGCGTTCTGTTCAATCACTGCGGATGCAGCCTATAGAATCTGACAAAAAAGGGTTTTAAAACGGCACCGAAACAGGAAGTGGCTGGCGGTGAAATCCAAGCCCCCAGTAAGGCTGGTCAGCGTTGAAGCTGTGAGACGTAGTGGTGAAAGCTGGGACTGCAGGCGGACCCGTGCATTTATGACCAGGAAACCGGGATTTAACATTGAACGCTCGTTTGCACTTTTGGTGGTCAAATAGAGAAGTAGAGCGTTCTTCCAATGGTGAAATCCCACAATTTCTTTCTTCCCATTGGCTACGGCCGATCACGTGACACGTGCGTCGATACAGTGCAATGCATGTTGGATTACAGTTGCATGATGGGAAGCAGAGTTTTAGTGTAACAGCAATGTAACGTTATTGTTTTTGGACGCGTGGCGTTAGATGTGAGCGCAAACCTCTAGTTTTCTACAAATGGAAAGTCAAGCATTTGTGGACCTCAGTGACCTTCACGTAATAACCCCTAAATGCGTGTCATTGTACGGTGAATAGCGAAAATACATCTACAAACTCCCAACGCATCACATTGTGACTTTAATGAGCTTTAATTTTAAATGTTTTATTTTTTATTTATTTTTTATTATTCACAATCATTTTTTAAAGTGGTTGAGTGCTGTGACTGTGAGTTTACACATCGTGACAGGCAGGCCAGCCCAAATCAAAGAATGCACACTTGTTTTAATAAATTGTTTCATGAAACGACACGTCCTAATTATGCGTACACATACGACCTCATTCTCAATAGACTGAAACAACATGCATGCATAGTAGGCTCTTTCTATTTCCATGTTTTTATAAACACAGCAGTCCAATGGTCCAACTGTGTGTGTGTGTGTGTGTGTGTGTGTGTGTGTGTGTGTGTGTGTGTGTGTGTGTGTGTGTGTATGTGTGTGTGTGTGTGTGTGTGTGTGTGTGTGTGTGTGTGTGTGTGTGTGTGTGTGCGTGCGTGTGTGTGTAGTGCTCTAAGGTGAGGAGAATACAGCCATTGAGGTAAATCATTAGCCTGTTATGAGTCAGTGCCTGTGTTGACTTTAGTAAATTAACACAGCGGTTCCCAAACGGCGTGCCAATGCACACTGGTGTTCCGTGAGACAAGTCCAGGTGTGCCTTAGGATTCTGTGACAACCACACATTATTATTATGGCAATGCACTGTAACTGTATACAGCTATACACAAAGTTACGAGTTGTGTTTATTCTAAAACGGATCGTTCCATTGGTTGGCTTTGACTTTGAGTCCTGTTGTAAAATATTCAATAAACACACACCTAGAACCGCATGGATCAGCTTCGCGCCACCAACTTCTTGTTTACAATACTAACAGCTAGTCACGCCATTTAGTTTTCCCTCCACGGAACGGTAAGAGGAGCGCTTAAGAGCGACTTCCTTGTTTGTGGAGGCAGTTGCAGGTTCTACTTTCTTGTAAAAATGAATTTTATTAAATCATGTTGCCATATTTGGTAACCATTTTAGAAAAGCATTAAGCCACGCAAGGATTTTTCTTCCCGTTCTGCTTCTTCATTATTTTAGAACAGTTAAGGGGTTTTAGGCCCAACGCAGCCCCTTAACGGTGATAAACTGCAGCCTCATGTGGCCTATTGCTTTAATTCAATATATCAGCACTGGTTTCCCAATAGAGCAAATGTTATATACCCTAAATAATTCGATTTTAAACCACTTTCAACCGGCTGTCTCTCAGACATCCAGCATTGCGCACATGCAACAAGTACACACCCATGTGCATGAGCACGTGCACGCACGCACAGTCATGAGGAGTGAATAGGAAGTTGTGTTCTGCAGGTGTTACACGCTGTAAACATTCTGAAAGGTGTGCAAATGGACCCAAAAGAGACCATTTGCACACCGTCAGTTCATTTAGCACTCAGAATGTTACTTGTGCACTTATTTTCACAGCCGAGCTGACAACAATATACACACTGTGAGTGTGCTGTGTGTCGCACGCAAACAGTCAGTAACTGGTCCTTCACCGTCCATTACCATCTGAATTCAGACCACTGGGGGCCATGGTCATACAGATAAAACATATCAAATGAGTGTCCATGGCCTGCTGCATATCAAACAGGGGGTTCTTGTTAATAAGGTTGATAATCACTGATTAAGACAAAGTTAAATTCCAATGTCAGCCCTCTATGCGGCTGACACCCACTGACTCCTTGCACCTTAATCCATGTCCTAGCAGTACCTTGAATAAGTCCTTAAGTATATATAATGCATTGCACAGTACACAGCGGCTGCTATGCTCACGCACCTAATATATACATTATCTCAGGTACTATGTGTAAATATATTTTTGAGACCCTTTGGTCGTACAGTTTGTAGTAAAGCTTGTAAATAAGCTAAGAGAACTTTTGGGTTTTTGTTTGTGGCAAAAGCTTCTAAAAATGTAAGAACCACACAGAAGAAAACCCTTTACCTGTACATTTGGCTTTCTCCCCTTACCCCCCCACACACACACTTTCTCTTGGAAAAAAGACATGATGGGAACTATGCACAAAAATTAATTTCACACACTTTTTTATCTGTAAAACTGTGATGTGACAATAAAGCTGATTCTGATTCTACAACCAGTTAACACCAGTGAATCCTATTGTTGCAAACCAGGCCCGGCTCCACGGGGTTGCCAGAGGGGGGCTGGGAACCTCTTTAGCAAATTCTGCCCCCTCAGTTTAAGTTGTATGTACAGTACATATTGTTTTACTATATAATAATGATGTGTGCCACCTCGTCATTTTTCAACTGCCACTGTCATTTCATCCTGGAGCCGAGCCTGTGGCAAACAGTGCAGTAAAACAAACGGATGACAGTACAAACATGCAGAACGTCAAAAGATTCACCCATAATCCACTACAGCAATGTGTCAACATAGTGCACTTTTACAACACATCCACTATAAATCTCAATTTTTTTCCCACACGACACACACTTTCTTCTACGTTCCAAAATGTGCCACCAAACACTACAAGGCACACAATGCAATGGGGCACGGCTCTCTACCTTTGACCTCTTGTTCAAACAAAGCAGCAGGTCAGTTCGCTTGTCAGTGCTGCAGCCAGTGCCTCACCCACAGAACAAATGGGGACTTGTTCTTTCATCTCTTCCAGCAGGACCACCCAACCCCTCCTCCCTCCATGCCATCCGCTCTGCACACCCTCACAGCGCCAGACTAGGGCAGTGCTCCTCTAAACTCTTTTGGCTCAGGGCACCACCCTGTAAATAACTTTTTATAACTGAACTACACTGTTAATTCTTAGAACCTTATGTATTATTGGGGACGGTACGTGAATGTTAATCTGACGTTTACCAAAAACAGACGATCTACAAGCTCACTACACATCACGTTATCGTTGTGGTGCATTTTTGGCAAAGAGATTTGGGGCTAGGCTTAACCCTAATTTTTACTATTTTATATAACCTTTTAAAATAGTTCAAATAGCCGATCTACAAGCTCACAATGTCTCGATGTAGATCGGCTAGTTGAACTATAATAAAAAAATCAAAATATTAGAAAATTGCGAATACGTTTAGGGATAAGGGTGGCGCAAGATGGAGCCCTTACCTAGTGTAGATTAGAATGTATCAAGGACAGTGCAATTCACGTGAAGTGATATTGATGAATTCCAATATTAGTATTCTGTGGCACACCTGGACATGTGTCACGGCACCCACTTTGAGAACCACTGGACAAGAGGACCCATGTGAGGGGAGGGGATCGTTAGTCCAACGTTCCAATAATCCGACATTACTAACTCTACCCCAAACCCTAAACCCTAACCGTAACCGCACGTGGAAGCCACGGATGAGACTAACCGGCCATGTACAGTATGTCGGACTAACGGGACATGCATTTGACTAAAGCGTGCTCCCCCATGTGAGTGTGTAAGGCAGGGTATCTATCGTGCAATGTGACGTGGTGTATAAACCACGTTTTAGCACCCAAACCAGATGGGTAAATTCAGCCTGGCTCTGGAGGTCTTACTGTGCACTTAATACTGTATTCTTTCCATAGTGTTCTCAAATTGATGCTGTAGTTTACTATGCTATGCAGATATGTGTTGGTTAATTGTTTCGATTTCATTTCAAGAATGTTATTTAGACAGCATGTTGTTGCTGTTGAACAGATACTAGGTTCATTGTTGACCTGGTATCCTAGTTTCCTTGAGGCACTACATTGTTCCCTCTGCACTCAAACTCTATAGTGTGACTATTTACCCTGTTGTTTGTTGACTAGGCTTTGAGTGAGACTTTGCTCACTCTGATCCTGCCCTTGTCAGTCGCTCTGGCTAAGTAAGAGTGTCTGCTAAACGCCTAAATTGTAATTGTAAAATATAATGTAAGCAGCAGTCATCCAGGTACTCGACTCCCGACCCATATTTGAGGAAGTGCTGCTCACGGTTGGAACGGTATAACCATGCGGTTGCACTCTTTTTTTGGTTCGATTCCAGGTCTGAGAATCATATTGCGCGTCACCACCTCCTTCTCTAAACCCCTTCGCTGTCCCGTCTCTCTTTCTACGCTGTCCAGTCAATGGTAGAGACGAAATGACCACGGGAATAATCATAAAAACAAAAGAATGAAGTGCTGCTCAGATACACACATGGGCCTGAAGCTTTTTTTGTGTGTGTGGTGAAGCCTGCCTGCTTCACTAGCTGGCCCAAAGTTCAGCTAATCCCCCATGCGTGAGCCAAATACCATCTGTGTTTGTTCGGCAACAAAGGGGGCACTTGTTAATGACTTTCCATGTCTTCACTGGGGCAAGGCTGTAACGCACAGCCGGGGTGGGGGGCTGGGGGGAGTAGGGGGCGGGGCAAGCCACGGAAAAGACATGTCAGCAGTTCCAGACCGCAAAGTTAGGATCAATAACTGTGCTGAAACAGCCTGGAACTTCCAGTGGTGGTACTCACATTATTTACTTAAGTAAATGTATCAATATCTCAATGTAAAATTACTAATAATAATACAAATGTAGCTTATTGGAATAAAGTTATACTTAAAACTACCAAAAGTCAAAGTACTTGCAATGTCCCATTTCACAAGTTTTCAAAATGTACAGAAAATCTGAAATCTTTAGAAAATAGCAGATCAAAAGCTCAAACGTGCTGACGTGGTTAATGTACCGGTATGTTTAATTAGTAACTAAAGTTTTCAATTAACTGTAGTGGCGTAAAAGTACAGTATTTGGATCCGAGATGTAGTGGAGTCGAAGTAAAAGTAGTGCAAATTGGAAGTACTCCACTAAAGTAAAAACAACTCAACATTGTATTTAAACACATGCGGTACTTGAGTAGGCTACATGTACTTTATGCCGCTGGAAACTTCCACAAGCTTTTTAGTGGTCTCAAGACACACACGTCTCCTTTCATCCTGCAGAGGACACGCGTCTGAACTGATTCCCCGTCAAGCGCTGCTCTGTTTCATCTGAAAGTCATCCAGTGTCGTGTTTCCACACCAAGGCCAAATGGTAAATTAGCCAAGACTTGATCATACTTTAATGTCAATCAGTTTGACCGCCTATAAACCTGGGAGCCATAGTAGGATCTAGTAGGATCCTATACAGTATAAGTAGGGGTAATGAAATATGAAATGATAATATATGTCTCTGAACCCAACGTAAACGCTGTTGAGATGGCCCCTGGCGTAGGCCCACTTAGGCCTTCTGAGGGGTGGTGGGGGTTTCAAGAGTCTGTAACTTTACTTGTTGTGGTGCTGCTGATCTGATCCCATGCCAAACAGCTCTACTACACAGTGAAATCCTCAGTATTAATTCTTACTGTGTAGACTCAGTGTAGACTCTCTAAAACACAAACCTACAGAGGCTGTTTAAACTGGAATATAAACGTATTCCTCTCTAGAGCTATACAGATGACACACTCTCATGTTATGAGAATAGTAAACGCTATAACACAGTGTCACCCGGCACTGCTGACTGAGACAGAGGAAACACTATAATGTTGGCTCATTAAAAACAAGCCCTAAATATACAAATTGTTACTACTATGCTTAGCACAACAATATAAATGTATATTGTACCGAAATGTATTCATCTCAAAGTTCTCACTGCCTGCTACCAAGGTTAGATTCTGCAGCACAATCTGCAGTCAATTACGTTACAGATAAACCAATCCAGAACGAGGAATATTTGTGAAAATGATGTTCCTTTGATTAAAGGCAAAACATTTCATCCCAGCTGCACAGTTGCATGCAGCACAAGCTGCATAGTCACTCTGTGACCAATTTGATGTTGTGCCACTGAAACCTAATTTATACTTTGTCATACGACTGGCCTGAAATAACAGATTGAAAATCTGTTAAGTATAAATAAGCTGGCATGTTTGAAGTAGTCAAAAAACACAGAAGTGACTGCAGAGTGAAGATTGTGTTGCTCGTCTTCATCATTCAGAGCACGGCAGTCAAGTTTGGAAGACTTTTTGCGGTTCATTTGAGTGGATTGTGATTTGAAACAAAGGCTTGTGATCTTTCATAATGGAAGGCCACGCACTGAGCATGTTTTGCAAGCTTTGGATTGAACTTTGACCCCTGGATAATCCCTTTCACTACCTCTGCTTTTAAAATTAGCCGTGTGACATGCCAGCCCTCTTAACTCATCTGTTTGGCCCGCTTTTTAAGCCTAATTTATATCCGTCGCACAATGGTGCTACTTTCCCAAAATAACTAATTTGCAAGCTAAGCACGCGACATGCCGCGCTCAGCTGTTTATTAATATTGTTAAACATCTTGGTAGATAGATAGACAATTATTAATCATGTGAGGGAAATGCAGTTGTCACAGCAGCACTGCAGTATGAAATACAGGACAGATACAGCTAGTGTAAAAAGATACATTATGTACATCTAAGCATAAACAGGTAGCCCAAAGGAAGTATTGTGTACTAAATCTTTAATCATATTACTTTTTTTTCACTCACTCACTCACTCACTCACTCACTCACTCACTTGGTTCCATCTGCAACACCCACTCGCTTGGCAGAGCAAATTTAGACAGCAAGCAAAAACCAACAAGCCACGCTGGTGCTGGCCCTTTTTTCCTAACCCGCTCAACTGTTAACTGTGTTCTTTGCCCTGCAATGCAAATGCATGCGGATCAAAGCAGGCATGATAGGAGGATGCCTATATGGGGCCTCTTCCCAAAACCAACAGCAGCTCCCACAATGCCCAGGGGCTTCCATGGTCTTCCTCTTTTTGTGGGAGAAAAAAAAATCATGACCAAGTAATTTTTGACCAAGTAACCCCCCCACCCCTTCCCACATGTGTCACAGCATCGAAATAAGTTTCGATCCATGACACAGTTGTTGTTGCAGGCTAACGAGTAGCTATCAGTTGTAGATCATTTAAAGTTGCAGAAACAGAAATTGGGCAAAACATCATGCCCAGGTAGGCATGCTTGGCAAAAATGGCACAGTCGTCGTTCAATCAATCTTAAATGGGCCCAATATGCTTTCATATAGGGGAAACAGAGTTGTTGCTGACGTCCAAGTGGAAAAAATGTCAGGGTGGTCAAAAGTGGGGGGGATGAAATAACCTATCTGTGAGAGTGGGGGTGTCGCGATGTACTCACAGTGAATGGTGGTGACCCGCCTGGATACAACTCAAGGGCAAGGCCCATTTCCCATTTCAATGTCAAAGGTGCAATGCATGTGTATTTAAATAGTAATTCAACAATTATGTTTAAATAAAACATTACCCGGATAGAAGCGGCGGGGACAGTGCTTTTGGGAGAGAACATTTTCATAAATCAAGGCCAGGCTGCTGTGAGGCTTAAAGTTTAGAGTCTGTATCCTTCAACAACATTGTTTACATTTGCCTTTCCGTCTCAACTAAGCCTGTGGTCCTCATTCTAGGAACAGTATAGAGCATGTCTCAACCAGGGACCTGGACAAAAATATTGACCTGAATGTACTACATGGCCTGGTTTGCATGTGTGCGTGTGTGTGTGTGTGTGTGTGTGTGTGTGTGTGTGTGTGTGTGTGTGTGTGTGTGTGTGTGTGTGCGTACACACGCGTGCATGTTTCCCTCAGGCAATGGCCTATACTGGTATGTTGACTACTGGAATGCTTTTACCACAAACAACACGCATGCACGCACACGCACGCACACACACACACACACACACACACACACACACACACACACACACACACACACAGATCTCCTATCTCCAGATAAAGAACATTACAGAGAGGATAATGCGGGTGCCTGCATTCAGGATTGTTTATTTGTGTCGTGTGAGGATTATTCGTATATTTGACAACATCTTGCACGTTGAGTTTTCACAGCTCTTCTCTCTACCATCTACATCCCTTCCAGCTCATCTCATCCCCATCATTCTGTCTCAAAGAAAAACCAATTGTTCCTAATATTTTGGATACAGTATATCATTTGTTACTCTTAGACTCATGTCTTAAGTACCAGGTCTTATTACCTAACTTGAGTAAACTAAAGACCTGGAGGCGTGATCAATGCCATTTGTGGCCAAAGAGCATTGACCACGCCTCCAAGTCTTAAGTTAAGTAATAAGACCTGGTACCTAAGACACGCAAAATACAGCCCTTAGACTGTACAAATGTTGGTTACATTCTAAGAGTTACATTATATATTAAATATATATAATATATATTTAAAACCCACACAGAAGAAAACCCTTTACCTGTACCTTTTGTGGTAAGGTATGGACTAGACTAGAGTCTAGTCTAGTTCATCACTGTATGAAATAGTGGAGGAGAAAGAGTAGCATTTACTCTGAGACTGCACATACTGCATATCGTCTGTGTCGGTGTGTGTCCATAACTGTTAAGCTCCAAACGTGTTGCTCAGTTCATGCCGCAATTCAAACTTGTACTATATACTTTCGTGTGACGATAGTATGATCAAGTAGGGCGTTAATTTACCCCAAAAATATGGAGATAAGAGGTTTCTGAGCGACAGCACGATATGCCAGCAACGATATGCCAGAGTCCATGTCCGTCAAATAGTCCTTTAGCACAGTGGTTCCCAAACCTTTTGGCCCGTGACCCAACCCTCGCCGGAACCCTAACTAGTGAAAATAGCAGATCTGCAAGCTCACAACCCATTACTCTGCTAAATGCGTTGTAAGCTTGTAGATCAGCTATTTTCACTACAAACATTTGTTTTCTAATTTATGGAATTGAATTGATTTTTATTTCATTTCTTCATGAAATTACTGATTAACAAATCTTGAATTTGTTTTGAATTCATGAAAAATTATGCTTTTTTGGGAATGTATTTTGAAAATGTTCATATCATAATAATTAAAAGCTAAAATGTAGGAAATAAAATAAATAAAGGAACCCATAAAAATGTGTTTGCGACCCATAAATGGGTCTCGACACCGTGTTCGGGAAGCAGCCGGTTAGCATAATACCGAAGCCCCTATCTGTGCCTGAGCCCACCATGAACCCTGACCTGCTGGATGACATACTGTACATAAAGATGTGAAAGTTACACGTGTGCATGTCACTGGGTGAAATGGACAATTATTGACCATGAGGGAGCTTCCCAATCAGCCCCCCCACCCTCACAACGCGTCACGCGTTGTGAGCTTGTAGATCTGCAATTTACGGAGCGTGACTCCGGCATGCAACTAAGTATAAATCAGGCGTTAAGTCGTTCAGTTCAGGTGTGTGTGTGTGTGTGTGTGTGTGTGTGTGTGTGTGTGTGTGTGTGCGTGCGTGTGTGCGTGCGTGCGTGCGTGCGTGTGTGATTCAGATCTCCTGGTTCAGAATGTGGTGGTTATGGGTTTACCTGTGATGACATTGATGTCCGGATAGGTGTTCTCAGACAGCTCCACAGTGTAGCTGTCTCTCTCAAAGGCCTCGCGGAGCTCCTTCTTTACGGCCGCAGAGCCACACAGGCGGTATAGACCCACCACCTGGAAACACACACACACACACACATGCACGCACACACACGCACACGCACAACACAAGTAGGTCAAATAATACTCGCGGTCAAAGAGTCTAGCAGTCAACTGCAGAGGCAGACATTTTTACAACCCTATCGATCAAATTCAACTTCTATCCAAACAATGTGTAGCTGGAGGGAAGCCAAAACTACTGCAGAGTCCACGTGCCGGTCTCCCAACTCTATGATATGACAATCCTAGGCAATATGGTACAGTAGGTTTACTAGGTCAATGCTGTTTTAATCAATAAATATACAAAATGTGGCAACAGAAAAGCTGCAGAAATCTAAATCTAAATCTTAAACTCAGTTTGGACGTAACCTTGCATGTTCTAAGCTGTTACTTTTCAGGAAATGGAAATAAACACAGGGGGCTATATCTTGCGCCACCCCTTAAGCCTTATCCCTACACTTATTTGCCATTTTTTACTATTTAAAAAAACCTTTTAAAATAGTTCAAATAGCTGATCTACAAGCTCACAACATGTAGATGTAGATCGGCTAGTTGAACTATTTTAATAGGTTTAGGGATAAGGGTGGCGCAAGATGGAGCCCAGGGTCTTTAAAAAAAAATCCAATGGATCCACATAATTTAGTCACATGCTTTTATTAACACTTTTCATTGGTTAAATCTTTTGACCTAAATTCTGACAGATTTAATCATTTTTAACTTGCCGTCCCTATTTTGGCATTTGCTTGCTCTATTTGCAATACTTCGTGATCACATGGATCCGCTTTTGTCGCTGTTTTGCAACAGCTGGAAACTACTGGTAGACAATCTGTGAGAAGTTGTAGATCTGCTATTTTTGAATAGCCAAAATGTTAACGGATAAAATGTTTTTGATGCTATATTACCATAATTACTTTTCCTGTGGACTTCCTGGAACCACTGTTGAGAACCACTGTCCTATCTATTAGAAACGTACAATGTGCTGACACAGCCGGAGACCAATAACCCTTTTCAACAGGCAACGTGCTAAAACACATTTATTTTAAACACGTACAAACAAGGAGGGGAAAAAAATAACAAAAACATACTTTGTAATGCTACAAGCCAGGACTCTCACTATACGCTTAGTCGCTTACATTGAGAAAGTTTGACCCTGGCGTCGGGTAGGACACCTACTTGACACCTCCTTTGTCGACGACGTCAATAAAGTTATTTGAAGCAGACTGAACAGCGGACACTGGATGGATGCGCCACCATCTTTATTGGAGTTTGGGCATCGTCACAATTACCTCTGTCCATTGGCAACAACAGACATAAAGTTTGGGGTTTGTACTTTGTAGCTTTAAGCACTTAAACTTAAAGCCACTTAAAGCCACTTAAACCCTTTACTTGGTTGACTGGACCGGAGACCCTCAGGTCTCTACACTGACGTTTCTGTTGTATGCTCTACATGAAATGTCTTCGCGTAAAATAGCCGAATGCGCTACTTTCTGTGAGAGAATAGAATACGCATACTGGGATTTAAGTGGCTAAAATATATCCATAATGAGCTGTTTGCCCTGCTGATAATGTATTGTTTTAACACATCTTAAATGCATACGGAAAAGAGGCTCAGGGTCTGTGTTGTTGTCACAAATAATAACAGACGTGTGGAAAATGACACATCCTGTTCAGGAGTGACGACAGGGCACATAATGTTCTCACTTAAAACTGACAGAGTGGGGCTAACAAGCATTTATAGTCCCTCCCCACAAGACTGCAGGGTGACCTAAAGAAACTCCAGAAATAGGTTTTACACGTTGGTATGATGGTATCTGATACTGGAAGAGAGGATAGAGCAGTGGTTCTCAAAGTGGGCTCTAGGACGTCCCTAGAAAAGGAATACATTATACATGTATATAGCATCACATTTTAATCACTTTATCCATGATTGGATTTAAAAAATAGCAGATAGAAGCTCACTGCGGGTCACTTTGTGTAGAGAGAATATTATTCTCTCTTCCCTGGCACAAAACATTTTCAGATGGGGGTCCGGGGCCACATGCACATCAGTTTGGGGTTCCTCCTTGACATGAAAAGGTTTGAGGAACACAGTCTTGCTCGATGGTGTCACTTGCTGGAAATGACAGGCTAACAACACGACGCAATTGATTGCGTTGTTGGCCTCATGCGACAAAGTATAAATTAGCCTTAATGGTCTCCTTGTTATGTTGGGATTAGGCTCAGCTAAGACATCCCATAATTTCTCCTACATGTGTCTGTCTGGTATGTGGCATACCGGGCCAACTGTTGTGGTTACCCTGGCAACACATTAAGTCAGTGGGCTGTAAATGGTGAGCCGTTTGCACACACACATGCACACGTACACACATGTGTGTGCATGCCCACAAGTTACATCACACACAGACAGTGACAGACAGACACACCACACCACACACACTCACACTCACACTCACACTCACACTCACACTCACACTCACACTCACACTCACACTCACACTCACACTCACACACTCACACACACACACACACACACTCACACACAGGCTCCAGCATAGCAACACCAATAAGGACCACCCGTCCCATGGGCCAAACTATTTGTGAGATCTCTCTGTGTAGTAGTTGAGTACTGTTTTCAAACCTCACACGAGAGGCAGAGAGAAGGACAGATTAGAGGGATTTGGCTTTGTGTGAGAGTAAACAGAAGTCACTGGGCACAATGAACAACAAGTCCATTCAGAAAAAAAAGAGCCTTTCTTTGGGGGTGAGCCCGGCGCAGGCGGGGAACAGCTGTTCCAGAAGTGGGCTTTCCCTTGTCGGCTGCCGCAGTCAGGCAGGCAGCACACAGCACCAGCTGAGCCCTGTATGCTGAGCCCGAGTCCCAGACAGGCAGCAGGCAGGCAGCACACAGCACCAGCTGAGCCCTGTATGCTGAGCTCGAGTCCCAGACAGATCATATCATCACTCAGTAGGCGGATTTCTAGCTTCCAGAGTCGGGAATCCACCGACAAAGTACAGATTTTGTCCAAGTGTAGATGTTCGTTTTTTATTATTATTTGTTATGGAGCAAGTTATCTGAAAGAGGTTTGTTTACTTTACATATTTAGATTTCCAAAATGTATTATTTATAATTAGAATTTTAGAATAATATATTATTGCACTACTTTTCTCATTTCAAAGCTGCTGCTAACCCCAACCCATGTGATATATTTTGAAGAATGTTATTGGTAAGAGGATTGTTTTATTTGCTGGTATTTCTATTCTTCCTAATCCCTAAACAATTCCTAAGGGGGTTATCTTCTAAAAGGTTTATTTGATTAGATTTGGGATATTTCACTGGATTTGCTCTGGTTTCAGAGTTTATGTCAAAGTTTGTTATAGTGTTATTTATTAGAAGATTGATTATATTCTTGTTTCATACATTTTGAGAGACTACTTAGTGCTGTTGATTCACTACTACAATTGTGACCGTCGCATTTTGGAGCAAATCTGAAAATCTTGGCTAAATATATATTTTGGTTGTGACTTTTAGCTCCCTATAATTTGTATTCTTTGCAGCAAACAATCCATATTGATTGGGCCCTTGCACAAGGGCAGCAAAACAGTCAAGTGACCTTGATAGACAGTAATGACATTAAGTGACTGTATGGAAAGCACATATATCTTTCTGCTGGGATCAGCCAAGTTATTTTTGATTAAAATATCAAAGTACCCCAACAGGGAATCTAATTGAAGACTCTCTTTGAAGACTCAAGTCAGCCCACTGAAATGTGTCCTGTAAACATGATTGTCTAGTCACCAGTCTGTAAACAGGTGATCTGTCCTCAAACGTCATTTCTAATGACAGAAAGGTGATGCATGTTGGAGCGCAAACAAGTGCATGCACACTACTCAACAAGCACATAAATGCATGTAGCCACAAATGCACACATGTGTAGTTGTGTACATATTAAATTCCTTACACTTTGGTAAGCAACACAGTAATAATACTTGACTCCTCAATTTAAACAAAGCAAACAGGAAGGCAAGTGGTCTGCAAAATAATAATAATTTCAGATGTGTAACTTGTGGGTGGTGGCTGGCTGGTCATCACTACAGCTGCTTTTTGAGAGTGTTCCTGTCTCTTTAACAAGCACAAAGAGCACACACACACACACACACACGCACACACATAACACCATCTCTTCTGGCACAAACATTATCCATGGTCTTTTCAAAACAGCCACAATCATCCAGCATCTTAAAAGCTTGGAGGAACCCTCCCTCGGGACATGAAATTCTGAGAGGCTCAAAAAGGGTCTGTTCCATTAAAGATCTATATAATCATTTGTAAAGACATACTGCTACACGCCTGGCCATGCGTGCCTCAGTAACAGCCTTCAAATTCCTCAGGGATCTAGTGTCGAACCCACTGTTCTGTACCATGGAGCTGCCTCAACGCAGGATACTACACTGACAGCCTGCCCAAAGTCAGCAAAGGACAGAGAGAGAGAGAGAGAGAGAGAGAGAGATTGGAGAGAAAGGGAGAGAGAGAATGACAAAGAACTTGTACATACAATTTAGAGAAAGAGAGAGGTTGCCAAAAAGAGACACGCGGTGGAAATGAAACAGAAAAACACAAGCTATAGAAAGAAGCAACAGATAGGAGATATCATCTCAGATATGACACAGATCAAGCTATAGAAAGAAACAACAGATAGGAGATATCATCTCAGATATGACACAGATCAAGTGCTACACACAGACTCTGAGCTGAGCTGATAGATTGTCTCTTTAACCATTTACAGTAAACCCCATTGGGCATCCGTATTATGGGGAAAACCTTCACCGAAAATAGCAGATCTACAAGCTCACAAATGCAACGCAAGGCATTGTGAGCTTGTAGATAGGCCAATTATCGACAAAGATATTTAATTTCCCCTAGGATGGAGTCCATAGGGACTCCGGTCAACCAAGTACAGGGTTTAAGTGGTTAAAGCCACTAGTGAACAGAGTGCTAGCTGGACCATGGAGACAGTAGTCAAGTGAGTGTGGCCATGTGGTGATGTGGACAGCCCCTCTTGAGTTCCACTGATAGATTGTCTGGAGGAGACATGGGGGGGGGGGGGGGGGGGTTGGCTGCCAGCCTTCCCCCCAAACAAAGGACTGTGTGCTTCAGCACGTGTTGTGTGCATTGGCACAGAATTACATATTTTAGTGTTAGCGTTGTTATGTATGAGACCTCTACATGCACCATTTATCTTACGGTAAGCTTATTGAGAAATTATGATGATGATTATATTATGATAATAATAATAACATATTGACATTATTGACAATTTTGTATTATCCTCCACCCGCTGTTGGCATTTATTTTTTTGTCGCATGGTATAGCATTCTGTGACGGCCTTCTCCTGCACATAGTATTATTCTAGAGCCTTCAGGTTGTAGGTCATTATTGGCGGTCCAAAACATATTTATGAATAATGAAGTGTTTGGAATGTTCTAACATTTCGTGTACATCTTTTGTTTTCATATCAAAAACTGAGATACAATCGCCCAGTTGTGGGTCGTGGCAAATTATTTGTGCAAACAAATGATGTGCTACTGCCATTAACTCAAACACCAGTGTAGTCTGGAGCCCTGTGCACTCTCCATTCCATCTTACCATCATTATAAATAAAAAATCCTCTCTGTCCTTTCTTATAAATAAATAAATAAAATTAAAAAACGAATGAAAAAAAATACGGCCCCTCATGTATTAGAAGGACAATATCAGTCACCAGAAACAAGGACGGGTGTTTCCGCTGTATCTATGATGATGGTTAAATGGACGTTACAAATTGGGTTTGTATAGGAAGGGAATAAATGAATATTAAATATCTAAATACTGAATCAAGCAACTTAAAAACTGCCTGGGTGGAGTGGACGATAAAATGACCCAATTTATTTTTCTGAAAGAAATATCCCTTTGTGTGTGAAAGAGATAGTGACAGAGTACTACGGAGTATAGGGAACTGTATCTGGTCAGACAGCCACAAAGCATAAACGTGTATCAATTGTATAAATAAACACCCTGCTATCACTTCATCTCTGGGCAGACACTCAGCAGGCAAAGGGAAAGAAATCAATGAGCCACAACAGGCAGATGTACCCACCTGGCAGCCTCTCTTTTCTATCTCCGTGATGCAGTTCTCTATGAGCAGCGGAACCATGAGTCCTGTGGTCTCCCGCTCCACCACCCTCCAGGCCTCCACCCCGAACACTTGGGGCTCCCTGTCTCCGTCCGGGCCCCCGTCCAGCGAGTTCTGCCAATGCTCCATCAGGTTCAGCTTGACGTAGATGAGCCCCCGTGGCTCCAGCTTCACCGCCAGCTGGTGGGAGCGTGTCACCCTGAAGAGAGCCGGCAGCACCACCGTCCCATGACAGCAGACGCGGTTGCGCCTCGGCGTTGGCTCCCAGCTGAACACCACCAGCTTCAGGTGCTGCGCGTTCTCCAGCTCGATGTTGAAGGTGTGGTCCATGTCCAGGAAGGTGGTCCGGCACGTGAGGAGCGCGGTCCGCGCCTTGTTCACGGAGTCCACCTGGATGGCACAATAGACGTCGCGCGAGTCCACGCGCGGCGGTTTCAGGTCCTCCGCGCCGTAGAAGTGCAGGCTCATCAGGCCAGAGATGTACTGGGTACACTTGGGCTGCTCCGTGAAGCTGTAGTGCCGGAAGGCGTCAATGTCCAGCTCTGTACCGTGGAGTTTGGGGCTTGCTCCTCCTCCTCCACCTCCTCCAACACCTCCCGTCCTCTCTCCTCCACCACCCGGAACCGTCTCCTTCCCTTTCCCTCCCTTGCCCTCCGTGGAGCCGTGCTTCCCGGACTTGGCCACCAATTCCGGGGAGTCACCGTCGCTGAGGTAGCCACCTTTGCTGGCCGACTTGGAGCCTCCGCTGCTCTTCTTCTTGCTGTAGCTGTGCTGAGTGGACACGCTGCTGTCCAGGTGGTAGCGTGAGATCACGTTGCGGCTTGCCGCCGCCGTCTGACCACTGCCAGAGGCTGGCAATCGAGGGCCTATGTGTTGCTGCACGGCCTCTGCCGCGTTGCTATTGGTTTTGGGAGAGTGCGCCCTGGGCTCTGACTGGCCGCTACCGTTGCCATTGTTGCTGTTATTGCTACTCGGCATCCCCTTGACACTGAGTTTTCGACTAAGCTCTGGAAGCTTCTTCATCTTCATGGAGAGTTTCCTGACGGTGCGTGGGGACTTGATCTTGTCCGGGAAGGAGGACCAGTTGATAGAGCTGCTCTTCTTGACAGGGTTGGGACTGGATGGAGGAGAGAAGCCCAACAGAGAGGGCAGGAGCTCAGGAACATCTGCAGGGTTTAAAAGGAAGAAGAGACAAAATTAGGATTAAACATGTTGGATTCTATGCTTCAGGAGTGAATGAGCTATGATGTGCTATATGTGTCCATAACCTAGTGGTTGTAACTAGTAAGACTGCATCACACCAAGGGCATGACATCATTGAAACCAGGCGGGTGTTTTAACTTAAGTTTAATGGCCATTGTTATTTGACAGTTATTCTATTACAGGAGTCTGACGAGGTGACGTCAGGTTTAGCAGATAATTCAGTTGCAACCCGCACCTGAAGGTTGATCTGTCTCACTGATGATGTTAGCTTTTCATTGAAATGGTGGATAATGCCAAATTCGTTTTTGTACACTGCTAATTCTATAACAGACTCCATGAAAGAGACTTTGCTTGGTCTCAAAAAGCATTTCATTCAATTAAATAGCAGCTAAAATCACCTGGAATGTCATTAGCAAAGTTAGAAGAGGGCCTCCGGGAAAGCAGACCTCCCCATGGAGTGGGACACCATGGCTTCAGGCTTTAGGAGCTAGTATTACTCGTAGACATTATTCGTGTTGTAAAAATATCCATTTGGAGTGGACCTCGCAGGCAGTTGTGCTCTAACTAGCGGTCTACCTTGTGACATGTGAAATGTGAGGGTGTAAAGTTGTATGGTGTAATGACATGCCATTGTTTAGTCTACACAAGATTGAATTGTGGATACCACTCTTGAAAACTGTATCTGTGTTATTTTTGCAGGTAATTTCCCCAAACAACAGCCTGTTTCACAGGCTTCACTATAAGTCTTTCAACTTTCCAAGCAAGCAGCACGCATACTGTAGATACAAGACTATTATTATTATTAGTAGTAGTATTTGCTGTTTATCAACAGCAAAATCATGTCCCCCATTTCTTAATATTATGAACAGTTTAACCAGAATTTGGAAGCTTTTTTCCCCCCATAATGTAATTGTTTATCAGTGTGTTAATTGTGGCTCCAAACTACACTGTATAGATATCTGTGGGCTGGACTTTAGCTTCGGAAGTTAGCCAAGTTCAGTTAATCCATCCGTCCACCAGAGAGATACAAGAGAGAGAAAAGGGGAGAGGGGGGGGGGGGAGAGAGAGAGAGAGAGAGAGAGAGAGAGAGAGAGAGAGAGAGAGAGAGAGACAGAAGCCAGCCACAGTTCGGATGATTAAGTGGAATTTGTCAAATGATGGACGTCCTGCTATACTACTCTAAACCTGTTTCAAACTGAAAAAATACAGAACTTTAGCTCCTCCAGCTCTCTGCTAATAAGATTTCCGCCTGTCTTTTTTACCTTTTTTACACATTACAGGGAATTCCTCGCTGCGTGGGTTCGTTGGGCATGGGGGCTGGACCATGTGACTTGGCAGGGAGGAATTGGCTGTCGCCATTCTTTGGCCAAGCCCTGGGTGCCATAAACCGCCTAGTGTTAAGGCAAATCACACTAAATGCTTTCTTGGGACTTGGTTTAAGACGGATGGGCTATTTAGACATAGAAAGAATACACAAACGAACTTAAGTTCATTTTGCATTTCCAACTTCATGTGTAATTATATAATTGCATTTAGCATTTACATTGGCTAACTGTTTCTTATGAATTCACCACTGAAACAAAGGAGAGATTGAGGGAGAAACGGAGAAACAGAGAGAGAGAGAGAGAGAGAGAGAGAGAGAGAGAGAGAGAGAGAGAGAGAGAAAGAGAGAGAGAGAGAGAGACAGAGAGAGAGAGACAGAGAAAGAGAGAGAGACAGAGAAAGAGAGTGCTTGACCTGCCAACATCACCAGCTCTATTTTCAGAGGGGGCCTGCTGTGCTATTCTAGTGTGAGGGGCTGAGGGAGAGAGAGAGGGAGGCAGAGGAGCTGCAACAGGATGGAGAGTAAAAGGGGTAAGATGGGGGGCAGAAGCAGGGCAGGGAATAGCAGAGAGATGGGGGACAAAGGCACCCCTTGTCCCGGGACTCAGATGTCTGGCTGGCCAGTGTACGACCAAACTGGGCTGGTCTCTGACATTCCATGCCAAACCATGTTTAGCCTCATTTCCCTTTAGCTGAGTAGAATTCCCTCTCACTGCTTCCTGCCAATAATAGACACACAGAGACTCTCTGAGAAGGTGAAAATGGGTGGAGTGGGTTGAAGGTGTAAAAACATCAAACAACATCTGGGCGGAGGCCACGTAGGCAGAGAGGCTGGGTCAGACCACGTTTTCTGTGTCTTCACCGTGTACTTCAAGCAACAAACCAACATGTTATGTTGCAAATGCTATTGAAATACGTATATAAGTGATATATACTGTATATATAGATTCCTGATGTCATCAATATTAGTATATGGATATATGTCAGAACCTGTTCTGACATTCCATATGTTGATACTTCCCCATCCATCCTTCCTCTTCGATGTCTCCCTTTTGACTGATACCTATCCATTCAAACTCTAGACGGGCCTGCCCCAAAATTATTTGTGAAGCCGCGCCAGGCAGCTGGCGAAAACTAGGCCCGGCCCTACCTGGGCCGACCTTGGGTTGCGTCTTACTTGGGCGTCTTACTGGTTATTGTATAATGAGTCTATGCAAAACAAATCATGCATTAAAACTGTGCTTTGTCAATAAATTAAAATACATTTTAAAGTAATCGCTATGTTAACATAACATAAATAACATTTGCGGCTCCCGCAAATGTTATTTAATTCACCCAAAACATACTTTTTTAACTGGGGATCATATTGTTTAGAGAAATGAGGCACAAATCAAGCTTGTTTTGAGGCAAAAAGAAGATATTACGATTTGAGCAAGAATATATATTACGATTCTAAAAACGGCGTTCCCATAGACAGCATAAGCCAGCGGAATTTTCATTTCCGTTTCTTTTTTTTTCATTGCACCCAAACCGAAGGGTCTTACGAGCGAGTAGAGGTCATGTGATAAGTGACATCACATGACTCCAAGTTCTAGACCTCCAGTTCCAGGATAAACAGTAAATAAAGTTAAATTAATGACATAGTTCAATGTTGAAAATGAGTGGTATTTCCCCTTTAAGCAAGTCATATCAACCTGGGCCATGTCCATTTTTCATACTTAGGCGTTGTGAGACAGATCCCATTACAGAACAGACACCTTTGACAAAGCTAATGACTGTTGCTCATGTTGTCCTCCGAAGTTCAACATACACACGCACGCACGCACGCACGCACGCACGCACGCACGCACGCACGCACGCACGCACACACACAGTCACAGAGTGGCATCCTCCATAGCCAGTGTTGCCATGTCCGCATATTATAAGCAACTTTGGGTTGCTTGTCAATATTTGTAGTACGATTTTTGGGGCTTGTTTCTATAGTGTAGTTGCTTATTTGGGCTTGTTTCGTAATGTCGTTTAAAATTTCTATATATTCAGATCTAGATTCTCACACATTTTCATGTCAAGGATAAATGTATTTGTCCAAGGACCGTCACCCTACACCTAAAAATATTTTGTGCCAGGGACCCCCTACAGGCCCATACCACATATGTGTTGTTAAAATGTTTAAAAAAGATTCCACATTTGTTAAATTCTTTCAGAGCTTTTCAAAAACGTGCTCATTTACAGTCGCTCTCTTTGGGCTTGTTTTCATGGACCGGGCTGCTTATATCTCTCACACAATCTGGCGACACTGTCCGTAGCCTTTGGCATTGTACCTTGTGGCAGCAGTCAGGAGGGCTACCCGACACCTCACTAGCTGAGGTTCAGGGCCCACGGTTTGACACCCAACCCTCAGGGGCCATGTCCCCGGGTCAAAGGGCAAAAGGCCTGCATTCCACTGGGTGACACCTGAGCTGGGACACCATGTCCCACCCCATCTCATAACACTCTATTTGAACACATGCGCACGCACAAGGGCTGCACAATTAATCGAAAAAAGATCGAGAGAGATGGTTTAAGACAGGTTTAAGTCAAGCACTTTGACAGTAGTTGGCTCCAGGTTCCACATTTTGAATGTAGTAATGTTCAGCAACTACTGACTAAAGACAACAAATATTTCCATGGAAAAAAAGTTGAATCGTGATCTCTCAATCGCGAAGAAAATCGAGATTCACATTTGAGCAAGAATCGTGCAGCACTAGCACGCATGCACACACAAATGCAGAAACAGAAATATATGTAGGCTTAGGCTACCATAAAGATATTCAGAAAGCACACACACACACACACACACACACACACACACACACACACACACACACACACACACACACACACACACACACACACACACACACACACACACACACACACACACACACACACACACACACACACAAACACACACACACACCTTGACCCTCAAGGCCCACCCTGTGCACTCTCCCTCTGACACCTCTCAACAAAGCCCACAGGAATGTACCACTGTTGATTGCTCTTCTTAATGCTGAAACCCGACAGGTGCAGAAGTAGGGCGTGTCTGTGCTTGCGCGCGTGTGTGTTGACAAAGTGTACTATACTATAGGTTCTGTTGTTTGCATCACTAATATTCTCTTGTATTTGTAGAATGCGCACAGGGATTGTACAACTTGAGTAGTGACTCAATACCAAATTACATTGAGTGTGTGTGTGTGTGTGTGTGTGTGTGTGTGTGTGTGTGTGTGTGTGTGTGTGTGTGTGTATGTGTGTGTGTGTGTGTGTGTATGTGTGTGTGTGTGTGTGTGTGTGTGTGTGTGTGTGTGCGTGCATGCGTGCGTGGCTGTGTGCGTGTGTGTGTGTGTGTGCGTGCGTGAGTGTGTCAGAGAAAGACATTTCATGATAAGCTTTGGAGGAGACAATAATCTGCTGTCCTTGATTACCCCTGTACTGAATGGCATGTGTGCGTGTGTGTGCGTGTGTGTGTGTGTGTGTGTGTGTGTGTGTGTGTGTGTGTGTGTGTGTGTGTGTATGCGTGTGCGCGTGTGCGTGCGTGTGTGCGTGTGTGTGTGTGTGTGTGTGTGTGTGTGTGTGTGTGTGTGTGTGCATGCATCCTTGCAACTTTGCACATTAAACATGAGAGGAAGGCCCAGGGAGCATTGGCAAACAAACAGGGGGAGGGAACATAAATGGTTGAATGGCATACTTGTCCCATGGTTTCTCCTCTCCATGACCAAGGCCCAGCCAGCACTGTATTGGTTCCCCTCCTTTGGCTCTAAATCATTAAACACTGGAAGGCCTTTCAGAGGCCGCAGGAGCCCAGGCGTTTCATTACAATGGTTACAAAACCCCTGCTAATATAGCCAGGCATGCAGGTCCTCTCGCTAGCACAACATGGCCCCCTGCCAGCGCAGGCCTCATGTAGCCTCGCTAGCCTACTGCTACAGGCATTCCAGCTTCTCTGTAACTCTAGCAACAGAGTGTCAGCTAATTCTACAACACCCCACGGCCAGAATGGCCTCCATGCACTATCCAGATCAAAACAACCACCAAAAATAGCATGGTATATGTGCAAATTGCACTGCCTGCCTGTCGTGTTGTCCAAGCAGCACACCGCAAATACGTTTTGTTAATTTAGATGTGTGGATGTGGATACAAACAGTCCAGTATATTCTGAACTGAACGGAACTGTTTTCCCGCTGGTCAATTAGACTAAAATAAACTAAAGTAACTAGGCTAAAGTAACTAAACTAAACTAAAACTAAGCTAAACTAAATTAACTGAACGAAACAAAATTAAACAAACTAAAAACAGCATACTGACTCTAGATCCATATGAAAATCATAATTCAAAGACCATTCACTGGCTCTTTTTTCTCTCTCTTTTGTCTACTGTCTTTTGTCAACTGTACTGGACATCACTGGTCATCACTAGTAAAGTATACTATAGGTGTCAGCCCACTGAGCTGCCCTCAGTGTCCATCGAAAATCACATTCGTAATCTCCCATTTCAGATTACATTACAACACAGACCTGAGCTCGCATGTAACTCTAACATCATGGCTAATCCTAGAGCAGGCCAGCCAGCCTCTTCACTACACAGCACTGATGAAAACAACCCCAGAAATAGCTGTGATGGCATTCGTGAGCAATGACCAAGTCATACAGTATAGGCTACTGCTCAAATAGCCGCTAAAACTGAAGATACACTTTGATTCTAAACACCCGGCACACACCCACGGTCCCTCAATCATTATTCTCCACACAAATTGAGCATTCAGATGAACAAAAAGCTGGTCAATAGCAGCACATGAGGAGTCTGGGGTGCATCCGGCTAGGGAAAGAGAAGCAGCCAGCCGGACAGAGGAAGTCCATCATCTGCATAGACTCCGCACTGCCTCATTAATTCAGCAGAGTCTCGGATTCACAGTCGAAGAACGAAGGATTCATACATTTGAGCATTGAAAATAAAGCGGGGTCTGTGCAGGCCCGTCTTCACAAAGAGAGAACATCTGAAGCACGAGATGAAGAAAGAGGAAAAGCATACTTAAAATAGCCATACAACAGCCCTCTTTTTCAGTTCAAAGCCATGCTTCGAAGGTATACATTCGGATTCAGGAAGAAAACATAGAGTATAACAGATGTGTTAGGGGGTCAAAGTGTGCGATGCAAATAACTAGTAAGCCGTCGCTGCCCCTGTTTGAACCTGTAGTGGGTTAGTAAACCCTGGTCATTCCGGTTTGGCTCTAAAGACCTCCAGGAGACCGGACTACAGAATGCTAGATGGAGTTAAGTGACATAGAAGGCCCTTGTTCATTTAACTCCAGCCCACCACCATCCCCCAACCCTCCCAGTCCCAGTCCCAACTGTACATGAGGGGCTGGTCTGATGCATTCTCATCCACCCGATTCTGACACAGTCTAGCCGCTAGACAACAGCCTAGTCGTGCCACACACACAGACAGACACAATCTGTCTCTCACACACACACACACACACACACACACACACACACACACACACACACACACACACACACACACACACACACACACACACACACACACACACACACAGTTTATCTGATTGACTGGTTGGTGGTCAGAGAGATCCACAGTAAAACCCTCAGTGTTCGAATATCCATTCGTACTGTAACTCAAAGAGTGTACAAATGAAACCAAATGTAATTGTACACTCTCAGAGTTAAATTAATCCCCCTGGTTTCTATCAAACAGCCACTTACACTGCGACTATTACTATAGCTGCTACGAACCCGTGTGTGTGTGTGTGTGTGTCTACACGTGATTCCACTGTGATGACACGCAGATGAGCTTGCTTTTTGTTGGGGTGAACTGTGCAACCCCCCACAGGAGTCAACCTCAGAGTCAACACGGGGCACGGTGCAGTTCCGGAGCAGGAGGGCAAAAAAACAAAACACTTCTGTCTTCTCGTTCTCACAGCAGCCATGATGCGCTGTCAGAGAACTCAGGCCACTGCTGTTCTTATGTTACTCTATGCTCCCACAGCATCACAATACATTCCTGAACTATTAGGTATCAGGTAGTAGCACAGTAGTAGTATCTTATATGTGACCAGATTTGACTGAGAGCTGCCATCGTGCAAATATGGCAATATGGAAATATTAGTAATATTAGTAATTGCCACTGGGCAATTACACTAAGTTACACTTGTATTACACTTCCTTGAGACCAATTCAAATCCCAATCCTGCGTGAAAAGACTTTTCACAACGGAGACTTTTGCCACACCACGGCGCGTGATGTCACCGAAAGATGTGGCTTTTGTGGCCTATCAATGAGGTTGGAGCTGTTTACCAGCTGTCAATCAAGCTTTTGTCCTCCTCAATGCCATTCACACGATTAACAAGGCCAACTCTCCTTTCCCTGATGATGTAACACACTATATGATCGTCCTTTATCTGACCACTAAGCACGACATCCTGCTGTGTTTAGTGGTCAGATGGGTGGACCACGGATGTTTTTGAGATTTTCAAGTGGACCCTGATCCAGAAACCGTTGAGAAATACTGCAATACTGCTTTAAATTTAATTATACTTTTTATTTGCATTATTTTTCCAAATAAAGTGGCTTTTTCTCAGATGATTAGTAGCCTAATGGCCATGGCTGCCACCAGTGAAAGTGTTGATGACAGCAACAAAAAAACAAAGATGTTAAATTTGAATGAAGTATAACCAAAGAATTCAGCCTCACATTGTGTTCAAACCAGCATAAATGACGGTTGCGTGCCACAGAGAAGAGTTGTGAAAAGTTGTAATTATGGGCTCAGTCTAAAAAGACTAGCGTTCCAAACTAGCGTGTTGCCACATCAGAGACGACAAAACGGAGGAGGCACGTGGAAACAAACAAAGCTTATTAAGAGACAGGGGTCTGCCTGCTCGTTCGTTGTCATCATTACACCAACACCACACTCCCCAACAACCTTCAAACACACACAGATGCTGCACTGTTGCTTTAACACTACGTGCCATGGCACTGCTTCTTTTCAATCTGCACACAGTAAGAGCACTGTTTTAGCGAGCCAGGCCCCCACAGTCACTCTGCGACAGAGATTTAAAAAAGAAAAAAGGTTAAATTTGGGACGTAAAAAGTACTACTGATTACAAAGTTTACAGGCGTCTGTGCAAGCTCCAGTAACAAGTAAAAGCTGTGTGTGTATGTGTGTGTGTGTGCGCGCGTGCGTGTGCGTGCGTGCGTGCGTGCGTGCGTGCGTGCGTACATTTGCGTGTGTTTTTCTTTTTCCCTCCGGATTGCCAACTCTAAATTCCACCTGGCTAATGTCTGTCTGAGTTTGGCTAATGAGTGACACTGAGCTGGAGTGATATGATCAAACAGCCAGGGCTTCTGTCTGCTCCTATCACACTCACCATGAACATGAACACCAGGCTGAGGCTAGAGAGGTTGTTTTCAGTGTGTGGAGAGACCAGTGGTGTAAGGCGCAAGTTCATTTAATTAAGTACTGTACTTAAGTACAATTTTGATGTACTTTTACTCAGTGGTGGGAAAAGGTGCTCAAATCCTCCTTAATAACACTCTGTTACAAGTAAAAGTCCAATAATCAAAATTTACTTGAGAGTAAAAGTGCTAAAGTATAAAATATACATAAAAGTACCAAGCGTAAAAGTAGTCATTACGCACTGCGCAATGAGTACTTTTACGACTTGCGCAAAAATTCACCAGTTTTAAAAATCTTATTATCTAGTATTGAAAATTGGAAATACTCCAGTAAAGTACAAACAACTCAAAATTGTACTTAACCACAGTACTCAAGTAAATGTACTTACTGAATAGTAACTAAGAACATTTACTTGAGTACTGTACTTGAGTATTTCCTTTTTTCTGCTTGACTACATCTCAAATGCAGTACTTTTGACTCCACTACAATTATTTGACAGCTTTCGTTACTAGTTACTTTGAAGATTTAGATTATCATTACAAAACATACCTAGATCACTTAAGCCCTATTACAGTATATGCTTTGGCTATTAAAAAACAGACGATCTACAAGCTTGCAGATATAACGCGTAGCCTGCGACTGCAAGCTAGTTCAGGCAGATGCACTCGAGAGGTTTTCCTGCATGTGCAGCACTATGTGGGCAATGTTTGTATGTGTCGTGTCAAGCAGCTGACCAAATTGGCGGTCTTCTTAAGCTCTCTTGATTAATTGTAATTCCTCTTGCTGTCATTGCCTCCACTGAATGTTGTATGCACTTGGCTTGCTCTCACACTGCTACCAGGTTGTTCTGTTGTTGATATGCATGCATGCGTGTTCACCGGATAAAATTGTCTTGGACATCCAGGCGCAACAGACAAGTTCCGAATATCAACTCTATTTGGGAGGCCATGACATGACAACGTTTTAAAATCGTTGAGAGCTTTACGTCAAACAGAGAAATACAATTATCACTCTAGCCTCGGATCATTTTCAACAGGAGCCCAAAATGACTGAGGGCGGGGTAAATATGCCAGCTGATCCTTTGATGGGTGACACCAATCAACATCAGCAGTAATTAGAGCTCATGGAGTGCACAAAACCACATACATCTGCCCTAGACAGACTGGCTGAAAGACATAACAACTGGCCCTGGAGCAGAAATCCAGAGAAAAGGGGTTGTTAAAATAGATCATAATACTTTTGATACTTTTAATACTTTTTTCAAAACCACAAAGGCAGGCTGGATGATGAACGGGAAAGAGGAGGAGTGAAGGTAAAATAAAAAAGGAAGCATAGATGTCTTTCTTTCTTTTCTTTTTTTTGCCTTACCTGTAGCTCTACTGGAGGAGGGCCCCCCCTCGTCTTGAGGCTTGCACGCGAGCATCTGTCTGTGCAGATGTACTGCCTCTGAGGAATGCGTGGCATTCCCCTGACTCCCATCTCCTCCTCCACCGCCGCCGCCCCCCAGGCTTTCCCCCGGCCCCTCCAGTCCAGCACTGCTGGAGCTCTCAGAAGGCCTGCCATGCTGACTCGCGTCTCCTCCGCCCTTGGTGCTGTGTCGCCTCTGGGGGGCTTGTTGTTGAGACTCCTGCCGTGGTGGTGGAACCAGCAGTCTGACGGCGGGCCGGTGGTGGCCCGTTTGTAGTTCCTCGTCCTCAGGGATGGGGTTGTACCAGATCTCGCCTTCGTCGTCGGCGTCGTTCTCCTCTGCCGGGTCCACACAACGAGGCTGTGGGGCCACCCTGGTCTGGCCGACGCTCACCTAGACAGAGCGATTCAAAAGAGGGCCGCGGGTCATCGCAGGGTGAATATTCATCCCTCGTGGGGCTGCCACTGGTGCCAAGATTTTTTTTTAAGGAACATTGCCATTTTCTAACCTCACCTAATGGGTCCTCTAATCAGAATGTTCACTTGTTGTGGAGTATAACATTTAAAGCATGTTCTGCCTCGAGTCAGATCAGCTGAATGAGTTAAGAAATAACGTAACGTGCCGTATAACATTTCCCTGGGGACCCCCTGGAACTGCCTCAAGGACCCTGGGGGTCCCCGGACCCCGAACCCCACTTTGGGAATCACTGCTCTATGTAATCTGATCTTTATAGTCTGATAAACTATTCTCACGTAAATAAATCTTGTTTAAAAAACAATCTGCCTAACGATGATGTCATTGGTGGTCGTGGAAGGGTTTCTGAACTGCCCACAGCAGAGTGAGTGTGTGTGTGTGTGTGTGTGTGTGTGTGTGTGTCCGTCCAGCTGATGGTCGTTAATGTCAAAGCAATGCTGTTTATGCACTGTCAAATAGGTCTAGGCCTACATCTATTCTAAGGTAGCATATACCTGTTTAGACACATTATCCTGCTCATTACTGTGCGGAAATATACATAAATATTCGTGTTTGAGCACAAAAAGCATTTTGAGAACCCACAAATTTCCGCGCTTCGCTCGCACACTGTGCGGCCCCCCACACACAATCATTCTACAGTTGTGGCCCCCGGCCTAATCTAATTGAATACCCCTGCCATAAAGCATTACACTTGTTTACAAGAGGGTCCACCATTTTCAATTCATCATATCATTTTGTACACTATGCACTTCTATAAAGCCAAAAACAGGAAATCATCATAAAGGAGGTAAAAAGGGGGAAAAACTTATACAGTGAGGGGGGAAAGGGGTGGGGGGGGTGGGTGGAGTCAAGGGATTTACATGTCTTAATGACAGTTGGTAGGGCGTTCCACATTTTTGTGGCATAGGAGTGAAATGAATTTAGGTGGACCCTCTTGTAAACAAGTGTCCACTCGCAGTTAACAGTCTTTGTATTGAGTTGTTCTTGAAATGTAGTGTAATTCTGCAAACTGTTAATAAATATGTAAATCAATCAATCAATCCTTGTTTGTGCCGAATCTGGGTTGCACATGGTTTTTTTAACTCCCTCTGTTGTGTTGCTGGCATGATTAGACTGACTGAGCGTCACTGTTTATTATGATACACTTTTCATTTCATTTTAAAAAAAAAAACATAATTTTTTTAACCGCGGTAATGAACCCGATACCGCGGTATGCGTTACATACCGGCGGTATGGCGGTATTGCGGTTATTGCACCCAGCCCTAATTACCAGCCAAGGTGCCTGGACCGCTGAGCCACGGCCCAGGCCAGAGTAAACACATTTTGATCAGGGAGGTGTCCCATTAAGAATTAAGAATTTAAACTTTGAGGAAACAATCAAAACCATGATACGATGCTAAACAACTAGAAGGAGCCACCGTGTTCAGCAAGACAGATCACAACAGTTACCTCTGCAAACTATGACCCAGCCGTTCACAGAGGACAAACGTTGGGAGACTGACCTGGGGCAAGTGCAACCTAAGTGGCCGTGAGGGTGGGCCTCCGGGGGCTCTCAGATGGTCTGGGGACGGGCTTGGAGGAGGCGGCTGGTGGGGGCCCGGCCCACTCTCTTCCTCAGCTCCCAGCATTCCCTGGGGCTCATCCTTGGCACCGTGGGTCTTCCCCAGGGAGCTCTGCTGCAGCCAGTTGCGTTTCTTGGAGACGGTGATGGTGTTGTGCGGCGGACGCCAGAACGACGGCTCGTTGGCCCTGCCCACGTCGTGGCTGTTGGGGTAGGGCCCTTGTACATTCTCAATGAATGCTGGAGTGAGGGAAGAAGGGGCCGAGATAGAGAGAGAAACAGACAGGCAAGGAGACTGGGTTAAGTCTGACACACACTGAAATGCCAGAAGAACATCTCTGACAACTGACATTAAACAGTAAAATCCTCAGCGATAATTTATCCATTTGTAACTAAATGAACACCCTTATGGGTCAATTTGGTCACATTTGCACACTCCCATGAGTTGGGAGGGCTGAGGATGTTACATTGTGCTGTTTAGTGTCCAAATTACCAAGTCAAATCAAGCTATTCCCATTAGGCATAATAATGGCCTTTATGTCACCTGAATCTGTATCATGAAACCAGACATTGGCAGTGGCGCAAATCTTCATTATAATGGTATCAATCTGTTTTATTTTAGCTGATTTCTAAACAACAGGAATGGAATTCTAAAAATTCACTCCCAGGTCTTTTTAAAATGCCAGTTACCATGGAGCCTACCAGAGCAAACTAGAGAGGAAGACAACATGACACACTCACACACACACACACACACACACACACACACGTGCGCACAGCTGCACACACACTCAAACGTGTGCACACGCATGCACGCACGCACGCACGCACACACCGACTATCTTCATCATCTGCCACAGTGTGATCCATGTTGTTGCTTTTCCTCTGTCTCAACTTTCTGCCGAACCAAAGACAAACTTTCAATTATGCTACCACTGACGAGCCCCTGGCTGGAATACATGACCTCTCTGCCCTGACACGTTACTCTCCGATGACTTCGCATCTTGGTAATGTTGGTTTAAAATAATTATAGCCTGGATTTAAACTGTGTCACACAATGGTTCGTCGCATTGCAAGCTTGTAGATTGTACATTTGCCACCCGCACACCGCTGTACGACAAAGCACAAATTAGGCATATGATTATGACAGGGTATTCACAGCTGTGAAAATAGAGCAAGGAGAGGAGGGAGCAGGGGTTGACAATAAGTACAGCCACTGGCGATAAGTGTGTGCATTCAAAAAGGGACAAATAATAGAGGTGGTGACGTGGAGCCATGCCTTTTTGAAAGACTCCATATAAGTCCCAAGTCAAAACAATTTCGCTCGGTTTGTGTGAGTGTGTATAGTACATTAGTATGTGTGCTTGTCGTTTACCCAACAAGATAACAGAAACAGATGGCCAAAAAACAACAATCATTTTCTACTAATCACAATGTAACCGATAGTCTTCTGTGTGTCATTTCTTCTCCATGATACAGTGCTGACAAACCGTGGGTTGATGAGCAGATGCAAGGAGAGAAAAACAAGCCCTGTGCTTGCGAGAGGTGCTGAGCGCAGGGTCTTGCTGTAACATGCACAACAGGCCTGTGTAAAAGACTGTTTTGATCCTCAGCTCCCAGACGAGCCCCCCTCCACATGCTATAATGATAACTTCTCTTTTCCTCTAGGAAATGCATACATCCACTAAATTACAGACTCGTACTTTGGAATATTTTCACTTCATGAAAGCAAAATACATCGGATGTCCAGTGTGTGTGTGTGTGTGTGTGTGTGTGTGTGTGTGTGTGTGTGTTGGTGTGTGAGTCAGTGATTGTGCGTAAACGACAATTTAAAAACCTTGTACAAAATAAGTCAGGATAAACAATAATAACTATAGTATAGTCCTTTTTCAATTGAAGAAACGGAATTCAACATAGGAAAAAAAACATTACATAAGCGCTACTCAGTAGATTGGGACTAAGGTGCTTTTTTGCTTGGTTGCTTTATTGACACAGGCCCTGAAAGCACAGAGAGCACAAGATTCGGTGGTGCGAGGGCTCCGCTGGGATTAGTCTTTCCCTGAAAGTCAAGCAATCCCTCTGAGCTGCAGGCTCGGCTTTCTTGTGATCTGTAAGGCAACTTTATTAACGCTTCAAGAGAGTAACTGTTGACTTGCAATAAATGCTGCCATCTCTGCAGCCACAGAATCCTTTAAACCCTGACCCCTGAGTTCCTCACACCACAATAGAAGGAGTCTTGAAGCGAGTTGATTTCCCCACTTTATAGAGAACCCATTCAGCTTGATTTTTTTGCCCCCTCCTCTTGTGATTACTTGAGAAACCTGATAGGCGGGATGAAAATGACTCTGTAGTGGATGTCGTAGCCCCAGCCTTCAGCCAATTTACAGTAGATACGAGTAATGTAAAACATTTGTCATGGTTAGAACAGAAGCCAGCTTTGAATACACATTCCTAATCTCCATAGATAAAATAAAAAAAACTCAAAGCCTTACAAAGAGTGAAATTAAAGATGCCGCCATACCTATCTGACTCCTGTTACAACTTAATTTAAACAGTCAGGATAGAACGCATATTTTTAAGTAGCCTACTTCTGCCACTCTGCTCTGTTTAAATTACACAGTGCCAGCCAGAAACGTGTTTGCATGTACCGAGCCAACAGTGTGTTTACATTAGCCTGGATTAGACTGATGTTCTCTTTGAGGGCCAAGAGCTCTGTAGGTTTAGCATCTGCTGACTACTGAGGGGAGGGGAATGGTATGTTAGCTTTAGCTTTACCACAACTCACGAGCTAGTGTGTGTGGGCCCTAGCTGACAAGCTAAATAATAATACTTTTGTGGAATTGTTCTGCTTATGTGTGGCTGCATCCTTTAACCATTGTACACTTTTTGTTGGTTCTTTTTCTCTACGGGCATTGGGCATTGACTAGCTAAAACACTTAAGTGTGCATACTGTAACTCGTGTCGATGTTGTAGCCAACAGGCTAATGACATCCAGTCTGACCCCAGATTTCATTCCAAATTATCTGGCGGCGTTTTGAGGTCTTTCACACAACTCTACCTAGAGACTGCTGTTGTCAAGCTTCCTGTCTCCTGTAAGGGGTCTTTCATTTCATAACTGACAGAGGAAGCAGGCTCTAACATGTACGGCATTCCATATACCTCAGCTCCAGATTTACAGTGTTCCCCTCCTCCCAACCTCACACACTTCCTAGAACACCCTAGCTGGATGCCAGCATTTTATACGCAAGATTGCGTCCAATTTAATTGGTATTTATTTTACTGATATAAAATGTATTACTCCTTCATTATAACAAATGCTGTATGCAAGTATGCAAAACAAATTTCGCACACTTTTTAACTTTACTGATTCTGATATATGCTACCATGTTCTACATCTCTGAAAATAGCCAGACAGATTTTTCTGATTTTTTTTAAAACTAATATTGGGAAAAGGAAAAGACCAAACCAAATGGGATATAAGCAGTGGTTATTTTTCATTTCAAGGACCACCAAATGATATGCAAATGTATTTGCCCATAGACCCCCATCTGATATATCAATTCCTTGGGGTCCTTGGCACGAAATGGTTTGACAACTACTGGCATAGTCAGCTCTGTGTCCATCATGCCCACAGGTCTTTGAAGACCTGTGGGCAATATTCCATATTGTTTGCGTGGGCAAACAATATGGAATATGGAGTGGCCTCGCCACTCGATTCGATTACGATTTACCTGTTAACTAATCGATTTGATTCTATGGTGTATCCGTTTTCTATAGTTACTTTTTCAACAGTCAATACAATCAGTTGTTAGATACATAATTATGAACTACTTTTTCATTTCTAGTGCTTTATTGTGATGTCACACGTATTTTAAACTAAAATATATAAATGCTATAAGCATTTGTATTGTGAATAATTCTGGAGTGCAGTCAGTTGAATCACATGTATTTTGTTGTACCACATGTATGTATTTTGATGTACCTGTGAAGCCTCGTCGTACGACAGTGCTGCTCACTCAAAGTAGCTGATCTACAAGCTCATAGCGTGTCACACCGCGGTGCTTTGTGAGCTTGTGTATCTGTTGAGCGCTTGAGCAGACGAACAAGTGTGTTGTTGATAGTCATTGATCATAGTCGTTAAATTAACTGAGGATTTGACTGTGTAGTAAAACAGAGATGTGGCTAGATGTCTGCTTTCAAAATACTGGGTAGGTTTTTAATCACTTACTTTTCCCTCCCTCTCTCTCATGGACTTCTCCCGTTAGGATAGCACTAAGGGCCGATTCATACTCCTATTTTACGGCTGTTTCGGCGCTGTAGTGCCGAAATGATTTCGGCTCGTCAGAAATTTTCAGTAGCACCGAAGAACCGACTTTAGGACGGTACCCGCCCCCCCGAACCTCAAATGACGACACATTGTAGGCTCTACAGAGCCGAACCGACTTTTATTCGGCTCTAAAATAGGAGTATGAATCGGCCCTTAGCCTAGCAGCTAGTAGTTGTGTTTGTAGGACACTGTCTGCTCCCAGAAGTAAATGTCCGGCAGAAAACTTTTTGTGTTTTTTCGTAAATTAACAGCATACTAATTACGATCATACTACAGCGTCACACAAAAGTATCAAAAGTAGCAGATCTGCAGCTCGAAACGCGGCATGTAGCGTGTTTACTGTTTTTGAATTTGAATCCTGAAAAGTAACGGTTTTGGACTGACATAGACGAGATGTCTTCACAACATTATTTATTGTCCAACCGATCGTTCCAGCAGTGTTAGCTGTACAGTACACAGTAAACGGACAGGGATGAAAACATAATCTTCACCTCCCAGCGGCCTGGCCTATGTAAAAATGCAAGCAATTTGGGTTAATGTAATTGATCGGACAATGACATGTAGTAATACTATACTGGTATGGACCTTTAACTTAAATGAGGCCATTGTTTCCAATAAACTAGTGCTATCATACTTTGCTGTACAAGGTATTGTGAAAACAGCCAATCTACAAGCTCATAATACACATGTGTGCGTGCGTGCGTGCGTGCGTGAGTGACCGACTGACCGGTGGTCTCCAAAACTCACCCTCGTGCCTGTGACCTGCATGGCTACCAAGTCTAACATGACCTTTGGCTTTGGTGTGAAAGAGACAGACCACTGCAGACCAGTGACCTTCACCAATATCTACTACACACAGAGCAGTGCACTGAGCACACAGACCAGTGACCATAGAGCAGTGCACTGAGCAGCAGACCAGTGACCATAGAGCAGGGCACTGAGCAGCAGACCAGTGACCATAGAGCAGTGCACTGAGCAGCAGACCAGTGACCATAGAGCAGTGCACTGAGCACACAGACCAGTGACCATAGAGCAGTGCACTGAGCAGCAGACCAGTGACCATAGAGCAGTGCACTGAGCAGCAGACCAGTGACCATAGAGCAGTGCACTGAGCAGCAGACCAGTGACCATAGAGCAGTGCACTGAGCAGCAGACCAGTGACCATAGAGCAGTGCACTGAGCAGCAGACCAGTGACCATAGAGCAGTGCACTGAGCAGCAGACCAGTGACCATAGAGCAGTGCACTGAGCACACAGACCAGTGACCATAGAGCAGTGCACTGAGCAGCAGACCAGTGACCATAGAGCAGTGCACTGAGCACACAGACCAGTGACCATAGAGCAGTGCACTGAGCAGCAGACCAGTGACCATAGAGCAGTGCACTGAGCAGCAGACCAGTGACCATAGAGCAGTGCACTGAGCAGCAGACCAGTGACCATAGAGCAGTGCACTGAGCACACAGACCAGTGACCATAGAGCAGTGCACTGAGCAGCAGACCAGTGACCATAGAGCAGTGCACTGAGCAGCAGACCAGTGACCATAGAGCAGTGCACTGAGCACACAGACCAGTGACCATAGAGCAGTGCACTGAGCAGCAGACCAGTGACCATAGAGCAGTGCACTGAGCAGCAGACCAGTGACCATAGAGCAGTGCACTGAGCAGCAGACCAGTGACCATAGAGCAGTGCACTGAGCACACAGACCAGTGACCATAGAGCAGTGCACTGAGCAGCAGACCAGTGACCATAGAGCAGTGCACTGAGCAGCAGACCAGTGACCATAGAGCAGTGCACTGAGCAGCAGACCAGTGACCATAGAGCAGTGCACTGAGCAGCAGACCAGTGACCATAGAGCAGTGCACTGAGCAGCAGACCAGTGACCATAGAGCAGGGCACTGAGCACACAGACCAGTGACCATAGAGCAGTGCACTGAGCAGCAGACCAGTGACCATAGAGCAGTGCACTGAGCACACAGACCAGTGACCATAGAGCAGTGCACTGAGCACACAGACCAGTGACCATAGAGCAGTGCACTGAGCAGCAGACCAGTGACCATAGAGCAGTGCACTGAGCAGCAGACCAGTGACCATAGAGCAGTGCACTGAGCAGCAGACCAGTGAGCACACATAGCAGTACACTGAGCAGCAGACCAGCTATACCTGTCTCACTCCCTGACTCCCTGTGCTCCCGTACAGCCTCGAGTACAGCAAACACTCACACACCCTAGCCTGACCGGAAGCTAACAGATGGTCAGAGCACATAACAGGGGGGTGTATACGTGTGTGTGTTTGTGTGTGTGTGTTTGTGTGTGTGTGTGTGTGTGTGTGTGTGTGTGTGTGCGTGCGTGGGTCAATGTTTGTGGATGGGTGTGCACGAAATGTGTGTGTGTGTGTGTGTGTGTGTGTGTGTGTGTGTGTGTGTGTTGGGGTGTGTGTGTGTGTGTGTGTGTGTGTGTGTGTGTGTGTGTGTGTGTGTGTGTGTGTGTGTGAGAGAGAGAGAAATAATTATTAGAGAAATGAGGAAAAGGGGTCTTGAGAATAATTAAGGATGTGATGTGATACATAAAATTAGCTGAATTGATCCTAGTTCTGTAACTATATAGTGTGCATCAAGCTATCTGGATGATCACAATTTCACATCATAGAAATCCTGCTAAACTACAGCAATTTACATCTCATCTCATAACTCCTAACTCCAAACACAGGACAAAATACATACTTGATCCACTTTCCCATAGCTCGTTCCTTTATTTCATGTAATGCGTTTATAAAGAGGTTCTTGTTTTGAATAAGATACACCAGTTTATTTTCTGGCCCATACAGACACACGGCTCTGTATACACAACACAAGTGACACTTGTGTTGTGTATACAGAACCCCCCTTTAACGGAGAACCTTTAGCGGCGTACCATACATTCCAGTAGATTCTCATTCATATGGTAATTGTTGGAGATTTTTCTTTTTAAGCCAAGGAAAATCGTACAGGGCTGCATCCCACGTCAAACACTTGAATCACATCCTGGTGGCTCAGTCTACTAAACACCACTTCCTCCACGACCGTCGGATTCAATCCCAAACTGTGCCATGGTGTCAGAAAAGGGGCACTCACTTATAACTCAAAACGCTCAATCTCCAGTAAGATGTTAGCCATTTGCAGTCTCTCCTGAGTAAGTTGCTGCATAAGGCCTATAGTTAAGCCGGCAAGCAGAACTTGGCTAATTGTCTCCACCAGGCCGAAGGCACGCACACACGCACTCCGTCCGTGTGTGCGTCCGTCCTTCCGTCCGTCCGTTACCAGCTAATCTCCGGCACCGTTGGCCCAATCCATGCCAAACTTTGCACACACACTCCCTGGATGCCAACGACAAACCTCTGCCCCAAATATTCCTCAACGGCCTGTTATAGCGCCACCATGAGGCCGATTTAGGCAAAACTCATTTCTGTAGATAACTCGTACACATTTTATCCATACATCACACAATTTGGTATACACTATCTCCATAGTCATGTGATCAACACGGATCTGCACCATTTCCCATCTTCCATCCTGATTGGCTAAGATTGGCTTCCAAAGCTCACATGATTCGTCCGTTTCAAACAAAATGCAACAGTGTGCAATTTCCGTGAAATTATACACGCACATTTCCACTAGGCCGAGGACGACATGTCACAATTTTTCTTCCAAATCAGTGGCACTATAACAGGGCAATTCCTGTTTTTACTTATAACTGCATTGATCTGTATGTATACAACTTATGTATGCGCACTCCCTAGAGGCCATGTGCCCAGAAGGGCACTTTTTCTAGTTCAGATTCATTCCTTAAGGAAAAGGAGATGCTGGTGCTTGCCTGTATATTTGCATGTATACGCTTAGAGGATTTCATGTGAGTCATAAGATTCATAAAGCTATAGTGGTGTGCGGACCTGATGCCTAGAGTGTCTCCTCCATCATCTGATCCGTCTTTTAGTGCTACCATCCTCCATAAATCTTAAAAGACAAGAGTTAGTATTGTACCTCCACTCTGCGCATTGTGTGTTTATGTACAAAAACAACCATGGCAACTCGGTAATAAGGTTTTGGCATGATTTGGACACCTAATGCCACAGCGTCCTGACATGACCTGACAACAGCCTACGGGGGTAAGATTACATGTTTTCTGCCTTCTCATGTCTACCTCGCTATATTGAAGTTCACTAAGGAAGGGATCACTTTCCTCAAAATGTTAAGCAATGCTACAGTATAAACCTGATTCATATAGCAATGAGACAAAACCCAGCAAAATAGGTGAATACATCTAGGTCACTTGGGGGGTAAAACACAAGACAAGGTTCATTCATTTTATTTTTCAAAGGAATGGTCTACTTTTGAGCCTGTTTGTGTTTTAGCCAATGGTTTACCACAGGTAGTGCAAGAAAGTGCACTGAGTAGTTCAAATATGTTTAGTATACTTTTGTCCTGGTCAGCTTTCCTTAACAAACCAGCCCACTCTCATGAGTATAGGGATCTCTCAAACATCCAATGTATGGTTACGCTATTGGATGCCTGTCTGCACTTTTGTATTCTACCACAGAGCAAAAGTGCAACACTGGCTGCTACAGCTATCAACATATATGTGTATACCGTATGTGTACAGAAGTAATTATTTATGAGATATCATTCAGGATCAATATAATATAATATCTAACTATCTATTTATTTATCAATCAATCTGTACAGTCTATCTACTAAACAAATGCCTACAGACAGAAAACAACGCATAGTTACGCAGGCAATACCCATACCGCCACAAGAAGACCGCCCTAAAGCCAGCATTCCTAGCCGGTAGGCGGTAGCCACACACACCTCTGGGTGATCATCAACACTGCTTTATGTGCTGAAATTAAAGAACATTGTTACATTATTATTGTTATATTGAATGCCGAAACGTCATCCCATCCCACTACCAGTATCAGAATAGGGTTGACGTGGTGTCCGGTATCAGGTCTGAGCTTACCAGCACTCCACTTGCCTCCACACTTCCACAGACTATTCAAAGGTACTCTGCCAAGGTTCTAGGCTTATTATCCTGCCATCAATGGCTTCACATATTGTACAGTTAATTTAAAACAAATTATTCAGGCACATCATCATTTTTCGACCGCGGTCGAGATCATGGATTTCACAATGCCATCACCGCCACGCCAGACTTCCCGGTCCTTCATTACCATCCCCATTTCCTGCTTACTGATGCATGTGTCCCTAGCGATGACATCAGGGTAAACATTTGAGCCACCTCTTTTGCGCATTAGGACCACTCTATCAAACATTGTATAAGGTTTCTGCGTTACCTTATTTTTGTGGCGCTGCCGTGCTATACAGCGAGACCGGCCGCAGACCGGTCAAACTTCTAGTCTAAGTAAAAAACAAATAGAATGCTTATTGAGCCAGAGTTTGCAATACTTTTGTCCTACTCGCGATTATAGAACAAGTCAGTGTATCTTAGGCTAACTCAAAACTTATTCAGCAAACATTTCAAATTTGGAACAGAAATCCTACACTTCAAAGTGAAGTTACATTTCCAAGCAAATTTAACCGTCACACCAAAAAATGGTTCCCTTTAGTGAGTGTAAATATCTGCATAAATTAAGACAAGACCCATAAACACTATGAAGGGAGCTTCAAGCTGGGAGTAGTAATTCATTGGGCCTTTTGAGAGCCATGGCGTTTCTTTTTTTAAATGGCTCTTTGTACGGCAGTGAGAGGCCCACAGGGGCAAGATAAGCCCAGGGCTGACCTTAATAAATACTTAATCGCCCTTCATTTTGTTCATTCATGGTGAGGAATTAAATAACATGGTGCAAACAAGTTAAACAACAGGAATGGAATTCTAAAAATTCACTCCCAGGTCTTTTAAAATGCCAGTTACCATGGAGCCTACCAGAGCAAACTAGAGAGGAGGAAGACAACATGACACACACACACACACACTCAAACGTGCGCACAGCTGCACACACACTCAAGTGCGCGCACGCACGCACACACGCACGCACGCACACACACACGCACGCACACACACACACACACACACACACACATTAACCAAGCATACATTAACCATTTTAAGCCTTTTTTAAAACATAGGCTACAAACCCGTTCTGAGATAGATCTGATACATTCAAATTTTCTAAAGAGGGTGACAAGTTTTTTAAATGTTGAAATGGGCCATTCATAACGAGTACTTTTAAATACACTGAGGTCTTATACTTGGAACAGATAGACATCTGAGTACTTCTTCCACCACTGCACAGCACACATGCACACGCACTCGCTCGCACGGCGCACGCACGCCCGCACACACAATTTCTACCGCTGTTTCTCTCTCCCTCTCTCACCACAGAGAAAATGCAGTGGCTTCACTATTGCTTAGGATTCCATTGGCTACAGCTGTGGAAAAGTTCAGTGGGGACACAAAGGGGGTAAAAGCATGGAAAAGGAAAACCGAGGCTGAAAAATACCGGACCAAATTACAAAAGAAAGAGGAGAGAAAGAAGATAATCAGTTTTTTGTATACAGGGGGGAAAAAACCATCAGTTAATAACAAGAGGAGGATACAACATGTTAAACTAAAGGCTACAACTGAGGAAGAGAAGACATAGAGTGAAAGAGAGGAGCAATAAGGGGAGAAAGTGTGAAGATCCGGGCTGGGCCAACACAGAGAGTGCTGTGCAATGTGGACAACAAACGTAGAGGCCTTCCGCTCCCCGACATCAGAGTTCAGTTCACACTCTATTTCTAGCAGCAAAGCACACAGAGAGTCAATAAGAGCCTGCACATGTGGCCTGCTGGCTGTTTGCTCTGGAACACACTGTCAAACCACCACACATACACTGTAAAGTCCTCCGTGTTCTTCTTTTAACTTTGAGAGTGTACAAAATACAAATACAATCCAAATGGATCCATTTGGTTACATTTGCAGTTGTACACTTTCGGAGTTACAAATGCATAGATTAAAACTCTTACAGGTGACAAACACACACCATTATATAATGTTTGTATGATTTAACTATAGATTTACACTTTCAACAATTAGGATTTTATGGTGTATGTTCGTCTACCGCCTGCAAAGTCACTGCCATGGCCTGTTTAACTACTTTAATTTTAATACCACCAATTTTCCACCAAGTTTCCTCTGTCCCTGTCTA
Source organism: Protomyctophum parallelum (assembly GCF_964188405.1). Taxonomy (NCBI): domain Eukaryota; kingdom Metazoa; phylum Chordata; class Actinopteri; order Myctophiformes; family Myctophidae; genus Protomyctophum; species Protomyctophum parallelum. The sequence continues at coordinate 35,000,141 of NC_139701.1, forward strand.
TGATTAAATGGTCTAACTGCCCTGCTATGATCTTTTATAGTCAACTGCTGCCTAAATTACAATTCTTTGTGCATCTCCATGCTACATTAACACAGCATGCTACATCAAAACAACGTCAAATGGAATATATACAGAGAATTGTCTTTCATGTTTTCAAATGTTTCATGATACAGATGTTTTAGTGCACAATGATCTCATATAATCACTTAATTCATGCATAGAACCCCACCACCATCATCACCACCACAATAAAAATGTGATTTGCAGCTAGAAGAAGAGAAGTGAGTTAGTTGTTATTTTACTATACTGTGAGTGATCCTACAATCGAAAGTACTACACTCTTAGTGTTAAAATGCACCTAAATTAGTGTGAAGGAGAGGACCCGCCACCAGTTAGAAAATCTTGAAAAGGAAAGCAAAGAGAGTTGAGACGACCCGTCCCTTTGCTTTGCATCCAGAAGATGAGTAGGGGAGTGAGGACCAGCACCAGACGGAGATCAGATTACTATGAGTGAAGGAGGATGACAATAATCAGACGGCAGGAAGGAGGGTGAGAGTTCCCAACTTTAATGGATCCACAGTGGTTTGTTGCCACTCCGTTTAGCCTTCCTACCTGGCTGTTGTTGTTGTGATGATGGATCAAACTGCCACGGAACCTTGGCGGCAGATTTCCCCCTGTGATTTGGACTCAGTGACTTGGCCTTGGCAGATTTCCCTCCACGAGCACCATGGCTGAGGGTCTGTGCCCCTGCTTTAGAACCTCCAGGGTTGGCCTGAGCACCACCTTTTTCCTGGCTTGGCGTGCCACGAGGTGATGAGGACGGCGAGCCCTCGATGCGCTGCTTCATCTCGGATGACAGCAGGCGACCCTTGTGCATCCACTCCTGCATCTTGTTGACGGTCACCCCGTAGCCCTTGCTGGGACAGCCGGCGGCTGCCTCTGGCACCCAGCAGGCTGTGCTCATTGCCTCCTGTATGTGTACATGGCCCTGAGCAGCAGGTTCATCAGCGTTGTTGTCTGAAGAACCGCTGAGGCTGTTGACCGAGCCACTGCTCTCATGCAGCCGCTCACCACGGTCATCCTCGCCAATGCCGCCAGTGTCCTGAAGCAGCTCATCGCTGCTGGTGGCGCCATAAACGGACAGTGGGTCTAACAGCGCAGACCCTTTAACTCCACCGGCCTCTTTCCCTACTTTTGTCTCTTCACAAATCTCTGGGCTCTGGCCTCCAGTGGCTCCACTACAAAACAAGTGCCCACCAGGATACCTGATAGCTCCATCGCTGGCAGAGCGCTGTAAAGTGGGTCTTATCTTGGCCAGGGACAGGCTCACCATGCTCTTACTGTTCAGCCTGCCACAGAGGCTGGACTCAAGGTTCCCACTGAGGCACAACAGTAGTGAATCAGTGTCAGACACCTGCTGTTGGCTGTTGTCTCCTCCTGAGGACCACGAGTCACTATCAATGTTCTTTGTGGACAGCCGAGAGCAAAGGCTATCCCGGGAGTGACTACTGCTGCAGGACGTGGCCTGCTGGTCAATGAAACTAAGTTGTTGGACATCGAGTTTGATATCTTGCATGGCATTAATAAGAAGGAAATAAGCCTCTTTCAGCTGGCTCCTAAGCCTGTCTGTCTCTTGGGCACTGCTGCTGCTCAGCTGTACTCTATCTATGCTAGCCTGTGTCACCTCCACCTCATCAGCTTTCCTGTCATTAGCACCAGCTTTTATGGATTCATAAAAAGGGAGAATTTCGTTATCATAGTAATCATCGTCTTCACTGTCTAAAGAATGATGTCTGAGTGATCCCTCTCTGGCGCACAGAGATGCCATGTTTATGTCGCATATTTCTAACTCCGTAGGGAAAAACGTTGGGCTTTGAAGATTGGTCACCCTGTAACATTGAGGCGAGATCCCATAACTCTCAATGTTTCTTATCACTATGTTTTCTTCTGTGTTGCACCCGGCTAAACGGCAGACGGGGAGGCTATTTTTATACACGAATGTTTTAGAATGTGTTTCTTGTGCTTGGCTGCGGTCAATGATGTTCGCGTTGGGTCTATGTGTATGTTCATTTCCAGCCACCTCATCATCCTCTGTCATGTGTCGGTGGTCGCAATGCTCTGTGCCGTCGCTGCATCGACTTCTCTCATCTTTCTCAAGGCTCGCTGTTGTCCCATTGTTATTGGGTGAAGAACCCTGGACATCTGCCGGGTTGGCTATGGCTACCCCGCTATTTGACCCCACCTGCGCATGGTATACAATGTGATCATAACTGTCCCCGAACCCAATCGAATCTCCAATGCTGTACTGCCGTGGAATAGTGACGAAGTGTTTGTGCTGTGGATGCGGTGCACCGGCGGCGTGTGTGAGCACCTTGCCGGCAGAGCGTGGTCCCTGCTGGATCCCGTCGCTCTCCCTAATAAAATTTCGCCCAAACTCGGTCTCTCTTTGAAGTGAGACCCCCACGAGCTCCTCGTTAACCCGACCCCTATCCCCCGAAGCCCCGCTGCCCACGTCTCCCCCTCGGCTGCTGCTGTTTGTGTGCGTAGTGGTGGTGGTGCGAGTAGCTTCGTAGTGGTGGTGGGGAAATGCGCTTTGCAACACAGAGCGTCTCTCCCGGACCAGAAACCCCTCTATTTCTAGCGCCCCGTCAACATAATTCTCGTAAGTGCTCATCCTCTCTGCCATGCAATCCAACCCCGCGAGCAACACTACCGGATGAACCTCACTGTCTCGCTGCATTTGCAAAACTTTTTCTTTACCTTCTCGGCCCCCATTCGCCGCAGTGGCAGCGCCGTATCCACCAGCAGCGGCTGCTGTCGTGCCTTTCTTGGATTTCTTCCCCCGAAGTTTCGCTAATAAAGTCCTCCGCAGAGGATCAGCCATTCCTGTCCAGCCAGTAAATCCTCCAGTTTTCAGCACGCTCTCTTCAAAAGGAAGAGACTGATTTCGTTCTCGCACACTGCGGTCAAAACTCGCCGGGCGTACGGGGCCCTCTCCATTCTCCGCTGTCACCTCCACTCTGTCGCCCCACTCGCCGCTCTACTACACTACACTACACTACACTACCACATCTCTCTCTCTCTCTCTCTCTCTCTCTCTCTCTCTCTCTCTCTCTCTCTCTCTCTCTCTCTCTCTCCTCTCCCTCTCCCTCTCCCTCTGCCCCCACCCTCCCTCTCTAGTCTCTCCCCCCCTCTCTCACTCCCTCTGCCCCCACCCTCACTCTCTCTCCCCCCACTCACTCTCTCTCTCTCTCTCTCTCTCTCTCTCTCTCTCCCTGTTCTTTGTTTTTCTCTCCCTCTCTCTAGCGCCGCTCTCTCACGATCTTGACTTGAAGCAAAAATATTTGGAATATTTTCTGGTGGGGTGAGAGATCTTGTACACAAACTCATGTGCAAAGTTGCCTAGTAGAATAATAATTACTATGTCATTGCCTGAAGCAGGTCTATCTGTCTGTCTGTCTGTCTGTCTGTCTGTCTGTCTGTCTGTCTGTCTGTCTGTCTGTCTGTCTGTCTGTCTGTCTGTCTGTCTGGCTGGTTGGCTGGCTGGCTGGCTGGTTGGCTGGCTGGCTGGTTGACTGGTTGGGCTGGCTGGCTGGCTGACTGGTTGGCTGATTGGTTGGCTGGCTGGATGGATGGCTGGCTGGCTGGCTGGCTCTCTGGATTTTATTAATTACCCCTCAGTGTGAATTAAACTAATTCAGTAATCAGTGAGTTTTGCAGGTACTTCAAATTATCGCCTTCACTGATAGCTGTGAAAGCATTTTAGCAAACAAGTCACAAGTTGGAAAAAACAACCCTTCTCCACAGGGAATAATAATGGAATAATAATCATACTAAGAGAAAACCTGGTTGTATATATTCTGAATACCAGCATCTTTATTATTCCATAGTTGTGAAGATTTATTTGTATTTTTTCTAAAATTACTGCATTGTTCTATGTGCATGACTGCATGTTCCACAATTGATAGATCACCAAAGCTTATTGGACTGACATTCTTATCTAAAGTGTATCTTGATGAATCTTTCCCTCTTTGACCCATGAACCAACCGCCCCGTGCAGTACAAACCAGGGCATTAATGGGCAAGACAAGCAGGGAAAGGAATGAAACATACATCACTTGAACCTTAAGCCACTTGTTTGCTGTTGTCATTACTTGGAATGTGTGAGAGGATAAGAGTCGCTGAAAGCTCCGGTGGGTTGTGAACCCCCCCTCTTTCTCTAAAAGCAGACACTGAGCATCCAGCCACTGACTGGATAAGTTTCCCTTTCGAACACATCTGAAGAGTCCATGACTGAGGGCATTTTCTTGTCAGAGTCGAGTCATTCCTGCCACCATCCTCCAGCCACGTGCACGGCCCCTCCTTCAGTAAAACATGATAAGCATCTGTTATTACTCCTGAGGAGCCGTGTGGGCCCTGACGCCCTCACTGACTAGACCCTGTCTGGGCAGATATTCACAGGTCACAGCCTGCAGGCACCATGTGTGTGTGTGTGTGTGTGTGTGTGTGTGTGTGTGTGTGTGTGTGTGTGTGTGTGTGTGCGTGCGTGCGTGCGTGCGTGCGTGCGTGCGTGCGTGCGTGCGTGCGTGCGTGCGTGCGAGCGTGCGTGCGTGTGTGCATGTTTGAAAGTTCGCGTGTGCTCGAGCGCTCGCTTGCGTGTGTGTGTATAAGCGAAAGAGATATTGCCAAGGAGTAAAGTATAGATTTATGGAGATGTAAGGGAGGTTATAAAAGCTTTTGTCTGTCTGTCTTTATTCACTTTTATAGGCAAAAACAATTAAGCATTGTCCTGGAAATAAAACACACCACTGCAGCCATCAAGAATCTTTGATTGGCTTACTGGCCTATATTTGCTAAACACTAATGACTGCAAAGATACATTTCAATGCAAAATAAATTCTTAAAATAAATTCAAAGAAACACACTTTTCTATTTTCTCTGGGAGCTGTCCCAGAAATGTCAGCATGCTGGGAAAATGAGGAAAACGAGGAAGTTTGTCTCCATTTCTCTTTTCTTTCTTTGTATCAACTAGTCACTTGCCCTTTTTGTGATGGCAGAGGAAGAACATCTGCTTGGCTGGCCCCCTTTCAGATGGCCTGGCCAGGGAGTGGATGAGAGAGAAAAATGTGTGTGTTTGTGTGTGTGTGTGTGTGTGTGTGTGTGTGTGTGTGTGTGTGTGTGTGTGTGTGTGTGTGTGTGTGTGTGTGTGTGTGTGTGTGTGTGTGTGTGTGTGTGTGTGTGTGTGTGTGTGTGCGTGCGTGCGTGCAGGCAGGCAGGCACTCCAGGCAGGCACTCCAGGCAGGCAGGCATGCATGCGTGCGTGCATGTGAGACAGAGGAGAGAGAGTCAGCAACAGAGAAAGTAGTTATGTGTGTGTGTGTGTGTGTGTGTGTGTGTGTGTGTGTGTGTGTGTGTGTGTGTGTGTGTGTGTGTGTGTGTGTGTGTGTGTGTGTGTGTGTGTGTGTGTGTGTGTGCGTGAGTGTATGCTTGCGTGCATGCTTGTGTGTGTCTATGCCTGAGAGTGTGTGTTGGGATACAAGGCCCTGCAGCTGTCGGGGTTCTCCTCATGATGGCTGGCTATTGTTCCAGGTCCCTCTCTCTTTCTCTCTCTCGCTCTCTCTGTCTGTCCCTGGCTGGTTTATGGGCCTTCCCCTTTTCTCAATGCACACCGCAACTAAATTTATGTCCTTGGACCTGCAGCCTTTCTCAGAGCATAAATTAGACTGGCAATCCCTGTCAGAGTAGCTTTGCAAAGGGCCTCCTACTTTACGCTCTAGAGAATCACATTTACTTCATTGCCATTCACTCATCTTTTACCATTGGAAGAAAGTAAATAAATAGCACAGGAAAGGAAACCTATTGTTTCTTAACCTTATACCTTAAGTGTCTTTACATTTACAGTGTCCTTTATATTGTGGGATATGGGACAATGAGGGACAATGCTTGATTCCTTCCTTTAACAGTAAATGAAAGGTTACATCTCTAGCCATTTTATTGTGATGCCAAATTAGGCTACTCCTTTTAATTCATTTCTAGGGAATGTTAAATGGTGTGAATAAAACCAGCCACTCAACAAACATTACATGATAAACGGTTCGTACCCAGTGTTTTGATCACTACATCACTAGAAAATTGACATTCTGGTCTTAAACCAGTTTAGTTGCACAAAAGTAATGTTGCCAAATGAGATTTATCTATGAAAGTCATCACTGCAGCTTACAGGAATAATGGAAAGCTTTTCTTGTCATTCAGATAAGGTTTCGCCATCACTTTTGCTTTCCAAATTTCCATTAAATGTCCAGCTTTTGAAAAGTTCCAAGATGACAAACTATCTCCTGTAACCATTAAGCCTTTGCTTAGTAACCAGCAAAGGCCAGTATGTGTGTGTGTGTGTGTGTGTGTGTGTGTGTGTGTGTGTGTGTGTGTGTGTGTGTGTGTGTGTGCGTGCGTGCGCGTGTGTGTGTGTGTGTGTGTGTGTGTGTGTGTGTGTGTGTGTGTGTGTGTGTGTGTGTGTGTGTGTGTGTGTGTGTGTGTGTGTGTGTGTGTGTGTGTGTGTGTGTGTGTGTGTGTGTGTGTGTGTGTGCGTGTGCGCGTGCATGTGTTTGTGTGTGTTATAGACTGATACCATCTCTAACTGGGCTACTAACCAGTAGCCCTGTATCTGGCTCATCTCTTTCTCTTACAACAAACAGAGAGACACAGATGCACGCACGCACGCACGCACCTGGACTGTCTTTGTGTCTGCTCTCTATCTTTATCAAGGCTCTGACATGTTTATCATGACAGAGGTCAGACTCCTTGTCTTCTGCTACTGTGCTTCACTATTTTCCACATAAATGTCTATTGCTGTATTCAGATTTATTCAGATTTTTTTGGTCTGTTTCGTTTTAAGGAGGTACAGTAAATGCGTGTCATTATCTTCTTACAATTCTACCATTTGGAAAATCTGTTAAAAGTTGTTAATTTCAAGAGAATTGTCAGTTTTCTTCTTGGGGAAAAGAAGATTAACAACATGTTAACATTTCTGTCACTCTTCATAGAAGTTGACCCTTTTTTAACCCAGGAGGAATTTGAGTTGTCACCTTTCCCCTGATTTTCAGTATTAACAAGAGGGCTTTATGTCATGTCTTTCCACAGCATCTAAATATTAGTTTTTATCCCTGAAACACAAGTTTATTTTTCGTTCCAGTTTTCATCATTTGGATCAAGACCATGTTATTGCTAAGGGGCGACTGGGAAACAAGGCTCAACCAGATTCTCATGTGGGGTTTCAGGGTTTAACAGAGATCTATCTTCCACTGACTTTACTCCTGAACATGTAGTGCACGTTTTCAGTAGTTCTTGGGAGAGCAATGGAACTATTCTTTAGATATATATTTCATATAGGGGAAATAGTTTGACTGTGTTTAGCTGCCATCAGCTGCCATTACCACAGTATTACCACAAACTCAAATATCATGTTACTTTCTGACGCTGGCTTGGAAAATTCCACTGCACTACAATGCTGTCTCAGATGAGCACTGCCTGATGTTTAAACTTTATGATGATTTCTGAGCAACTCGTGTAGTTCTGGTCTTTTCACACACTTACAAAAGATAATAATGTTTATTAGGCTATTTTACAGCACCACACTTTACCTAGATAAATAACATACAATTAATATGCTACATGTCCTAAATTAAATAGAAAATGACAGATTCCAGAATCCCACCACCTTAACCAGTTCGAGAGGTTTTTTTTCAATGAAACATGTTTCATGTTTTTATTTGAATTACTGCTCACAGCTTCAAATACTCTCTTATGTCTTCCTATGAGTATTATATTGTATTTTGTATTGTATTGTACTAACATTTCTGTACACATCATCCATCTCTCCCATATGCTTTATTTTATTATTTTTTTGTTCCTGTCTAAAAATGAAGAGAAAAAAAAACCCTGTGGACAAAGAAATGCAATTTGAAAAATGGTTGTATAATATGATTGTGTGTGGATGTCCCTAAATAAAGAATTAAAAAAAATAAACATCTGTTTCACACTGTTGGTCAGTTTGCTGGTGTGAAAAGCAACTGTTTGCCTCTAGAACACATCTGCATGTGGCCCCAGCTGCTGGCAGAGGGGGTGATAGAAGACATGAACAGTGTGCCTCCCAGCAGCAAACATTCTCTGCGAGCCACATTGACAGCTCCCTATCCTGGCACTTAGCAACAGGCCTCTCAGGGGTAAATATAGAGTCCCTGGCTAGGCTGAAGATTGTAAGGATGACAGACATTTTGAGGAAGTCAACAAGCCAGTGGAAATGCAGGGAGTTAGGATGTTAAAGCTTAATTCATACCCTGTCGTATGACAACAGATCGGCAAGGCTGCTCTGCAAGACTGACAATCTACAAGATGTATTCAAGAGTTCAAGTGCATTAAGTACCGCAATAGGGTTCAGTCTTCTATAGAAGAGACTAGTGGAGGATCATATACTATGAGCATATTCTCTTTTTCATTGTATTGTATGAAGATACCACTGAGTGGGGAGAAAACATGCTTTTCCAGGTAAGTGGTAAAAAAATAATAAAGCTTTAGATATATCACAACAAAACAGCTTAGGCTAAAATAATTCAACACAACAAATACTGGAAATAAACCTTTTCTACTAGTCACACAATGCCATTCCAAGAGTGAGAACTTTAATTTTCTGGGAAAATAAAATCTCCAAAACTGACAGTGGTGAATCAAGATGAAGATGACTCTCCAATTCTCATAAAATTAGTCAGAAAGGAGTTGTTGTTCGTAAATATGGCTGATAAAATCAGTCTGCTGCGGCTGTGCAGGCCAGGGCTAGGCAAGCATCTCAGACAAGGCCAGGCACATACCTGGAAGCTGGAATTTTATCAGAAGCATATTTACCATTATTTCTTGTCAACCCATGATGACAGATAGGCCAGGAATTCCTGTGATCACTAAACTGTTGCGAAGTAAGAGTTATGGAAATGTACTTTTTCTTCTTGAAATTGCTTGATTTGCTCCATTGCTCACGGATTTGTTTTCAAAGGAGAGTATGTTCATTTGAGCCAGAGATTTTCAGGGATGCATAAAATAATCCCATTTCAAATACATTTAAGATCCGTTATGCTGCCAAGAGCCCAAGACAAGCAACAATCTAATTTCAGTCAAGTAAAATGTTGGCCTCTTATCCACACAAAGGGGTGTATTTCTTAATGAGATTCTGTATTTAATTATTTGTCTTAAACAGGTCTCTACATTACAATTAAAGATTAGATCAACAAATCACATCAATAAGAAATACACTGTTTATTGCAAATATGGTGTATGACAAGGATTATTTTAATTAAAACATCAACCAGTATACCAGTTGTTCAAACGGCCACCGATTTGAAGATCCTCAGAGCTTCACTCCCCGGGCCTAAACAGAAAAAACAACTTCCTCTTGAAATAGTGGGAATGAAAGCAATGATTTTACCTTCATATTTTTATGTAATCAATTTAAATATCATATTGAGGCTGGTGGAGCATCTCACAAAAGTGTGAACATGAGACTAGTAAGTACACGGTCATGTCAGCTGACCTGGAAAGAACTAACTAAGAAAATATGAACACTAAGCACAAGGTCCTTTGTTGTTGTGTGGGGAAGCCAGTCATTATGGTAACCTTTTCAAGACAAAGTATGAGCTAAATGTGACATCTAGTGGGCACAGGCAGAACAAAGTCAAAACTGTAATTAAAAAAAAAGTGAAATATTCATGAACTCAACAATTTAAAGGAGCGCCTAACATAAAAAATATACGGTCTCATTAGACTGGGTTATAAGGTACACATATTCTTTCTTTGGGTGCAATTTAACATCCTTCCATGTCTATTTATCACTTGTGAATGTAATTTCAGTGTTTGTTCATTTCAGGCTTCAGCCTATGTTAGTCAGAGAGTCTGAGAAATGTTTTGGGGTCCAATCAAATTAATCTAATTTAAAGGTAACTTTAACCTGAATCTAAGCATTTGTTTGATATATTTTTCATATACTGGCAGCATTTTTCTCAGCACCAGAGAGCGAGCTCTCGATACAAAGAACATTGAGAACGCATTGAAAAGTATCAGATTTTCACATATCCTGCTCACAGTATTACGATTTGAAGATTAAAATCTGAAAAGTTGCCCTTTAAATTAGAGCTGAGAAATATTAAAAATATATCAATATTGTAATGAAAGACTAGATATCACCTGGCTTTTGTTTATCGTAATATCGCAATACAGATTAAACGTGGTTTTCTCCTGGTGATAAAAGCTGCATTACGGTACATTTTGTGACCAGCACCAGCAAATCTGTTCTAGCCGAGTGAAATCATCATATCCACTATCCACACTATTATTATAATTATTATTATACTAAGGTTGTCTCTCTAAATGTTGTGGGTAAATATCTTCTGAAAACACATCGTCACATCATTGATATAGTTGTTGTCCAAAATAGATGCCACAAACTGAAGGATTGAACATTCCATTCCATATCTGGATACATTTAAAGCAAACATAATGTATCTAGCGTGGTAACATTGATTTGTGTGCATATTATGAGCAGAATATTACAAATCATGGCACCCCATAGCCAAAAGGGGACTTTCATATTGTAGGTGCCATCATGTACCACCTCACTAGTCCATTTGCCAATGTCTGTGAAATTTCACTAACATAAAAATGTTAGCAACTGATGCTTCGTTGAAAGCGGGCTTCACTCTGCCTGCTGTCTGAGGATTCTCTTCTCTTCCTCTACAAAGCTCTTGTCAGAGGTGGCTTGTCCCAGGTCTCTCTTTCTCTTCTCCTTCTGCTGGAAGGTCTCCACTCTGCGTTTCTTTGCAGACGTTGCCTTATCCGACTCGTCATCTAAAATCCACGGCAGGGGAAAACAGGGGGAAGGTGTGTCAGACTACTTTCAACCTGGCATCCCTATTCCACATTTCCAAAAAGTTAAAAAATACTGAACATAGCATTCTACAAGCAAACAATGCGCTATTTAGTATTTTCACTATTCAACATACAACAAAGACAAGTACAGTGCATAGGGCTTAAGTGTTGTGGAAAACAATAGATATTGAAATAAGGGAGGCCTTTCAATAGTTTCGTAAAAATCCACTGTAGACATGTTATGAGCTACATTTTGGTAAGACATTCTGTGCTGTGATATATTTTGATATAAAGTGTTGGACTTTGGACTCGTTTTTATTAACAGGTCGTGCTGCTGCCTCCTGCATTATGTGCAAATTCGAAACAGGTGGTACGCAAGGCCATTCGGTGACTTTGACGAGCACTTCCAAACTCCAACACAGAATTTCTTGACAGAAAGTAGCTCATTACATGGTGGATTTGTCTGAAACAAACACTTTGCAGATTTAAGAGGATAATTCAAGCTTTCCCTACAGCTGCAATGTTGGTGAGTTTAACGTAGTTTAATACAAGCAGATCAGAAATTCGATTTGGATCAATGGGCTGTCATTGGAGGGTATTGCAATTTGCAACTCTAGATTCATCCCATTAAAAATAATCTAGTGTTGCAAATTGCGGCTAGTTTTGTGTGTTTGTGACAGTGTGTACCAAATTTGTGATGATTTGATTGGCTGAGCATGGAATGAGATATATGATGATGTAAGAGCGCCCCTCACTTCACACAAGTGTGATTTTTGAGGGGTGATAGCCCCTCCTATGTCCAGCTTTTAGTTTATGTGCCAACGCATACTTAGATAAACATTGCATTGACAATGAATGGACAATTTTTTGTGTTCGTGTAAACACAAACATTGCATAACACAAACATTGAAGACGAAGGTGAGGATGCAAATTCTTTGGCCGGATTGGCCGGAATGAGATGATGTATGATGATAAGATCACCCCTCATTCACTTCACACGGGTGTGATTCTTATATTCAGGCTGACTACTGAAATAAGAATATATACCACTTTGAAGGCACTGTGGTTCTAACCTGAGTCAGAGGGTTGCTCCTCATCTGGTAGGAATTGGGCATTGCCAGTGCAAGGCTGTGGTGCATCCTCTCCATTGTCTTCATAGACATTGGACCACTTTATGGCCATGTCCATCCCTGGGGGGGCTCCCTTTTTCTTTTCTGGTTCTGTGGCATAGCTCTGGGGAGGGGGCACTGCATTGGTCTTCCATGGCTTAAACTCTCTGGCAGGCTGCAGAGAAGAACATAATGAAGACAAGATTAGAATCGGTGGTGTTATTGTATTCATTCTTCCTGTGTTGCAGTAATAGGTCAGCAACACAACAAGAAAACATGTATAGTTGTATACTATAAATTACTGTGAGAGAGAGGACACCATACTGAATATTATCTCTAGAATGGCTGATATTCCATACACTTCATGTATTCAGACTGCACCCGTCATTGTCGGCCACATCACGGGGGACAACACGGACACGGATGAACATGGCGCCCTGGTGAAGAGCTTTGTGAGGTGGATGAACATGGCGCCCTGGTGAAGAGCTTTGTGAGGTGGATGAACATGGCGCCCTGGTGAAGAGCTTTGTGAGGTGGATGAACATGGCGCCCTGGTGAAGAGCTTTGTGAGGTGGATGAACATGGCGCCCTGGTGAAGAGCTTTGTGAGGTGGATGAACATGGCGCCCTGGTGAAGAGCTTTGTGAGGTGGATGAACATGGCGCCCTGGTGAAGAGCTTTGTGAGGTGGATGAACATGGCGCCCTGGTGAAGAGCTTTGTGAGGTGGATGAACATGGCGCCCTGGTGAAGAGCTTTGTGAGGTGGTAACTAACGAAGGCAAGACCAAGGAGCTTGGGGGGGGGGGGGGGTACTGAATCAGAGATAAAATAGGAGGTCACAATGAGGAAGACAATGGAGAGTGGAGACTATCCTGGTCAACCCTTCCCACCCCCTCCAGAAGGATAGTGGGGTGGCTTAGTCCCAAGGCAGGGGACAGACAGGGTAGCCCTACAAGCAGAACCCAATGGTACTGAAGTTTCAGACATTTTTTAGACCCAGATCATGGGGTCCTGTTCCAGCTCTACCCTGCCACCTGGTACGCGGACATAAATAAAACATAAACACTGTGGATAACGCCTGTCTGCACTTTTTGACGACTCAGAGGCAGGGACGTAGCCGGCACAAGCCAACCGCACACCGGGAGGCGGTACAATAAACGGTAAATAAACAAGAAGAATCAAAGCGACCAAATCGGTCAAACAAAGATACAAAAATACTTAACAGCTTCCACGGCACAGGAGATATTCGCAGCGGTATGTATAGGTACTTATAGTTCACAGATTCAGAAGCCCTCAAAGGAAAACAGGCCGTCAACGATTGGTACGATGTTACCAAGCATATTTATGTCCGCGTTCCAAAATTCCCATACGAAAATATAGATACGGCCAGGGACCCTACATAAAGTGACATCCAAATTTCAGAAAAGCTTTATGGAGGGTTTCCGAGAGGGGCTATAGGGACAGGGGTACTGAGGATTCATCCTCCCTACAGAACAAAATACCTTGTCCTTTGTGCCGGAAGCCCTCAAAGCAGCAGCAGCAGCTCTGCTCCATCCAGGGACACATGTTTTGGTAGTGGCACTAATAATAACTGTGATGTTTTTGCTCTGTTATTGTTACTAGTCCTTACCCGTTGTGAGATATTTGCCCCCCCCCCCTTGTGGCCGTGAAGGGTACTGCGCCTGGATGCGTTTGTAATTGACTAATACATTAATTAATAATCATTAATGTGTCAAATGGAAAAAAGGGCTTCGTTACGCCCTCCATATTCATATGGTCAATGCCTGTGTGAAAAGTGGGAGTGATTGGTGCAGGCATTAAGGAGTTACGGCAATGTTTCTGACAGACAGACAGACACACACACAGACAGACACACACACAGACACTCAGACATTCGGTTAATTATAGTATGATTTTTAGGGGGCGGTACTGCCGTAGCTAGCCCCAGAGGGGGCAGAAAACAGCCTGGTCACGTCACGGTTCATGTAGGCGAGCCCATAGACTCCAATGCATTCTGTAAACTTATATCGTATGGAATATCTGCCATTTGATTCTAGTTTTAAATTGACTATGTTTATAGTTATAGCAGCGCGGTACCCTTGGCTACATATTACAATTACATAACTAAACTAAACTAACGTAGTTGACGGACTCGTTGCCTAAATTAGTTTTACCTCTTCAGGAGCCTTTACTGTACGACTTTCCCAGTCAATCTGCTTATTCAGCGGGTTGTACAGAAAGGCAGGCTTTGATACGGATCGGAATAGATCGTCGGGTTTTGGCAAGGAGGGACCACCACTGGCTGCCCGTTTGGTCCCTTGTTGTTGGGGGGTCTTTGACTTGGATTTCCCTGTTGATTTATGCTCGTCGTCTTCCTCGTCTGTGGTATCATTGCTGCTGTCACTCAAATCGTCGTAGCCCGAAAAGAAACGGAAAGAGTCCGATTTATTTTCGTCAGTCATCGTGTGTTACCGAGCCTACTAATTATTCAAAGAATTCTGAATAAAAATCAACGTGTTTGATAATGTAGAGATCGTGCGCTTAAATAGGAATATTCATTGTTAGCAGCCTAGCAGCTTATATTATTACTCCATTTTGAATAAGCCTCCAAAACAGTCGTAAATCGTTCACATAACGTCGCAAACAGTCGCAAATGATTTAAAATGGAAAGTGAGTCTCCCTCTGGTGGTATGCTGGTGGTATCCTTTTATTACTGGTTGGTATAGCCAAAAGTATTTTTGATGAGCGCCATCTATGTCCAGTTTTAAGGGTTTATGCTAACACAAACATTGTCCTACTCCTAAACACAAACATTGAATGCCACTGGCCAATGAAATTGCCAGTTTTGAGTGTTTATCCTCCTCCTCTAACACAATCATTGAATGCCATTGACAACGAATGGCCAGTTTTGAGTGTTTGTGTAAACACAAACATTGTTTGCATAGACACAAACTTTGAAGACAAAAGTGAGGACACATTGTGATTGGCCGGAATGAGATTATCCTATGTATGATGATAAGAGCGTCCCTCACTTCACAAGGGTGTGATTTGTATTTATTTATTAATTTAAGACAGGCCTACACAACAAGGATTCTGAAGAGAAGGTATGTTTAGCTTGTTTGCTCTTCTTTAACATATAGCTGAACAACAGTTAATCAAACTCTATAATTAATAAATAGGCATATAGCCTAATGCATTAATTTAATTTGGGCAGATCTACAAGCTCACTACGCATCATAATGCGAAGCGAGCTTGTACATTATGTTTACCGGTAAAATAGACACTGCCTAGTATTTGCTCAGACACACTATGACGTAAAATCCTCCATTCATTGTCAATGGGAATCTAATGTTTGTTTAAGACGAAGTTTGTGGACAGTAACTAAAAGCTGAATGTAGGAGGGGCTAGCTAAAAATTATGTTTAAAAAATCACACATGTGTGAAGTGAGGGGCGCTCTTATCACCGTGACGTAATATTTGCTCAGACACATATGATGTAAATTGTCCATTCATTGTCAATGGGAATTTAATGTTTGCGTAGGACAAAATACAGATTTGCTCTTCCACATATGATGTAAATTCTCCATTCATTGTCAATGGGAACGTCAAAAAGTAGGATTGTGATAGAATATTGTGTGCTTGAAATGTAGCCTACTGTAATTCTGCAAACTGTTAATAAATATTTCAATCAATCAATCAATCAATCAATGCAGGGTGGTAGCATGGCCTCTAGGTGCTGCTAGAGAGGATTTTAGACTAGAGACTGCAGGTTCCCAAACGTTTCCATACAAATAGCTTTACAGAACAGTGGGTACAAATACAATACAATTAGCATCTCATTCATTGAGACATTTAAACATTCATCTCATGGCCCTTGTGTTTTATGAATGAGTAAGCTGAATATAGGGCGCCCCTCAAAAATGTATTAGATGATTAAATGAATCGAAAAGTAATCAAATCCATAGAAAGTTATTGAGTGTGTGACTTTACATCTTTACCCTTTTGTGCAGAGCCCAACAGGAGGAGCCAGTGTGAGTTATCAAACTAGGAGAGGGTTGTCCAGCACAGACACTCCGGCTGCTACGCCTCCATCAGCATGTTCAGTACTCTTTGTCCTCAGCAGATGACCCACACATTCATTCATTACCATGTCTTTGCCCTGCCTGACATAAGCTCCAAACACTCCCAGTTCACTGACACAGCTGGTGAGCTTGAGAGGTGAGTCCGGCCTTAGTAGGTAGTTGTGTACGGGACTTGGTTGGATCCTATCCATGAGAATGTATGCAGTCCTCTCATTGCTCTCCTTCACTCGCTCTAGTACATGGCAGATGTCTGATCCATAGACGTTGTTACCGCCTCCTTCCCTCTGGGGCTTCAGGACAAACTGGTCTGGTTGAGATAAAGCCATTTCCACCGTTTGGTCTCCCTCAGGGCCCATATCAAGTGTGTAGAGGCCAGTGAAGGTGGCTCTGATCTGCTCCACCACCTGGGGCTGCTGAGGGAAGAACCTTTCCAGAACTCCGTGTTTGGCCAGCTCCTGCTGGACTTTCTTGGTTCCAGCAAGGTGGGTTGAGATGTCTGGGCACTTTACAGCCAGAGAGCGCTCCATCAGCAGACGAGCTTCCCAACTTCGTTCAGAGGTGTAGTTCTGAGGCATATAACCATTCCTGAAATACACTACTGCAACCTCCTGTCCATCTACGAATAGTCGCTTGTCCTGGTCAAGGGATGCTGTCATACATACATTTTCAAAACGCCTTCTAATTGTAGGAATATTTCTCTTCCAGAGCTCATTCTCAATGTACCGATGATCAAAGATGTTTCTTTGAGCCTCTTCAACCAAGAACATGACAACAGCTCTCTCTGATCCATAGAGCTCCCAGGCCTTCTCTATCCCCCTGGCCAGACCTGCTGCTGAGTTGTTGTCTAAAACACGTTGGCTCTCCTCTAGCCGACCAGCCACTCTAAGAATTTGCCGATGGACATCTGGTGTCCGTGAGGAGAGACCCCCGAAACTTGCAGCAATTGTGTTTATCTCAATTTGCTTCAGAGATGAAATTCTATCCTCTTTCTGGTCCAACATGTAGTCAGACCGATTCAGACCCAACACAATAGACTGAGATCTTCCTTCTTTCTGAATCTGTTGATAGATACTGAACAACCTTCCAGTAAAATCATCAACTGCAATGGTGCTGGCAAGAGCCTCTTCCAGAAACCCAGAGTCCTGGCTGACTTTGTCCACCAGTAAATTGAAGTGTGTCTGCACTGCCAGAGCCTGCAAAAACACAGCTTTGGACACAGGGGAAGGGAAGAGTGTGAAAGGAGCATACGTCACCATCTCTGACGAGTTGGGGCTCTCATTGGTACGCATTAAGACTCCATGTATAAGAGCTGCATCTTTTGCCACTGTCTCTAAGTCATTGACCAGTTTAGTATTCATCAGTATGTCCTCTGGTATTCCTCTGGCAGCCATTGTTATTCACCTGTCCTTGCAATTCTACACAAATGCATTGAAGTTAATGAGAGCCAGGTGGAAAAGTGTATGAATACACTATTTTAAGTGATAAACGTTGTCAGATAATTGATTCAGGGAGGAAAAAAGAGATCACACATTTTCTGATCACTTTTTTCAATGTGCACAATATATACCACCATTTTATTGAGGTATCTAAAGAGCACAGAGTTTCAGTCTGGGCAGAAGGGACTGGCAATTCACGTGGACACATTATAGAGTGATATTAGTATTATACTGGAAATTGACATTATCTATGACGTTATCTATGACGTTTAGGCTATACAGTATGACTCCATATTTGGGAAAAATGTCTGCGTGATCCCACTGCCTTTGACTTCCTTTATTATACATACTGCAGAAATAGCTTGAGGAACAGAATAGAACATGGCGCCACTTCTCCATTGAACTCAATGGGCATACTCTTTTCTGTCGCCCTATTACTTTGAATGTTGTGCATGTTCCTATATAGTATTATAATAATTGGCTTATATGGGAGGGCCGGCGGACCACGTCATCACTATGACTCAGAGTTCCCAACGCAGCCACTGACAAAATGGAGTGTGTTGCCAATGTGTCGTCGTCACATCCCTGAACCAGGGGTCATCACCATGTCGGCTTGTGGTGGACATTTCTGTCAAAATGTATTTTTTGCCATGGACATACAAAATGAGAGGACAAGCCTGAATGACCATAACAAGTCTGTAACTCTGAGAGTGTTCAAATGGAACCAAATGTACCCTTACGGGTGCATTTGGTTACATTTGTACACTCTCAGAGTTGAGGGGTCATTGAAAATAAAACATTTGACAACCACTTAGTACTACAGTAGTTGGACTACTAATGTGCCATAGCGTCGTAGTAAATAAGTGTCATACATATTCTGAAGAAAACCTCAAGACAAAATATGAACATTATAAGGGTGTTTAAAAAAGAAAATAAAAGAATTGCCACGGACAATGCCAATTAAGTCTTTGCCATGGACACATTTGTCCGTGTATGGACATATTGATGATAAAATAATAATTATGGAAACGTATACAGGATGAAGATTATAGTGGAGAGTGATGGAGAAAAACTGGAAAATGAAATGCAGAGCTAATGAGCAATCAGCGATCAGTTCCTCAAATCCTCTAGCTTGCCAAAAGTATAATGACGGGGGGGCAATGTTTTTTTATACACACTGCTCTTAGTATTGATCTCTTATATATAGTATTGTATGTCTTGATGCAATTCTGCCCAGGGTACTCTATATATATTAATAGATAACAAAGATAGTAGAGTATCAGTGGAAGTAAAAGTATTGAAAATTGTTAAATACTCCAGTAGAAATACCTCAACATTGTACTAGAGTGCTTGAGTAAAATGTACTTTACTTTCCCACTGCACAGCAGGGGACGCTCTTTCTCAACATGAGTAAAAATTACACATACTGGCGGTAGGTTTTTGCCTACAATTGATTTTTCACTTCCTCTTCACTAACACGAGACATGAGTAGGGTTAATACTGTACAGCCTGCCTATTGCCTAATATTAGTAGCATAGTGTATAATAAATTAACATACGTTACATTATTTAAGTATACAATGATATTTGTTAAAAAGCTTCGTGAAATCGACGTCAGAATACATTTTGCACAATGAATATTATTTTATCAGTCTTTTTTTTTTACAATATTTTATCGTTAGAAATTTAAATTAAATTGTTACATTTAAATGCAGTATATCTGACTCTCCGTCGAAACTATAAAGGTCATTTAATTAAACACAAAACTCATAGGGCAAAACAAAGTACCTTATGCAGAGTGCAATCGCGATATTTCCGCATATCATCAGTTTTCCTATGGTTTTGTCAATGGTGGATCATATAGTCAACTGAACGCTCTTGAAACATCAACATTGTAACCCCGGGAAAGGGCACCTTAAGGCGGGTAGCTTTCCCTGGTCTAACCGGGAGGACTGGCGGACTGTCCAGTGGCTTTCGAGGAGGACGAAAGACGCTGCAAATGCACATTAAGGAGTGCAGGTTGCTAACAAAGTAGCTAATCTGCACACTGACTGACTGACACTAGCTTGGTAACATTAGCTTGCTAAGTTAGCAGTAGGCTGGCAACAAGACCTACAAAGACAGTGGGGGGTAAAGAAGTAGTCCGAAAGAAGTTTGTCCGTCCCCCCCTCATCACCATGAAGGCGTCGTGTTGATTATGGACAATTGAGGAGATCGGATCGTTGGCCTAAAAGGTAACATTTGCTGCTGTTGTTTTTTATGTGACATCATTCGAGAGCCAGTCGTCTGAAGTTATTGGATTCAACAATACCGGGGACAGGCAGCTAAATGTTCATGTTGGCTAGCGCGGCTGGGAGTGGGACTACTCCCCTTCATTAATACAATGCGACAATCTTCCTAAATAAAGTTGAGTTTAATGGCCATTACGTGGCCCTTAGAATATATTTATATATACCTGGCAGATAAATGGCTGTCTAACTTAATACAGCGGAGGCGGGCGTATGATCACTTTATATTGTATGTAATGTACACCCGGTAAAACATAAACTCTAAGTTTCATGTCAAGATACAGTATAAGGTAAGTTACACTGTTGAACTGTCTATTCTCTGAAAGATACATGATTTTAATTATTTACTGTTTAAATGCAGTTTATTGACGTTATAAAGCGGTAATAATAATGTAACTCCAAGCCGAACATTAACATCTCGGTTGCTAGTAGCTACAGATGGGTGTTAGCTACACAACCATAGTGTACGTCTCGGACGGTCGGTGTCGGTTCCTGTTTTATAATTAAACAAATGCCTAACTAATGTGACCGAAAACACTTATCAATATATATGTTTTTGTTTCCATGTAAAGTTACCGTGCCGTATCATAAAATAGCTAGCGTCAGCTCTTCTTGTTGGTCAGGTGACAGTTTCTTTGCTTGGAAGTGATCTAACAGTCCAAACGGGATGTGTGAACTGTTAAGAAGGGCATCGATACTGCTATAGCTCTGTTATGATTGATTTTAGAGTCAGTGTGGGTGGGCCTGGATGATTTTCTCGACCCCCCGTTTTTGTATTTGAGATACAAAAAAAAATGTATACAGGGTTCCGAAAGGGGCTATATGTTGATAGTGGGGCTTTTTGGAAGTTCCTCTTATATTATTTCGGGGCAACTGTTGACATGATCACCTGCGTCATGTGTTTGTTATGAGTAAGCCGGCATGACGTGCAAGAAAGGAATGACTGGAGTGTGAAATATGAGATGTCTAGAAAGAAATCCCTGTATTTTCTCTGAAAACACAGATACAAATACCTGTTTCTTGTTGTGCATAAGCCTGGAAAGCCAGCCTGGTTGCAACATCCAGTAAAGACTGATTTATATATCAACAGACCTGTCTAGATCTATGGTATAGGGATAAGCAGGTGGTAAATAACACTTTGGCAGTGTCCACTTTGTTTGGAAGGCACAAAAAAGCCAAGTGGACACACTGCTTGTCTTAAGAGGCAAATGCACCTGTCAGAACTAAATCAACCCCATTGTTTCACGACTCTTGGTTGGTGGTACAGTAGGTAGGTCCGCTTCACTAACCTGACCGGTATCTTAGGTAAACATCACATGCTTAGCATTTGGATGACTCCTCTCCTGCTCATCGTCCCACATGGAAATCTTTAGAGGAATTTGCTGCTGCTGAACCGGTTTTAAATGGCAGGCTATCTGCCTGCCGTCAGCAACCTCCGCCTGTCATGAAAGATGAATTATTTATTCAGCTTTGAGTCCGTTCAGAATTATGCTAAATGTCAACTTGTAGGCTATGGGCTCTTGACATACTTTACAGGATTCAAACTGTCGTATCACAAAGCAGTCAGTGATGCACAATCTTGTAGATGTGCTATTTCTGAAAAGAATAAGAGAATATTATCATCACAATACAATATTATTATCGATATTGAGGTATTTGGTAAAAAATAAATAAATAATTATAATAGATTTCTTTCCATATCACCCTGACCTACTCTCAAGGGCTTGACTCACAAGGTGAGTCAAACCGTGGCACTAAGTGGTTTGCATGTACATATAGTCCCATATCTCCCACTCTGTAAAGTTACCATTTGTCTGGCTAAACCGGCTATTTATAATATATATATAATTTATTTGTGCCGTAGGCCTATATACACTATACAGTGACGTCCTTTCTCTCTTTTTCATATTTTGGTAATCCTTTCTTCCACTTTTTGGTGGATTATCGAGAGCTGGGAATAAAGCATTGCGGTAGACATAGTGGATCCCAAGGGCGATTAATGTCCGAGGTTGTGTGCGACTGTGCGTGATTGATGGAAGTGAAAATGATTCAATTATAGGCGTCTAGGCGATATGATCTTGCATGTGATATCCCTCCTCAAACGTGTGTGTAATGCAATTAGCTTTTTTTTTTTTTTTTTTGCTGTCTCTTCCTGTGCAGGTGAGCAGGAGAGATGAGGAGCAGCAAGACGGCTGAGGTATCTCTCAACAGCTCTTCTCAGCAGCTTTCTGGTCTGGACAATGTCAGAGGTGCATAGGACTTCTATTCTGTTCTTCTCATTTTTCTGCGTGGTACTTGGTGCTAGTGTCCACCAGCACATTATTGTATTAAAAGTATTAAACAATCAAATTATATTAAAATTAGTTGGTTGGAAGAAGTTGTCATAGAAAGAAGTTTCCTTACAGTACTGACATCTTGATTTGTTTGTTTTTCCAGATCATACAGCTCCATGGAAAGGCCTGGCTCACTCCAAAGCTGCTGTAAGTACATTAGAGAGATGCTTTGCTTCCTAAAGTTTGCTCTGGAATTAGTCGGCTGCCTACAGTGAAAAGCCATTTTTTGGGGAGAAATGATTTGTCTTTTGAAACAAATCCCCTGAGATGACGATGAGGAGATGGCTCTCCGTCTTCCTCTAGTCTTTCATGGCCTGATTTATGTATTCTTTCACCCGCCTTCCAGTTGCGGCACATCGAGAACCGACTGGAGGCAGCTCCAGGAACAGGGGTTGTCCTGGCCTCTGTTATGGACCACAAGAAGAGCTCCTCAGCCTCCTCCAGGAAGGTCAGACGCAGAGGTAAGAATACAGAAAATACAGAATGAGATATTGTATCTACAGCTCAGGCAGTGGACATGTGGGAAATATGCGCACTACAGGGCATAGCAGTGGGTGTGGTTTCCTGGCACCACTGAAAAATCATTAATCTTTCCCCATAGAGATTTACACAGTTTTTTCCACAGAATCAATGGTTTTATGGTCGGGTTCCTGGATGGCTTGATTCTAGGCTTAATATAATTGATTGAAAAATGAATAGCAGATTTTTCAGTGGTGCCAGAAAACCATGCCCTATATACACACGGCGATTTTTACAATTGCAAATTCTTTGAGTTTTTCAACGTGATATTTAACAACCATACTCCTACCTCAGATGGACGACAAATGGATGATGTGGGAGGAGGGTCATCCAAATGGAGGGGGCGAGGACACCAGAGCCCAGAAAAGAGCAGTTCTCGCAGCCCACTGAGAAACACCACCCAGGACAGCAATGTCTGCAGAAACAACAGTGTGGAGTTCAGAGAGCCGCTGGCCTCCTACAGGTAAATGCTGAGACCCTGTCTTGGAACACCCAGTGCCGCCTCTCTTTGCAGTGTTATGCTGCGTTCACACAGGCAGATGCAAAGATTCACAGCATATTTGTATCTGAAGTTGAAGCCAGTTCAACTTATTTGTAGCTACAAAAGTTGGATTTGCTTTGTAGCTTCACGTCGCTGCCTTTCATTGAAAATGATTGGTAGACTGTATCTTTGTATCTGCCCGTGGGAACGCAGCATTACATCTGTCACGTCGTCGTCAAGTAGTCTTTGTGCTTTGTCAATGACGAAACGTAATTAGGAAATTACAGTTAATTTCACTACAGGATGTTTTTTCCCCTTTGAATTATCGTGTGTGTCATTTGGTTATCTTTCACGTTTTAGACTTTGTACGTCAGAACAGCTCTTTTAGACAAATAACAGTCTGGCCCTGAGGTTCTTTACCACACAACATTATTCACTATTCACAGAACATATGCTCTTGACACGTGCCCCCCACTTGAATAGCTTACGTGCCTCTGCAATAAGAGGTTTAACCACTTAAGCCCTTTTTTATATGTCATTGTACGATGGTATTGCACAGTGAAATTAGCCGATCTATAAGCTCAGAATGCGTTGCACTGCAATACTTTGTGAGCTTATAGAATAGCTATCTTCAAATATTTCTGACCATTATTGCCTAGTCGTTTAGCTGTGTTTTACTCAAGGATCAGTGCAAAGCCTTGGACACGAGTATTTCCTTTGGCCTATTACACAAAAGGGTAAATCTATTAAAAACATTTGATATTGCATTGTTAATATAGGTGGTTGTAGTATCTATTGCTGCATGTAGATGTTTGCATCTAACTTGTTTTTATAGGAATTGCTCCAAATGGTCCCTGTTGTCATGCAGTTCTTGTAGTATGTTAGTGCATCAGTAATGCAATCAGATTATGCTGGTAATATTGGTGAAACCACTGCCATAATTGCTAGGCAAAAGGCTAGAACCACAACTCTATAATTAACAGAAACATGGCTTTCAGAAGACACAAACAAATTGACCACAACTGTTCAAGTCCAGTGGCTGGAAATCTAAACAAACCCACGTTTTTCAGACCCCCATCACCTTGTTGTCGTACAGAAAAGAGTGTGAAATGGGGTAATATTTGATACTTTCTAATCAGTGTATTATAATCTAACGATCTTGAGATTCAACGCAAGTTTTGATCATTCAGAAAAGTGACAGATACACACCTCAGCAACACCCTTCGTCCACTTATCCATTTGTACATGCTCAAATTTAAATGAACACTGAGGAGTTTTACTGTGTGCGTGATTTGGTTCTACTTCCAGGGAAGCCACCCCTCCACCGCTTCCCCCCTCCCAGCCAGAGCCCCCCTACAGCCAGCAGTCCTACCCAGCGTTGGACCCCTCACTCAGTCAGCTGGTCTACCAGAGAGACACCAGGGACAGACAGACGGACAGAGACCTGGACAGCACACACTCCTCGGCTCTGGAGAGCACCGAGGTCCGCTACCTCAACGACCGGCCGGCCCTGGACGCTCTGAGGACTGTGGCGTCGTCGCATACCACCGGGGGAAGAGCCGCTGAGGACGGCAAGACTAAAGCACACCTCGCACATTACGAGACCAGCCAGGCGTCGGCCACATCCCTAACTCCAGGCGCCCCCGTAGACCGCGATGTGGGGGAGTGCTCGGCCTCCACCAGCCCTGGTTCAGCCTCCCAACGGCTGGAGAACCTGCGTCGACGACAGCCCGATGATAAGCTGGAGAAGCTGAAGGAGCGTATACGCAAGCAGAGGGAACACCTGGAAGAGGCTGCAGGGAGAGACCGGCTGCAGGGCTCTCTGGAGCTGCCTATACAGGGAGCTATGGGAGGCACCACCACAATGCCCACAGCGACCGTACGCAAAGTGGCCGCCGCACCACCTGCACCTATATATAAAGGTAGTTTTGCTATTGTATTCAGCACATTTGCGTTTTGGTGTGTGACTTGTATGAATATAACACATATTAATAACACAGTACGGTCAATGTAAAGTATTCTAGACTTACAGTGCAGTGTAACACATCCGTCATCTCATCTATTCTATCAGGTTTCAACTGCAGTGAGACGAAGCTTCGGACTCCTGATGGGAAAGTGTGGAAGGAGGAGGAGTTCCACAACCTCAGCAGAGAGCTCTATAGGGACCTGTCACGACAGCTTGCTGGTGAGCCTGCAGTACAGACATTAGGCACATTTTAAGCATAATCCAGATTCATACTTGAGGCAGACGACAGTGTTGTATGCCGAAAGTAGCTCATAAGTGGAAATGCGGAGCTGGTGCTTTTATGTTTGTCTATGTCGTGGTGTGTGCATATGCATATGAATGCCGTTTTAAACTGCTGTTCAAACAGGCAGTTCATATCTTGTTAGTTTGCATGGTCCTTCTCTTCCAACATAGCCTCTATATCTGTGTTTATGTTCAGCTATAGTTGAAGGGTGTGTGTGTGTGTGTGTGTGTGTGTGTGTGTGTGTGATATGGATATATCTCCAATAAGAGGCATATGAAATTATGTTTAAGTGATGTCTATTGTGTGACATCATGTTACTTACTTACTTATCCCCATTACACCGGCCGGCGCAAGGGGCAGAAACAAAGCTTCTCCACTTGCATCTGTCTTTGGCCATCTTCTCCATGGTACCCCAGCTCTGATAGTGTTGCTGGAGCTCCTTCTCTATCGTCCTACACCATGTCATTTTAGCCGGCCTCCCTTTCCTTCTTTTGCCTTCTGGGGTCCAGTGTAGTGCGACTCTTGGGATCGTGTTGATGTCCAATCTGAGAACATCCAGGTCCACCTACGTTAACTGATTATGCAGTGCATGTCATCTTGTTGGGTGATGTTGAGGAGGTTATTGTTTGAGATGGTCTTGGGCCAGAAATTAATATATGCTGAATTTTGCGCAGGCATGATGTGTGGAAAGTGGACAATTTATGGGTGTCATTTTCTGTAGTTTTCCAGCATGACCGTATTCGGTGCAGAATGCTGAAAAACTATGGTGCAGTATAACAGTGTTGATAGTACGCATCATGTGACATGTAGTTGTGGTTAATTTAGAGTACAGTCTTAGTGCAGAACAAAACAGTTTTTAGGTACATAGAAGAAGTTTTTCATTTCATTAGACATAAGGTTTAACTAACATGTCAGGTTCTGCGGTGTACTATATCCAGACTCTTATTTGCTTTCTTTTCCCTGCTCTGTAGCCTAGCCTGGGATTCTGGCAGGGATTTTCAAACTGCACTAAAGAAGCATGTTACAGAATTTAAAATGACATCTTGTGTGTTTGTAAAGATGTTCACTGATTTGGTTTTCAAAATGAAAAGGATTGAATGGAAATATGTCCTGAGAGAAGCCTGAGTTCCAACTAGCCCCTATAACTCGGGAGACGTTCTGTCCCGAGTGCGTGTGTGGTTAGGGTTTCTCTGCAGCACAGTTTCCAGGCGTGTTGCCATAACCACGGCATAGCAGCAGCACTGGTGTCTTTCACATACTCAAAGGGATCTCATTTTCCTAGAATGTTCTCTGTCCTTGTTATCCCACTTGAGTCTCTGTGAGCTCCCGGACTTTGCTGTTGGCTGATAATAAGTATAGTAGAATCAGATGGGTCAGGAATGGGAGTCAGTTATGACTAGAATGAAAAACTCAGAACATTGCCACGAATTAAAGTTTGAGTGTACCGGTATATATTAGTTCTTATTATTTTACTTTACCATTATTACTTTTTGCCAAAATTGGTAATTTCCCCCCACTAAACTGATATTTACTGACTGTATTCTATACATCAGCCAACCGTCCAAGCCAAAAATGCGGCAGTATAAATCTATTGTCAGAGTTTCTTATGTTGAGTTGAGTTGAACATGCTGGTTGTTGCATGTGCGTTTACGCTTCACACACATCACACTAAGCGTATGTATGTGTCTTATCCATTTGCTGTCGGTTAATTCAAGCTGTTTATAACTTAAGCCAAAATCGGATGACTGCTGCACGCTATTAAAAATATTATTTGTCATCCCTTGGTCAAAGGTTCCTCTGCCCTGTGGCTCATTTCCTGTGTGTGTGCGCATGCATGTGTTGTTGGTGGTTTTGTTTTGTGTACAGAGAGTACCAGATCCAGGCAACAGCAGCAGAGGGACCAGAGGCCAGAAGACGCGTCCAAAGAGAGAAGGCCTCCGAAACCTGTCAGGAAGATCCATAAAGCTGCTCCTGTCTCAGACGCAGATGCCAAAAAAGGTAGAATTTCTCCACTTTCATTTTATTTGTATCACGTTCTTTCATTGTTCCCGTTAAGCCTGCAGCATACTGCAAACAACAGAATAAACTCTCTTCCCGTATATACTGCTGGAACAGTGGAACTTCGCTATTTCGCTATACTTATTATTGAACCTCAGACCTTCGCTGTTTGTTTACAGCAGCCTTCAAACATGCTTTGACATAATTTGTCTTGGAGATTTCACTATTTCTGGTTCCATTAGTTAATTGCAATCTGGTTGTGTTTGTAGTTTCTCAGAGAGGTATTATAGAGATTTGTACCTCCTAATATCTTATCTTAAGACAACCTTTCTTCAAAACTGTCCACACAATATGCTGCTGACCGACTGCAGAAACAAAAGGAGTGCATGCATTGAGTGTCTGACCAATCACTGATGTTTGGCTAGTAAAGATTTTCTAAAATTCCAAAATTAGTAGGTGTTTGGGCTGTACCTGACTACTGAGAATTTGTCATGCTGTAACAGTTAGTCCATGCAGCAGTCAAGTGTCTTCATTTGAGTAGGAGAGAAATACCTGTTTGCATTTAAAGGCACAGTAGGTAGTAGGTACTGTCAGTGTCTACGATCAAATAGCGTGGCCAGCTCACTGCTTTGAATGGAGCGCTTCACTGCATGCTCAATGAATCGTGAAGTTTTATTGGCCACCGGAGGGCATGATGCCAGAAGCACTACAACACCTTTAAAGACAAACCTACCCCTTGGTGGAGGTCTGTGCTGTACTGAGCACATTTTCTAGTTCCGTTTTGTTGTCACAGATTCAATAGGGAACCCCTCAACACCGCGGGAGCTGTCCATCCACTTCATTGTGCCATAACGTGCCGTGAGTGTTCCAATACCTGAACCAGAACCACTGCTGGCAGCTCAGGCTGCGTTCCCCCTGTAGTTAGGTAAAGTTAGCTTTAAGTTGTGGCAAATCTGCAAAAAAATGCTTACCACTAGCTTTCTTCACAGATGTGTTCATAAAGGTGTCTACAATCACATATAAATTTGTTCCAACCCAACTCCCTTGAGAAACTTTGTGACAGCTGCTGAAAGTTGGGGTACCATTATAAGTCAAATAATTCCAAATTGCATTATACTTTAAGTAGCATGTGACATGTCAAACTTGAGTTTTGCACGAAAATACTCCTTGGGCTAAATTTGGCCATAGCCCAAATGTGCTGACCTCATCACATTTGTGATGACTGCTATGGGCATCTTTAGGCAATGGAGTGTTTTTTGTGAAAAACTAATGCTTGCAATGGATTCAGAATCTTGAAAAACCCCTAGTTTCACATGCTACTGTCACATGCTACTTAAAGTATATATATATATATATTGGTTGATAATGGTACCCCAAATTTCAACAGCTGTCACAAAGTTTCCCAAGGGAGTTGGGTTGGAACAAATTTATATGTGATCGTAGACACCTTTATGAACACATCTGTGAAGAAAGCTAGTGGTAAGCATTTCTTTTGCAGATTTGCCACAACTTAAGCTAACTTTACCTAACTACAGGGGAAACGTCCAGTATGTGTGACATGCAGATTGTGACTGGCAAGCATAGAGGCAGCCTTATAGTGGAATGTAGAATGGCAACTGCTTGCTGCTTTAACCTGGTTGTAGTGAAGCCCTGACAGCTGAGAATACTGACCCTGGTACAGTCAAAGAGATGTCCCTCAACGCACGCCACGCATGCCAGCCACACACACATACTTGTGCACACACATAAACACTTTCTCCCTTCGCTTTTGCTGTGTTTGACACACGCACGCACACACACGCTCTCACTTAGTCAAGATTCAAAGTTGTGGCCCAGGCCGTAGCGTAACGGTCTGGGCACCGGACTGGTGATCCAGTCGCGGTGTGCCGCGGGTTCGACTCCCGGACCCGACACGGCCTTTACTGCATGTCATCCCCCCATCTCTCTCCCGTTTCCTGTCAGCCTACTTTCTATCCCTTAAAAAATCAATAAAGGCGTAAGCCGCAAAAAAATATCTTAAAAAAAAAAAAAAAAGATTCAAAGTTGTATCTCAACCAATGCAAGAGAGACATCTCTTTTGTTGACAACACAAGACCGTACAATGTACATATACGTTTTACTCTCTCCTCTCCCAGCTTGGTCTAGTCTATGCTCCTAGCAAGAAGTATAAATAGCTCTGCAAAATCTGTGATCAAGTTCAGCCCCGTGTTGGCTCATTCTCCCCACACAAACAGCTGCTTTGGGTGCAGCTTCATTACCGGCCACTGCTTTAGTCTAGTGTGCATGGTGCTGCAGTGGTGCTTGGAAGGTCAAATGAATTGGAACGGCGGAATTTGGATGAATTTGCATTCAGAGATATTGCTGTCCTTTCATTGGTGTTTATTGCAGATATCCGCGTGTTGCTGTCTGTTTTTTACTTCTTACTGTTTCCTTCTTACCGTTTCCTCCAGCTACCAAAGTTGATCCTCGTTTGAGTAATTTTGTAAACTCAATTATACTGTAATGTATAGGTCTGCTTGTCTTTTCAAAGACGGTACAGATTTCCTGCAGTTAAACTGCTCTATTAGCGTTACTGAATCCATAGAGGGCTATTGTATAATAATGATTTGAATATAACTGATAGTGTACGCGCATGTCCAGGTGCAGCACATGAAAAAAAATAAGGTCCACTGTTAATTATTTTTGCAAAAGGTGAACGCAATAAGACAGTAAATCTTATTTTCACCAGTGTGCAGACCATATTTCGTTTTTATCTGTATCATTTGCCAGTATTTATTGTCTGTATTAATTGTATGTTTCTGTTTGTATGTTTGAGGTGTGGCTTTTTTGCATGTGCATGGCAGTTATTTAAGCGTGCATATGTGCTTACACAGGGCAATCACAAACTATACAGTATGTCCTCTCAGTTGACGCATGCACTGTACAATGTATGGCCTTCGAAACACCAGTGCTTTATTAAACGGCAGGGGTGTTAATTACCATGACGGTATGTACTCTCTGTGTTCCCACAGTGATTGGCCCTTCGTCGTGGCGGGAGGGCCAGAAGGTGGTGAAGATAGTGCTGGGTCCAGCTCCCAGGCTGCCCAGTAAGGATAAACCTCAGTCGGCTGACAGACTGAGTAAGACAGGTGGGCCTGGAGACCTACACTATCTCTATACATGCTGCCTACGACACCCCTGTCTTATGTTACCACCTTCATCTTTTTCACTGATGGCAGCTCCAGCACTTATACTGTACATACTGTACACTATTCATCTAGGACTTCACGTTTGAGTGCAAAAAAATAATTTGTAATTAGCAATATGTGTATCGATTATTGCAATTTAAAAATCACAATCTGCTGCTAGGCAGAATATCACACTATTCATTTACTATTCATACGCATCAGCATTTAATATCCTCCCTGCCCTGTAATTTCTGTAAGCAAATAAATACATGTAAGTATCTGCATATTGTCACTCAAATTGCAGTACAGAACAATCACAATCTTCCTTTCCCCACAGACATCCATTACTCTCCTACGTTTCCTTCACAGCTGTCTGCACTGTGCCATTTATTGTCTCGTTCGTTTCACCTCTGACTTGTCCATCTCACATTTCCGTCTCCTCAGACTCTACTGGCCAGTTGCACCACCTCACACTAAGTTCAAACTTAGCCTTGTTAGAGCGTGAATGGATTCTAAGTCCAGACTTAAGCATTTCTCAAATTAAAGCTGTTGCACCACACAAATGAGAGTTAATGTATCTCTAAATATTTACACAAGCCCTTAGGCAGCAGTAATGTCTACTTATGATGGCACAACACTTTTACTCCTTCAACAAATTGAATAAGACAAATGACCCCATCATTGCCAATGCACTTGGCAAGATAGGTGGCATCTATTGTACATTTATGATGATGATGACATTTACGTGAGACTTCAAGAGAGACAGATCCACAAAACCATTTTGTGTAGGGCAGTGTGCAGGGTTACACAGTACACTAGCCCTGTACGAGCAGTGTGCAGGGTTACACAGTACACTAGCCTTGTACGAGCTGAGCACATAGGTTATTTCATAGACATGTCATAACGTGATGGAATTAACGTCTTCTCTGTTTACTTACTTACTTGTCTTTTCAGGTTAAACTAGTGTTTATTTGATGAAAAATTGCTTATGCCATTTTCTGCAACTATATAGATTACATCTATCATATATGCACTACCAGCTTACAGTATGTTATTCCATAAATAGTCATGCATGATGCAACATCATTAAATAACCCACTAGTTAAAACTAGCTAGTGGCTACTATGCCTCTCTCTAGTAGGGACTTTACACCATAACTTAGTTTGCAGGTGCAACCCAGCTCTGGTCCTTTTCACCATTCTCTAAACATGTCCTGTACTGAAGCCAATTCACATCACGGTTTTATACTTGAGCTTTACACTCTACTGTGTTTTGTACTAGGTTTGCATTCAGTGTGACCGCCAGACAGACAACAACTGGCCAGCCAGAGGATTATTATCAACAAATAGTGAAGAGCTAAAGAGTTAATCATCTGCATAGTGCACACATAGCCGCAGTCTCTCTTTCTCTCTCTGTCTGCCTGTCAGCCCTTATCTTTTCCTCCTCTCACTTTCTCTACTTCCCCTATTTCTCTGTCTCGTGTAACCCAGGCTGTGCTGGCTGCCAGTGACCGGAAGTAATTGAGATTGACTGGCTGGTTTCTGGCTGGCTGCACATTTCAACATGGTTTGATTTCTCCAGGGTCGCCCGTAGTGCAGGAGGCCTGTAGCCCTGTACCCAGAGGGAATGGCCCAGTAAGGCGGGGAGATGCTTCATAATGACTGCTGCTGTAAAAAAAAAAGAAGCATGTAGTCAGAGTTGCCATTAACTTTCTTTCTTTCTTTCTTTCTTTCTTTCCTTCTTTCTTTCTTTCTTACTTGTATAGCTAATTGTCATCTACAGACCCTTTGGCAGGTCTCCCAATTAAAACATAACGACACAGCAAACTGTAAAAATAGCACATCACACACACCCACAATGTCAGCTTCTCCCTTACACCTCTTTGGTTGTAAATCTGTAAGGCCTGGTGTGGATGAAGTTTACCAATCAGCCAAACACCTTTTTCTGCTCTCTCCAGGGGCCCTGCACCGCTCCAGCTCTGACCCCAGGTCTGATTCGAACCAACAGTCCCGTCCTAACAGCAGAGAGAGGCCCCGCAGCAGCAGCAGCCGGGGGCGAGGCAACAACGGCCGCGCCACGACCGCTCCCCGTCCTTCATCTGCAGCGCAGGTCTCTCCTAGCAGAGAGGTGTTGTCAGCCGACATTCAGGGCATCCTGGACGACTTGCAGATGGAGTGCCGAGCAGCCGAGGAGGAAGAGGAGAGGGCAAGGCAGAGATCTCGGACAGAGCACGGTAGCAACCGGGGAGGGAGAGGAGGGTCAGGGTCACGGACGAGGACCCCCGTCTCTGCCTGGGGGGCCCCGTTGGCGGCCAGTGGCTCCATGCGAGGCTCCCGTAGCGCCAGTCCCGCCAAGCGAAAACCAGAGCCTGCGGACGCCACGGACGCCGTGGAGGCGGGACCGAAGAAGCGTAACTACGACGCCGAGGCCGTTCGCCAGTACATCGCCCGGCAACAGGAGGAGAGGAAGAGACGTCAGGCGGAGGAGCGGAGGTCGCAGCGGGAGGAGACCGAGCGGAGGAACCAGAGGCTACAGGAGCTCTACAGAAAGCAGAGGGGAGGGGCCAAAGTGGTGGCCCCGCCCCCCGAGGCCCCCGCGCAGAAACGACTACAGGAGACCTACACCAAGCTGCTGCTTGGAGAGGAGGCCACACAGATGCCACCTGCTGCTACGCTGACCTCTAATCAACTGGTAAATACTATTAACACTAAACATCCTTTTTGTCACACCATCACTGTAAAAAAATTAAATATTCCATAAAAAAATACTTCTCATTAAAATATAGTGAAATACAGCAATTCATGGCAACTTGAGGTACTCTTCTTTAATATTTCATCATGACATAATTAAAAATAGATATCATGGGGGGCCCTATCATAGGGGAGCAAGACAGACAGTTTAAACTAGTGCTATGACAATGGTTATTGCATACTACGTTCCCAACTTGAATCATTTCAGGTCTAGTTAACAAAAACGAAAGGCACAAAATTGAGTTGGGAACTTCTGCTTTGGTCCACCCAATCCTGGGACATGTGAGAATGGTCCAGTGTAAAACAAAAAAGAAAAAAAAGGCCATTGTGGGTGTACAGGATTCACTCTATCACTAAATACGGGTGAATTTCACGGGGATGTGGGCAGGGAAACAAACCTACCTTCTATGATGTCACTGAGCATCATGAAGCTACTGAAAGACCCACCCACCTTAGACATCAGCAACATTATGAAAATTACAAAAAAATATATAATTGTCCGGGTGAAAATCACCCGTATTTAGTGTTCTAGGGTTAAGACATGTAATAATTATGTAGCATTATGTATGAAACTGACACTTGTAGGGGGCACGGTGACACAGTTGTTAGTGCTGTCGCCTCACAGCACTAACAACTGCTGGGTTTGATTCCCGCTCAGGACGCTGTGGATGCTGGCGGTGTGTTTCCTCCTCCGCGTCATCAGTGCCCACACCTGAGGCGGGGTTGGCAAAAGGGCCTTTCTGTGTGGAGTTTACATGTTCTCCCCGTGTCCCCACTAGGTACCCTTACAAAAAACCTGCAGTAATCCTGGTCTCTAAACTGCCTCCCCCTGGCCAGCCTGATGGAAGGGAAAGGAACTGGTTGGAATAACATGTTCCTTTCACATGCTACTTCCGACCAGGGAAACTCCCCCCTGTCAGGTGTAAAGGAGCAACTTGGACATTTCAAGTCCGTTGCTCTCCCCATGTACCCCATATATGGGAACTAGGTTGGCGGAGGCCGGAGGGTGTGTAGAGCCCAGGATCACATTAGATAATTGACACAGGGGTGAAAAATGGGTTACAAAATCGTGGGATAAAAAATATATAAAAAAAGAAACTGACGCTTGTTGTTGTGTCTCTGTGTGTTTGCGTTTGTTCTAATCGGTGTGCATGTGTGTGTGACCTACAGCAGAGGCCGGCGTACCAGCCCTCT
The DNA here is from genome assembly GCF_964188405.1 of Protomyctophum parallelum. NCBI lineage: Eukaryota > Metazoa > Chordata > Actinopteri > Myctophiformes > Myctophidae > Protomyctophum > Protomyctophum parallelum. Next base: position 35,034,650 of record NC_139701.1, read on the forward strand.
GGGGAGTCGGACAAGGAGAACAAGCGACTAGAGGCACCCCAGAGCCCCTCCAGCAGTGACATGTCTTTGTCAGAACAACCAGCCCCGCCACTGTCCAGGTTATAACATACAACTCTAATATCCAGATCAACCACTCTGTTGTCACTTTAACCGAGTCGGTGGCAACAGAGTCGGTTAAATCATAAAAAGAGCATTATTATTTGCCATCTGCCTGCAGCGTGAGGTACATAATTACTAGTGACTCACCTGACAGTACAAACAGAGGAACTGTTTGTTTTCATACAGTCAGTTTCCATGGTCGCCTCCTTTCACCTCATAAGTGTTATGAACGCTGTGTTTTAGAGCAAGAGGAATAGAGGGCTTTTTATGCAAGAGAGGACTTTCTGTTTGCAGTATGCTCCAGGGTTTGGTTTGTAATGGTGCCATTTAAACAACAGATAAATCATGTTTATCTTTTGTAGGTTGTTTGTAATTGGTATACTCCATCTGAGTCATTTTCTCTATTTACTTCACTTAATGTTGTTGGTGGTGTTGTTTTTCACAATTAAGCTTATGCAGCTACAGTGGTTATTGATTTTAGCTTGGTCTAGCTGAACCCTGATTTTCAAGTTACTGAGAGTTACTATTATTTCACTACCTGGGTTTGGCAGTTTAATTCCAGATCTGAGCCACAATGGACACATTCTTTTAAGATGTGATATTTACAGTCATTAATTTGAACATTGGATTTTGGTTGATTGAGATGACATTTAGACATTTCACATGCAGAACTCACTTGTGCATACTCTGCATAACTCTTGTTTAGTTAAGCAAGTTGATTAAAGGCACAACATTTGTTATTTTCGTTTCTTGTAAATGGTTAGTCTGTCCGAATTGCCATTTGGCACCGTACACCTCAGGGTCATATGAGACACACAAGGCAAGTTTGATACCGCTCGGTCAGATGCTGTCCAAGCTATGCCGGAACACAGTGACAGACACACATATCTATTTAGTAAATTATAGTATGGATGGATACACACACTCACACAAGGCTTCTCTGACACAATGGCATATTGATCATACATTTTAGGGAAGGGAGAGTAGTAGTTGCATACTTGTTTCTCTAACCATATGAAGCAGACTAATAGTTGTTTGTTCCTTTTTAATTTATTGTTTATCGCCTAATACTCTCCCTGTTCATTCCTTTGTCTACGTGTGTTGCAGGACTGATCTGGGTATGGCAGTTCCCTCCTGGCTTCAGCCCAGCGTCCAGGTGGGTGCTGCCACCGGCACTGACGGTAGAGCTCTGGCTCCCTCTAGTGACCATCTCTTCTCCCAGCTTCTGAGGCTGGAGAGTGGGGTGTCTCCTGGAGGACACAACCAGCATCAGTCAACCACTGCACTCTCCAACAAGTCCAGGTCCAAGCTGACTCCCCGCATTGAGGCGCTGAAGGCCACGGCCATGTCCCTTTCCAACCGCATTGAGAGTGAGGCGCTCAAACTGGCTGGCGAAGGGATCGACTTGGGTTCGGGGACCGCTGCAGAGGTGAGCGCAAGTAACCACGGGCGCTGGGTAGGTGATTTCAGCCCCCCAGTCAGAGAAACCATCCCAACTGGCAGCACAGATGCAGACGACCTGGGGCTGAGGATTCAGAGGATCCTGAGAAGTGCAGGTCAGAGTTCATACGACAAAGCCACTTTGCCGGGCGTGGGCAACCTGCATGCCTTCGCTGGGCAGAAAGAAAAGAGCGGTGCCCAGATGAACCCACAACAACCTTTCAACAGTCACTCACATGAAGGGAGGAAGCCGGTCAATGACCTGGAGAAGATAGAGAGGGCCGAGTGGTCCGGGCAGAAGAGAGGATATGGATTTGTAGCGGAGAGAGGGGAAGTGGAGGAGATGAATGGAAAGAGGACAAATCTCCACAACTCCAGCGGAAGCTCCATCAGCGAGGGCCTGCTAAGTGAAGGGAATCTCTCAGAGGATGACGCCGGCCCCCTTCGCCGTACCACAAATCACATACCAAGACCGGCGGATAGCCTGGGGGCTCCGGGCTACTGCGTGGACCAGAGACGGAGCTATGACGCCCTCTCCCAGTTTCAGAGGGAGGCAGAGAACTACCCAGCCCTTAGCTCCCCGTTCGTTACACGGGATGGAAGCAAAGCAGCCTGGGAAGAGCTGAGCAAAGGAAGCCCTCACAGTGTCATCAACATTTTTACCAAGAGCCTACACAGCCAACCCAAAGGTTAGTTTGTACATTTACACAGATGTGTGCATGCACATCCAATCTCTACTCCAGGTGCTGGACAAACAACGATCAATTCAAAAAATTAAGTCTGCACGCTGGTTCTCAGCTCCACTAGTGTCGATCTTCATCAGGCATCTAATTTTAACATTTTAAATAAATGAGCATGCATTGTAGCTGGTACAGGAAACTCCAGAAGGCTTGAATTTGTAACCCTTTGCTTCGTGTGTTTCATCTTTAGCGGCTGAGGACAGGCCGGAGAGGAGCCCTCCTTCTGTCCAATGTGTCCAGTCAGGCATTAGCCCTGGAGATGCAGCAGGTTATGAGGATGACTTTGTGTCGTCCCGTAGCAGCGGTGGCAGCGGCCAGTCCAAGAGAGGATGTAATGGACGCGGGTAAGAGGATTGAAGTGGACTTATTCATAAACTGTCCACTGGGGGGCACTCATGTTACACAGCTGACGGGCAGCTCCAATTAAAACAGCCTAGTTGTTGGTTCTCAGTGTATAAATGAATGTTTAGCTGTATTTATTTTATTATCACACATTTTGCAGTGAACATGATACTTTTGCCTGGCATTGATCAAGTTGATTTCAGGCATAACACCTGAATCTAATTATTAGCAGGGGTGCAGACAAGCGGTGCGCCAGTGCGCATGCGTCGTCAAAACGTTTGGTGCGCGGTAGATCAAAGGCATGGAGGCGCATTTGTGCACCAACAGCTGAGAGACAGGGATTTAGAAAAGGAACTCAAATGAGATGTTAACGTCCTATAAGTAGACTTAAAAATAAAACTAGTGTTGACTAATCATTACAAGTGGCTCTTATTTTGATGAGGAAGTCAGAGGACAGGAAGTGCGTTTCAGTTGTAAACAAGCTAGATGACAGTTTTTAGCTGTCAAAGTGCTAGTCGCTAAACCACGCTAGGACCATATTTACAATATGAAAACTATCGGTCATTTAAACAATGTAGGTTACACACACTGGAATTAAACATGGAACCAGCAGGCAGCATTAGGTGTGTAATTCATTGTATAATATGTGTTGGACGTTTGTGGTTGTGCTATAGTGATAAACGGACACCTTCTGCCAGTGGGATCATCCTACTGCTGCTTAACGACTACACTGTCTGTGATTAGGTGTACTATAGTGTAGCTTTGCATCTGTTGCATCTGCCAGTGTGAAAGCAGCATAACGTTGTGGCAGGATACGAACGTCCGTACTTATGTACTTATGCCTGTATATTTATATTATTATTAGTTCTTACGCTTACTGAATCTTAGTTGTATCTCTCTACTTTTACCGTAGTGCTTATTTACGCCAATATTACCCCCCAGCATCGAGCCGCAAATTCTTTCTGCCGATTGGCTACGCCCGATCACGTGACACGTGCATCACGCAGTGTCAATGCATGTTGGGATTCTTGGGAAGGCGGACTGCCATTATCTAATTCTATGGGTCACAGTTCTTTTTTTTATTTTTATATGTGACATCTTCTCTCTCTCCAGTGTGAGCAGTCACTTTGAGGAGTTGATGAGGAGGTCTCCCTACTCCCACCATTCATCCCTCCACTCCTCTGTCCACTCCCCTCATCTCTCCTCCGGCTCCACGTCTGGATCCTCGCCCCGCTCCAAACACTCCACAGGAAAGAGAGGTGAGACGCTCAATATTATCACTCAACATTGCCGTTCTGGTGGAAGGTTTTTGTCTGATATTGCAGTTTTCCCATTATTGTAAATCGGCAAATGGCCTTTATTGCACTACCAACATCACTGGCGGTGCTGCGGATCCCGGCTTACACACTTAGCCGTGGCCGTGTGTCCTCAACTGATCTGATGGATATCCCCATGTGTTTTATTCATTATCATTCAGTTCTACTACTATAACTCCATAGCTGCCATACCAAAAATGGCCACACGATGGGGTCCTTGCCCAGTGCCAGCCATATTTGCAATAGTAGTCCCAAAACTTAGTGGATGTTGATATCAGTTTGAACAGTCGACCAGGTCACAGTAGTGGATCTAGGCCTTTCTATACGAGTGATCCGATTTTTATCATAACTAAGTCAATCTAAGGTCTAATGATTAGACCTTAGATTGACTTTTTTGCACATTACGATCCATAATGCACATAAAGACCACGCGCGTGCGTGCACATGAGTATTTTGGCCGTTTTAGGTAAACGTCAGATGCTACTTATTTTATTTTTTTCCACTGGATTATGGAGAATAAAACAAATCTCGGGATGCCGGGCATGGCATCGATTGCAAAGGTAAGCCAATCTTGGTTTCTCGGGGGCGGCGCGGAAACAGTTAATTTGTCACTAATATTATCACTTTTCCAACATTGACATTTCATAGTTTTGATCTTTGTTTTGCATTTGAAGTAGTACCTGTCAGTGCCTGTCCTAGGCCTCTAATCGTTCCAGAGCTTTCTTCCTTATCCTATCAAGAGTCTTTTTTGGGGAGTTTTCCCTCACCTGATTGAGGGTCTATGGACAGGTGTGTTGTTGTATTCCTTTTACATGTGGACCTCTAAAGCCCTTTGAGAATGTTTTTGAGAAGTTGAGTTAAATCTGACCTCCATCAAGTTCGTCTCTTGGCTCCTAATGTCTGATTGACGTCTCTCTTCAGGTGGTGCATCGGACCGGAGCGACGCCACTCTGGTGGAGGAGCAGAGGAGCCCCTGCTCACCAGCCTCGGAAGCCCCGTCTGCCGACTCCAGGAGGAGGAGCTCAGAGAAGAGCTCTGCCCACAGCCAGGCCAGGAGTGTCCGCTCTGATGGCACCCTGGGGGGCGCCTCAGGGCATTCTCTTCAAAGGTAAACTAAACGGATGAGGAATGAGGAACACGCTTTCATGATGTTGCCTTTTCAGAGGCTCCTATTACATTTTCTTTAGATAATTTCAGTCAAAAGTACAGTACTGTGTGATGTACTGTACAATATACATACTGGACTGTGGTTCTGGTCAAAGGGAGGGTAAGGGGAGATTGCCACAAGTGTAGAAGATTCCTCCTTCCTCCGTTTGCCTCTGGTATTTCCTTCCTCCCTGTAAACCGCACAGTAGCAATTTGTGGGAATGCTGGTAGCGCTATTGGCTTGGAGAAGAATATCGTACTATCCTTTAAGTGTTTGGGGATAGTTAAAAGGAGTGTGCCTTTCATGGTAAACAAGTCTTGTTACTTTATGTTCGTGTAGACGGGTACTGAGGTGATTTATCATCATGTTGGAAATTGGAATGATAAATTGCACCTTTACCACTGCACCTCATAATGTTGACTGTGTTAAAAAGGAATATCTGAATGAACTAGCTGGATCGCACACTGTTTGCTTTCTAAAGTATTTCCAAACCAAGACCTCTCAAATGAATGGTGGGCAGAGTTGGGTATGAAAGGGATTTTTTGAGCAAATGAGCAGTTCTACAGTGTATGACATATCACCATCACTCCCTAGTACCTAATAGACATGACTAAGCGTTAATTATTAAATGGTGCTTGGAGATTTCCAGGTAAGGCAGCCAAGCAAAAAATATTGTGGCTAGCAGTGCTATTGAAGGCTCAAGGGGTTTAACAGCAATGTAGAAGCTGCCAGCAGGGTTAGACTGCAAATTGCCGAAGAACAGAACACTGGCTCTTTTGTTTCCGTGGTCTGCGAGGTGGTTGGTCCGGGAGGCCATCTTCACTGCAGCTTAGGCATGATGCCAAGGGAGAAAGGAGAGAAGAGAGAGAAGTTGTTGTTTTCTTGACATTCGAGCCCTCCAGTAGCATGTTTCTAAAGCCCAGGTGGTACATTCTTGCCATACCGTACTTGCAGTCTGTCTATCATCCAAGGTTGATTGCAAGGAACGCAAAGTCCAGACTTCTGCCTAATTCAAGTGCCATATATGATGCAAGTTGTTGTTGTCCCTGTGTGCCGACGACTCATCAGTCTAACTTGATGTTATTATGAACAATAAAACAAGCTCTGTTCGGGAGCAGCACATTGATGACTATTGAAAGACCACTTTGTATTTCCTAATTAAAATATTTGAGACGGTCTGCAAAATGATGTGTCTTACTGCGATGGCTAACTGCACTCAGAACTGAGCTTATTGTAGAAGCACAGTCCTGCCATTGATCCAGGTTCTCTGTGTAATAGCACAGGCCCTCTCTGGTTCAGCTCCAGGCTTTCCAAGGCTAGGGGCCCCCTTTTCTTTATTGCTGACCTGTTTTAGCTAACTACCACACTTTGGATCTTGCCACAGGCACAGTGACCTGATTCAAAACAAAATAAAAGTTTTATGTAAGGAGAAATCACTAAATGTCTGTAGTTTCATGTAAGGAGAAATCACTAAATGTCTAGTTTTATGTAAGGAGAAATCACTAAATGTCTAGTTTTATGTAAGGAGAAATCACTAAATGTCTGTAGTTTTATGTAAGGAGAAATCACTAAATGTCTGTAGTTTTATGTAAGGAGAAATCACTAAATGTCTGTAGTTTTATGTAAGGAGAAATCACTAAATGTCTGTAGTTTTATGTAAGGAGAAATCACTAAATGTCTGTAGTTTTATGTAAGGAGAAATCACTAAATGTCTGTAGTTTTATGTAAGGAGAAATCACTAAATGTCTGTAGTTTTATGTAAGGAGAAATCACTAAATGTCTGTAGTTTTATGTAAGGAGAAATCACTAAATGTCTGTAGTTTTATGTAAGGAGAAATCACTAAATGTCTGTAGTTTTATGTAAGGAGAAATCACTACATGTCTGTAGTTTTATGTAAGGAGAAATCACTAAATGTCTGCGTATGCTGTCAGAGCAGCATACACTTGTTTTCGATCTTTTTCTTCTGCCCCCCTTTTCTTTTCTTCTTTTTTTTAAAGCACATTCACAATATCTTGTCCTTAGTTCAAAAGAATATCCTAGATTTCAGCTAATTAACGTAATGTCCCAATATGTCTTTCTCTAGTGTGGGGCCAGATGGTAAAATGTCTCCAGGCAGCATCCCTGTATTGGCCTCTCCTTCTGAGAATGGGTCTCCACCAGGGGCCAACTCTCCAGGTGTGTCCCAAAAATCTGTCTCTTCTGTGGGGATGGAGGGCTGCAACCTTGGCCTGGGGGCTGGAACTTCAGCATCCAAGGCTAGGCTAACCACTGCCTCTGGTACACTCACCACAGCACCCAGTGGCAGAGCAGAGATCAACAGCGCAAGTAAGCAAATGAGCTCTTTTGATGTACAGTTTAGCAGCCATGTCCGTTTGGACTTAATGATCTCTTTAACCCTGCAAGACCCGGATATATTTCTACTTGCAAAAAAGAGATTTCAACCTTACTACTACTTTGTACTACTAGGACTTATGTTAAAAATATATGTAAAAAAAAGAAAAGAAAATAAAAGTTTGAGAATTTTATGCACATTTATAATCATTATATAATAATTATATAATAATATAATAAATTAATAATTTACATTTGGGGGATATCTTTCACAATAATGAA
>NC_139701.1:35044847-35128792 GCF_964188405.1 Protomyctophum parallelum
TGAAATCTGAATGTTTTCATTATAAAAGGCAACCCGTGGGTCCCGGGACAATTGATGTACAATAATGTCTACATAATATGCTATTTAAATGACATAGTTTTAGCCTTTGCATACTCCTGCAAGGATTAATTGATTGGAAAAATGATTAATTGTTTCAGAGTCCTGATTTATTTTCTGAGTCCTGGTTATGTTGTATGCTACTCATGCAGACTGATGAGTCACATATGTCGCTATTGTGCAATGTTTTCACTTCTTTTGCAATGTTTTCACTTTTTTTGCAATGTTTTTGCCATTTGTGATGTGCCATCACTTGTGCAATTTTACACACGCACACAGCTGCATACACGGCGGGATTCAAGCACATAATGAAAGCTATTTGCACAACGCTGTCTAAATCTCTATTCCAAAAAATGCTGTTTTCTGACCGTGTGTCCTTTTCTAGCTCCAGGAGTGAGGTGTCAGGCAGCAGGATCAGGCCAGATGAACCCCTCTCTCCACGGGACAGCTTCAGTCACTCCGACTCCCTGTCTTCCAGGAGACCCAAACTCAGGTACCGGTAAGCCTCTCATCACCACAATACTGTTCTCAACCTGGGTCCAGGGACCCCCATGGGGCTTCCACGGTGTCCCCAGCTAAATCATTTATAGTTAACCAAATGGTCCTTACAGGCCTGTTAAATTAAACTGAGGATTTTACTGTGCACATTGGAGTCCCAGAGATAAGAATCATGGGATCCGTGTTCTAATGCATAATTAAAAAGGTTGAGTCACTGATCTACTGTAGTTAAGTCCCTGGTTTCTCACACTGATTCAGGTTGTTGCTTGTGGTTTTCTGTGTAGTGTGATCGTGTAAGTACCAGCTACTAAACCTCAACTAACGATCACTGGCCCAGGCCGTAGCGTAACGGTCTGGGCACCGGACTGGTAATCCAGTCGCAGTGTGCCGCGGGTTCGACTCCCGGACCCGACACGGCCTTTACTGCATGTCATCCCCCCATCTCTCTCCTGTTTCCTGTCAGCCTACTGTCTGTCCCTTCAAAAATCAATAAAAAAGGCATAAGCCGCAAAAAAATATCTTAAAAAAAAAAAAAAACTAACGATCACTAAACCTTCATTCCTCCCTATGTTGCGCCTTCAGCGGAGGAGACACCAGCAGCCACGCAAGCCCGCCGCTCGCCTCCTCAGACCAGAGGGAGCGGAGGAGGAAGGATGGAGCGGAAGAGAAATGGAGGAAGGAGGCAGCAGAGGAGAGGAGTCCGCGTGTAAGCAGGGAGAAGGAGGCAGGCAGCAGCTCGGTGGAGGATGACGCCCCCACAGGGGCAGACGACTCACTGCGCACCGACAGCATCACCTCCATGGTGGAGGAGAAAGGTACAGTCCAGGAAGAGTTCTCTAGCTGCTGCTGTGAGCTGTTCTTTTTACCGCAAGGCTCTAGCACTTTTACCAGCCTGTGGTTAGTGTCCGCCCTGAGTTTGGGAGGGACACAATGTTTGTTCATTATTGTCTCTATAGACTTCACTATGATAACCATCGATAATGGACTGAAATTTCCCTTTGATGTCCTAAAATACACACTCATACAGTACATGAGAGCCTGACTGTGTAGCCCAACAGACTCCACACACTTTGGAAGGTTACCTAGGCCAACGCCTTTTAGGCTATTTTTGTAGATTAGTAGATACATTTGTTGCAGAGAGAAATATTTGGTCCAACAGTTCAGTAAAAATAGAAGGGTTACGTTAGACCTTCTTTGCTGTGGACCCCCATTAAAAAAAGAATGGTGCCACAAACCCCCGAAACATAAAAACTGAATGAATGAAAATAAATAAATGAACACATTTAGCTGGGGACCGCCTGGATCCCCCTCAAGGACCACTTTGAGGACCTGGGATCTGGGACAAGGGACCTGGGACCTGGGACCTGGGATGGGTGACAACTTTGCTCTGTCTGTCCCCCTGCAGCGGACAGCACCTCGGTAGCAACAGATCGCTCCCTGAAGTTCGACGAGTCCATGACGGAGGACGAGATAGAGGAGCGCTCGTTCCGCTCCCTTCTGCCCTCTGAGGCGCACCGCCGTGGCACCTTGGAGAAGAAGTCCCGCCCGCGCGAGGATTCGGAGGAGGAGACAGCCAATCTCAACAGGACCTTGACGACGTGTGGCGGCTCTAAGGTGAGAGGGTTGTGTTAATGGAGGGTATGTGCAATTGAGCATGCATAAAGTGAGTTTAAAGTCGTTTAATGCAATCAGATAACACTTTTCTGTTTGGACGTATGGGCTGTCAAGGCCAAAAAGTAGTTTTTTGCCACCCAGTAGGCGTTCCTGCTTAACTTCGGGGTATGATGATGATGTCACGTGCATACTCTCTATACACGCACACCAATCCATTATGAGGTGCAAGACTGAGAGGAGATGAAAAGTAGCACTCACTTCAGTGCCAATATCTATGTTTATTAATAACAGTGTAAATAAGACACATTTTTCGGCAGGCATACTGCCTTCCTCAGGGTATTGAGCATGTGTGCGTGAATACACACTCGCACACAGACTGGCACAAACACACCAGTTGAGTCACTGTTTGCTAATGGGAGGGGTGTGTAAACTCACTCATTTTCCGTCATCGGTTCTGTTGTGTTGACTTTCTTTGTGTATTCCTGGAATAATTTGGATAAATTTTTTCACTTCTTTATTTCATGTACACTCCTACCTCCACTTTGAATTAGTATTTTTATATCTATATTTTCCATCCTTACCATTGTCATCTTCATCCTGCTCTCATCAATCCTGAGCCTCAATTATTTTACCACTTAAACTCCATACTTAGTTGACCGGATTCCATGAGGTCTCTATACTAGACACCTTCTTGTTTTCGCTGTGCACTAAATATCTTCGCCTAAAATCTACAAGCTCACAACGAATCAATCTGCCATTTTCTCCTAATCTTAGCCCCTCAAAACCTGAGCTTTCTCCCCACCCCCCAACCTAATGTTTTGTATTTATTTTTTGTACCAACCCAGCCTCCAGACGTGAGCCGGGCGTTTTCGGGCGGCCAGGACAGCTTCTCCCAGTTCACCATGGACATGGTGCGTCAGTACATGAAGGACGAGGAGGTGCGCCTGCAGCACCAGAGCTCCCTGCTGCACCTCCGCCAGAAGGCCCTCAAGGAGAAGACCAAGACGGAGCTGGCCTGGCTGGAGCACCAGAAGAGGAGTCTGCGGGACAAGGGCGAGGACGACAAGATGCCCCCCATCAGGAAGAAACAGAGGGGCCTGCTGCTCAAGCTGCAGCAGGAGCAGGTACACTTCATGGAGTTTGAAAAACAACGTTTATTTTATTTTACTTTATTGTACAACTAAGCTATATTGATGCAATGATTTATATGCTGTGTCCTATAAGTCCATGTGTGCAGAGCACCTCTGGTGCATGACACGTAAATAAAGAATCTATCTACAGTAGACGGCGTGCCGTCTGGGTTGTTTGTGAGAATTCACTTTGAATAGTCGTTCAACTGAATGTCTGTTTCAAACTGACAACATTAACCTCACTTAAACCTTACTGTATATCGTCGCTGTCTGTGTGTGTGTGTGTGTGTGTGTGTGTGTGTGTGTGTGTGTGTGTGTGTGTGTGTGTGTGTGTGTGTGTGTGTGTGTGTGTGTGTGTGTGTGTGTGTGTGTGTGTGTGTGTGTGTGTGTGTGTGTGTGTGTGTGTGTGTGTGTGTGTGTGTGTGTGTGTGTGTGTGCGTGTGCGCGCGTCCAGGCTGAGATCAGACGTCTCCAGGAGGCCAACAAGGCAGCGAGGAAGGAGCGTCAGCTGCTGCTGAAGCAGCAGGAGGAGATAGAGAGGATGAGAAGCTCCACATTCAGACTGAAGGAGAGGCTCAGATGTGTTGGAGGAGAAGCACCGCCTGTTAGTACCGCCTCCTCCAAACAAAGTCCCAGAGACATTACACAACATTGTTACATAATAATAATAATAATAATTCGCCACATTCAACCTGGCTTCTCTATTTAGGCCATGTTATGTCAGAATTTTCAAAAATGTAAAAAATAGCAAACAGCAGCTCTACAATCTCACAACACGTCACGGCACATTGTAAGCTTGTAGATCTGCAATACAGCAAACAGGCTTAAGTGGTTAAAACTATGATGGAGACGGACGCCCTTCAATCTGAAATGTTTAGATTAAACAAATCTCTCGCCATATTTATGAGAAAACGAAAATAGTAGCCATGTTGTACAGCTCTGTAACATGTCTCCCCTGTCCATTTGTTTGTTTTTATCCATCCTTCAGGAGACTCCCATGTCTTATTATTGTCCATTTGTGTGTTTTTGTCCATCCTTCAGGAGACTCCCATGTCTTATTATTGTTCATTTGTGTGTTTCTGTCCATCCTTCAGGAGACTCCAATGTCCGAGACCCCGGCATCTGAAGCTGCCTCTCCCGTCACAAGGCTGGCAGACGGTGATGTCCGCAGCCCCTCTCCCCCCCTCTCTATTTCTGGCAGCGAGACCAGCAGCATCATGCAGAAGCTGAAAAAGATGCGCTCTCACATGGATGAAAAGTAACGTTTTATTTTTTTATTTTTTGCTTTAAACCCTTTACTTACCATGACTATGTTCCTTCTGCAGTCCTTTTTGCCAATTTCTGCTGGTGGAATCTCAAAAGTCTTATTTATTTTCTTTTTTTAAATGTGTTTGTTTATCTATGGGACATCTTTATAAAATGCACTAGAGGGGCTGTCTCCATGGCAGCCATAGATCAACTCCTCTACTGTGTTTTGGAGATGGTTTGTCAGAGTGACTTGATTTTCACCATCTCTTATTATTAACCACGCTAACTGCAGGTGTACTGCTCTCCTGCCTGCCTCTTCCCCGGGACTTGCTTCTGTTTTGCTTGTGAACACGTTATATGCAAATATTCCCTTTTTCTGTTTTTGGTAGGAATACATACAGGTTTAATGCATTTTGTTATTAGTCCAAAATGCTCTTCTGCATAATGGCCTATGCTAAACTCTGAGAGGTTAATGGTGAGTTTGGTTACTGGTGCCTACAGTACCGTGGTTCCAACTTCCATTTGACTGATGGTTGTATCATATAATTCAGTGTGGCGGTCTTGTCTGGCTGAAAAGTATGGCGGAGCTAAAATGCTGCCTTTCTTTCTTTTGGTGTTCAAATGCTATGGTGTGGATGTGAATATAAGCATGCTCCGCCTGGTTCCTGTAGACTCGACTAGCATCCATAATGAGTGCTACCTCAGCTCTGTATAACCTTAACTGTACTGCCATCTTCTAGTACTAAACGTAACGCACACATACATGCAGACAGGTCCATGAGATGGATGTTATCCACTGATTTCAGTGATTTGTGAATGAATTTGTAATGTCTCGCAACGACCACTAGCCCTACATTGTCTAATGGTTAGGTCCATGTAGATGTGTGTTACCACCATCCATGTCCTAGGACTACTGTCTACAATGGTATTCAATTTAGAAAGGACTCTTCTGACATTTTCTAGCAGACGCTCTTATCCAAAACTATTTTACAAAGTGCAAGATCAGTCAGCATAAACGGCATGAACTCCAGTCAACAAACGACAAGGTAATCGATCAAGTAAATAGTGCCAAGAAAACAAGTATGCGCTACAAAGTAACTAGGATAGCAGGTATTATACATCAAACCTAGCATCAGTATACGATAGTACGGTATTTAACTAACATACTTGCCATCTGTGGACCAGCAAACTGCTTACTTCTATTATTTAATTCCCACAACTATCTATTTGACCGTGCTAATGGTAAATTGTTCTGCGGTTTAGGACCACCTTGGAATTCTATATGCCATCACTAGGCTTAGATTTCTCTGGGTTTGTACTCTGACCTTGACAGATTCTCAAGCACAAAGCCAGCCATTACTAGCAGAGTTTAGGCTATGAATTGAAACTGGCATTGAACTAAGTTACCTCAAACAGTTACCTCTAATCTTGCATCTGTTTGCTTGCATTGGTACATAAACAGTCTGTTGCTTCTTTTTAACCCCTTCCCCTCTGCCTATCATTCTCTATTCTCCCTGATCATGGGTGATCATGGTGAACGGTTTCTGCTGGAATTGATATAACTTTTAACCACATTAACCCGGCCATCCCTATTATAGGAAAAGAGTAAAAAAATTGCCTAGGCCTACAGTATGTTTCATTCATGCATGTGGTATGCTCGTGTTGCACAACGGAAATAGCTGATCTACAAGTTCACAGCCCGTTGCATTGCGATGCCTTGTGACTGTGAGTGTTTGGATCTGCTATTCTTGTCGTATGATGTGCCAGGCTTGGTTATGGGTATGGCTTAACTGGTTATGTAAGCAATGACTAAATGATAACAATATGAATAGCCAGGTTCTGCATCTCCTTGGTGTTGAGATTCCTCATTCAATTTAGTATCAGTCACTGACAAAACACCTTTTTCCTTGTTGCTTTAATCTGTTGTAAATCCTTAATCAATGTAGTATCAGTGACTGGCAAAACCCCCTTTGAACCCACTTCACCTTGAAGGTTAGCCAACAACCACATCAAACCTTGGACTGACACTGTTGCAGGCAAGCAGACACATCTTCAAACTGGTCGAGAAGAACTGGTTCGAACTGGTTCAGGACTGTTAAGTGTTAAGCATAAATTATACTTAAATTTTCTAGATTTTAAAGGAATGTCACTCACCAAAAATGTTGTCCTGAAAAACAGTTTTATGGTGGAAAATCAGGTATTTTCGGTGAGTAACACAGCCATAATATGACAAAGTATAAAGGAGCCATTAACCGCATCAGAACACAAAGCCATGCAGACGTGCTACCACAAAAACCCTTTGGACTCCTATACCTTCAGTGTATTAAAAAAACACATGTACTCATGCCTTTCTTCTTCTTCTCTCTCTTTCTTTCTGCTTGTCCTCTCTGTTCCATCTTTTTGTTTTCTCTGTTGTTCGCTGTTTATCACGTTTTTATTCTCGTTTTCCACACTGTTTGTGTGTGACTCCTGGGCCATTCTGATGTCTGTCTCGTGTGTGTATGTGTGTGCGTGCGTGTGTGCGTGCATGCTTGTACATTTGTTCTCGTGTACTGTGTGTGCGTGTGCGTGCGTGTGCGTGTGTGTATTGTAGACTCTGCTCTCCCGTGCACTACTTCTTCTCTGTGTTCACGGCCCAACACTGGGCCTCCCTCAGTGTCTGTCTCCCCAACCTTCACCCCAAATTCCAGCTCTTTATCTACAACCAGTTGGTCAGGTACTGTACAGTGCTCTCTACCTCTTCCCCATTCCATCCCCCATCCCCTGCCTCGCCTCACCCCCTGCCCCATGGAGCATGCTTGTGTTCAGCCACTAGCACTTGGGGGAGGGAGGGTGAGTTTGCTTGGATGCGGACATTTTATTTTTATTTATTTTTTGGTCTGGGTGTTTTCTTCTTCTTCAGAATTGAATTGAGAGTGGGTTTCAGTCAAAGCTTGAAAAGCACCAGAGGAACGACACCTTGTTGAAATGAGCTGACCTTTATTTACACAAAATATTTTCATTTTGTTTAATTATTTTTCAATTTTTCAATTGGGCACTGCATGCAAAGTCACTGTACGTTGGTTGCATGGAAGTACTATTCTTAAGGTAAAGTTGAGTTAAGTCATTTAAAAACATGATCACAGTGAATATGAAGCAGATCTGTTATGTGAAGGTCAAGGGTCAGGTTCATTTTAATAGGACAGTTCCTTATCGGAGGGTGATCTCAGTTTGAATGCTGGGATTTCACCAGTGTCCACGTGGTGTTTATACTGTGTGACTTATTTCTTGCCCTCCCCGCTCTCTTTCTCTCTCTGATGTCATGTAAAACCAGAATTCATGAATGAATTGTTGCAGTGCACCTCTCTTCCAAACTCCCTTCCATTCGTGGTTGCTCGCAGTTTAGTCTCTGTGCAGTCAAGACATCGCACCCCGTCCGTAGCAGAAAGCAGAACAGAGAGAACGAATGTCTCTGTGTAGCATCTTTAATGAGCCAGTAAATCTTCACTAGGCCTTCTTATTGGGTAACATAGGATGGCTTAATATGTACAGATGGCCAGTGGCTCTAATAGAATTTGTTTAGGACACTTAAAGAGGCCCCCGGCCCGGGCCCCCTCTGGATCTGGCCTGTCATCAGTATGCATTAGGTCAAGAAGAGGGCCTCTAAATTAGATCAAAGCTAAATAACACTACACTGTAATGGCACTTGCAGCTGTGGAAGGACACTTTAGAGAGCAGCTGTCTAACGTACATCTGTATTTGAATAGTCACCTCTATATGAACGTGGTCATCAATATTTGGTCCGTTTATTTGCAGAGGAAAGAAATTTAATGCAGATCCAAGGTGTTGAAAACTGTACAAAAATGTATGAAATCTAGAAAGATAACATGCAAATGATTCAGATTTATCCGTCTATATTTCCCATGGTTGGCTAAGGGAGAATTATATCTAGGGCTGCAACTAGCAATTGTCATGTTGATGATTTGTCTGATTGGTGATTAACCAATGCAATTCATTTAGACCATACAATGATGGTATAATATGGAACAATGACAAGCATTAATATCTTGGTTAAGTTGTAAATGGCACACCGAATTGTTTGATATAATGCACAACTAAACTGATTGCTAAACCTTTATTTCATGAATTTTCTGTGGAGTGATTAATCAATTATTCGATTAATTGTTTCACTCCTAACTACTATCTTTTTCCCCTCATCTTTGTTATTTTTGGTCAGTAGAGTGATAATGAAAGGTCACACCAAAGAGACCCGCATAGAGGCTTGATTGATTCCTGTATACACGGGTATGGTTGGTTCTGGTATTGACTCATTTACATGGTATGTTTGGGCTGTGTGTGAGAGTCCAACAAACCCAAGAATCATGTCTTTTTGTTTCAACAAGATGCATGACCCTAACCTGGATACCATTACTGTATACAGTTTGTTTCTCCTGTGTGATCTGTCTTGTGAATATACATATGACTTTTTGTTTAAGATTTTCAGAGGCCACTTGGACACATTTTGGTATCAGATTGATTATCTTTGTAAATGACATGATGGAAGCATGTATTGGATCTCTCTGTGTGTGTTTGTGTGTGTGTGGGGGCAAAGGTTTGAGGTTGAGTTTGCAGTGAAAAGGTTCTCTTCTTTCTGGGTGGCTGGGGGCTGCTTGCTTCTGCAGTGTAACAATCGCTCAACACTTCCTGATTGTTTTTATCCCTTCTCTGCCCCTTCTCTTCCTCTCTTTAATCATCCCCATACCCGTTTCTCTCCACTTTTCTCACAACCCTGTCTTTCTCCCTGCCTTATCTTTCGTACCTGCCCCTCTCAACTGTTTTCTCTTTACCCACCAATCCACCTTGATCCATCCCTCCCTCCATACGTCCCTCCATCTACCTGTCCTCTTGACTCTTCTCCTCTCATCCTCCACTCCTCCAACCATCCACCCCTCTGTCCAACCGCCACCCTCTTTTTTCTTCTATCCACCTCTCTCTCCTTCCATTCGTTTCCATCCGTCTCTCCAGGTTTCTGACCAAGCGGGAACAGCAGCTGATGCAAAGGCGTCGACATGCAGAGGAGCTGCTGGAGTGGAAGCAGAGGCTGGACCAGGAGGAGGCTGAGGTACGAAGGATGGAGCAGGAGGCCCTCGCCGCCTGGGACCGCAAGAGGTCCCGCGACAGGGACGTACCTGCCAAGCTCCAGCATCACAGCCCAGAACACAGGACTGACAGCGAGAAAGGTGACGTCTTGTACAACAATAGCATCATAAGTTTAGAATAACAATCTTAAGAAAGTAGAACATCTTGTTTATGCATTAGTTTACGACGTAAAACAAGGCGACTGTCCAACTTTTTAACAACTTACAACCTGGCGTTTCGGACATGCCATTATAGCTGAACATTTTCCAGAACTTTCAAATGTTATCAAAACTAGTGAAAACAGCCAGTCTACAAGCTCACAATGCTTGGCATCGCAACGCCTTTTAGGCTATTTTTGTAGATTAGTAGATACATTTGTTGCAGAGAGAAATATTTGGTCCAACAGTTCAGTAAAAATAGAAGGGTTACGTTAACTAATTTACGGCTGAGTAAATAAATGAATAATACTGCCCCTGCCTGCAATTTTTCACTACCTTTCAAGTAGTCATAGAATATTTATATCCAGTACGATCGACCCCCCCCCCCCAGTACGATTGGATTGACATGCATCGAAATACGTCCTTGGCAGTCAGTGTGTCAAGTGGTTCAATCTGTTTCCATGTCCACAGAGTGTGTGAGCGAGAGTGACTACTCCTCTGCGACACCAGAGTCCAGTATTCACACAGAGAGGTCAGCAGCCCAGGTGTCCGACAGTCCATCCACAGCACCTCCTGACTCCGTCCCTGAAACACCTGTAGCTTCCATCCACAGCAGCCCTTCCAACTACACCCAAGACTTCACCTCTCCATCGCCCAGCAAGCCAGTAAGCACGAAAGAGATCTTCCTTTCATGGACAGTTCTGCCATAATACAGTTGATTTGTATTTTCTCTGGAGCTTCTCCAAGAAATATTTGTGTTGCTATAGACCAGCAATATCAATGCGCAACCCCTGTTAGTAGTTTGTGTTCTTTGGGTGTTTATTGTTTCTTAGGGTTATGTCTTATGGTTGCAGTTAGTTTGGCTTTTTTGCGTTTTGCGTTACTTCTGTGAGAACATGATCTCTGTCCTGAAAATCTCTCCAGCACCCTTTAGACTGCGGAATCCTGTTTAGATGCTGCAGGGGAATTTCAAGTCTCTTTGTCAATGAGCTTTAAAAATAGATACTTCAAACAAGGTTTACGCATGGGAATGTCACTAGTATGTAATTGTTTGTTTTTTGCTGCTACATGACATAGTAACCCTGCATTTCTTCACTGAGTATGGGACACAGACTGGGTCATATGCTATTTGTAAAGGCTCATACATACTCCAGTTTTTGGTGATCGCTTATCACCGCGGTGTAGTTTTTAAAGGGTTGGAGAACTACACCATTGCGTCAGTCGCGGTGATGATCAGCTATCACCCCGTTCACTGATTGGTCTAGAAGTTGGGTAAACCACAGGGAGGCGGGGTCAATCCTTAAGGACATCACCGCGAGTATGATGGCCTCAACTCTTATCACCGTTTTAGGTGATAAGCTATCACCTAAAACGGTGATAACATAAATCTGATCATCCTCTATTTCCATCATATCCTGATTGAACCCTCCTCTTCCTCTCTCCTCGTCTCTGTCTCTGCCCAGTCTGTTCCAGCCAAAGGCAGCCTCAGCACTGCTCACTCTCCATCAAATATCAGCGGTAGTAATACCAAGATGCAGCTTTGCACCACCTCCCGGACCCCCAGCGACGCAAAAACCCATTCCACAGATACCCCCACAGCCACACAGACTGGTGAGTTGAAGCCCCCCCAACAGCCCCCCTAACTTTTGAAATTGATGGATAGATATTACATGTTAATCATGATGCCTCAGAGGAGATGGGATGAAAAGATGACGGAGAGAGAGAGAGGAGCTACAGTATATTGCTGGCACAGTGTGGTTAGGCATAATGTGATGCTGCCAGGAATGCATTATGCGAGCACTTCCCTGTTACTTAACCTGCTTAGCTGTGTGATGGGAAAAGAGCACTATTGCAGCACACGCAGAGAATAGTCGTGTAGGCCCATGACTGTTGCTAGCAATGGCATCGTCACTGCTTATTCACAGTTCAGGTTGGTATTTCAACCTTCACATTGATTCAATAGACCAGTGGGACTGTATTAACTAGTATTTCAGTCATTAATGCTAATGGTTCTCTAGTGTTATTTGTTGTGTAGACGTGAAGGCAGAGGCAAAGCAACATGCCTAATAAATGAACTCAGTTTGATTGTGTTTCAGGGCGCACCAAGTTGGATAGCTTTCTTTTTTGCAATTCAGAAGCATTCTAACTGCAATTTACCATGTAAATATTCCTTCAGAACCCGTATCGGACCAGAGTGACATTGAGAGCCGAATCAGGGCTCTGAAGGAAGAGTTGAGGAAACGAAAGTCTATGGCGTACCAGCTGAAGAAGGAACAGAAGAAGAGGAACAAGGAGCGCCTGAAGGCACAGGAGGCCAGCCTCCTGAAGCAGCTGGAGGTTAGTATTATGTGTGTTGGCTGGTGAACTGGTGTTTAGATAGCTTTGTGTGGGTGTATTTGTCAACCACATGTTCTTGGGTGGGTGGGTGGGGGGGGGGGGGGGGTGTGTGTGTGTGTGTGTGTGTGTGTGTGTGTGTGTGTGTGCGCGCGCGTGTGCGTGTGCAAGTACATTTCTTATCCACGTTCCATGTTCATTTAGACATGAACCAAGTATGTATTAACCTCTGGTAAAATGTTTTGTTTTTGTTTTTTCCTCTGCACAGTCCTATAATGATTTCATAGAGAAGACCAAGGCAGAGCTGAACAAGGAGCCAGATAAAACACCTGTTGCCAAACCCCAGATCAAAGCACCCGCCTCTACCGCTGAGAAACCCAGAATCAAACCACCTCCCCCGCACAGGTACTGCACATTCACTACCAACGCGTTGCGTGTTGAGCCTGAATTCATGAGTTGCATTTTTAGCTTATAAATCAGTTATTTCTGAGTGACACGCATCGTGCAGTGAGTCATAGATTAGGCTTCATCATGTAAACCACAGCAGCCTTCAAAAGGTTCAAATTGAAACGTCTTTTCTCCTCCACAGCACTGAGGACAGCAGAAGGCTTACCTTAGACGCCAAGAGGACCTACACTGATTCTCCATTGGATCGTGGAGGTGTGTCTTATTGTTTATTTTAGATCCCCAATAGTCACTGCTACAGTGTGTGGGATTCTTATATAATTATTTGTTTGTTTTTTTCATTTCATCTATTTCTCATGATCTTCCCAGCATTTGTTTTATCATTTGCATTCTGAAAACTGGATGTTCTCCTTTTTCGTTGTTTGCAGATGACCTTACCTCACCCAGTCGAAGTAGATCCACCTCACTGGCTGAGGAGCAGTCTGATGAAGACCCACCAACAGTTACCCCAACCCCAGTGTACGGCAGCCCAGAGCATCCCACCTCAGGCTTTCGACGCCTGCTCTCCTCAGAGAGTCTTTCCATGCCTGCTTCGAGGGAGGCCAGGTCTCTGAGTGGACAATCCCAGGTTTTGTCTAATCATAGGTCGGTCATTGAGGAGGAGCTTGAGGTAGAAGTGGGCTATAAATCTGAGGATCAGCATTCTGAATGTCTTCTCAAACTAGACCATGAGGAAAGACCCAGTGCCACAACGCAGCTCTCTGTGTCTGCTGTATCTAAGAGTGAAGAACACAGATATTCTCCCTCTATTGGCCTGGATAGAGATGTGCAAATGAAGACAAAGGAGATATCTGAGGAAGAAGAGGGTGTCAAATCTCTGGTTTCCCACTCAAGCAAGTTGCATTTGGCTGCTTTAGCACATCATGACAGTGTCTCTTCAAATGGCCGTTCGTACACCCCAGACTCAGTTGCTTTCTCCTCCAAGAAGGAGCCACTGACTAAGGATGCAGATGGTTACAACGATGACTTTGAGTCGTCCGTAGAGTCATCGCCCAGGGAAAATCGCCATAGCTCCAAGCCTACTTCTCCAGACTCGCCATCAGGTCCAGAGGTCAGAGCTTCCAAGGAGGGGTCCCCAGCCTATGATAGCCAAGATGAGGTAGAGGAGGACATTGCTGAGGAGCTGCTGAGTGACCGCTCTGCAGTCAATGGTGATAGCCACCACTCTGGAAGGCTACTAGAACTCCATAGCCAGACCAATGACTCCAGAATTGACACCAAGGAGAACAACATCAACGCCAACTACTCTCCATTGTCTCCAAGCATCTCCCCTTCGCAGTCGCCACTTTCCCCAGTTCCTGATCAGATGACTAACTTCAATATTGGAGATCGGGTTCTTGTCAGCAACGTTCAGCCTGGCACACTGAAGTTCAAAGGTCCAACCAAGTTTGCCAATGGGTTCTGGGCTGGTGTGGAGCTGGATAAGTCGGAAGGGAGCAACGATGGCACCTACGATGGCGTGGTATACTTTGAGTGTGAGGAGCGCCACGGTATCTTCGCTCCCCCAGACAAAATCACACGGTTGCCAGAGAAGTATGTGACCTACACGGACACCACAGAAGATGACGATTCGTTCTTTGACGACCTGTCTGATAAAGACGGGAATAAGCGTGAGACTGCTGAGAAGAAACGGCAGCTAGGTCATCTGAAGAGCACAATTCATGAAGATCACAGGTCCAGAGATAAAGAGCCTGCTGATGAGGTTGAATATCCAGCTAACCACCAAAATAACCTGACCTCTCTGTCTCTGACGTGGAAGGCCCACCTCGGCTTGCATAATCACATAGAATCTGGGCATCCGGTGCATAATGGAGGTAGTCGCGACATCATGTTTGAGTTTGATGATGTACCAACCACCCTCCTCATCTCTGACATGGACGAGCTAGGCCAGGGGAAGCAGAGCTCCAAGGCTCTTGCTGAAGAGAAAGACAAAGACACTATGATTCCTGCCGATGACTCGAGAGACATCATTCAGGATCGGAAGAGGGCAGAGAGAGACGAAGAAAACGTGCTTGGCGCTTTCGCCGACAAGATCCTCAATAACTTTCTGAAAGATGCTGTAAAGCAGGTCACTGAAATTAAGAGAGCCAAAGAGCAGAAAATTGAAGCTGCCAACCAGATGAATGGAGACCTGTTCAGTGAAAATGAAGAGGAGGCAGATAGACGCTCTCCAGTGGCACAGAAGGACGGTCTGCCCTTCTTCCTGGAGGCTGACAAGGAGGAGTTGTCATCCCCAGAACTGTGCAACCGAACGGTGAGTTCACGTTTCTAAATGGAAGAGTTCAGTAGAGAGCACCGGCTCCAACCACTGCAGATGTTCCAGTAATATTGACATTAACATTCTCTACCATACAGATATTGGTTATAATAAAATGTTGTTCATTAAAATGAGCCCTGGGCTGTATTTGTTGCCTTAAATAGATAAATGAGTCCTGGATTGTGTTTGTAGCCTTAAATAAATAAATGAAACGTTTGTTTTTGTTTGTTCAGTCCCCACCCCCTCTCAGTTTGCAGGATATGTACATCCAAAGTCCATATGATGACTCTTTTCTATGTTGAAAGGCTTTATTGAATTGGCCGAACTTTGTTTTTTTTAAACTCCTTTTAATCAGTAAGAGACTCTCTTCAGATTAGATCAAAAGCACAATTATCCTTAATTAACAATATAATGGCACTATTGGACAAATGATATATTCTACTCTAGTGACCCTTCAAATAAATATAGAGAACTAAATTCATTGTATTCTTTCTCATTTTCCTGACAGGAAAGTCCAGTGTTGGGGCCCAGCGGTCAAGAAGAGCTCGCCAAGCGTCTAGCTGAGCTGGAACTGAGCCGCGAACTGCTGGACGATCTGGGCGACGATCAGGACTGGTTCGACGAGGACTTTGGTCTCAGCTCCCGCCGGGAACAGCAGAGACGCGAACAGAAACGGAGGGAGGCGGAGGAGGAGGAGGAAGAGAGGCTGGGAGGTGGAGGGGGAGGAATGTCTGGGTCATCGGTAGTAGCAGCCCTGGTTGGCATGGCTACAGGCGGAGAGCATCAGGTCAAGACTCCACCCAGGCCAGAGCTGCCCCTTCCTCTTCCCCCCAGGCTGCCCGAGCAGCCCGCCATGGTGGTGCCCCACTCTGCGTCGGAGGTGGAGAAGCTGGTCCACAGCGCCACACAGGAGATCTGGGACAGCTGTCATCTGGTGAAGCAGGGCACACCGACCCTGGCGGGGCTGCCCGTCCCAAAGCCCTCACAGGAGTATCTGGGTAAAGAAGCCAGTGGGCAAGATCAGGAGGCCCTCTGCATCCGGAGCTACAGACAGGTGAAGCTTGTTTCTCACTCCACAAGAATGATGCAGAGTTTGCAGATTGGAGCTAGTCAAAGCCGACTATTGCTCTTTTTTATGTTGTGAATTGGATCAATACCCCCCATTTAGCTGAAATACATTTTAAATTCAATTTCTTACTCAGGGTGGGACTATCGGGTCTCTGCACTACATGTAGTGTGTCTTGAGACAACTTGAATTGAAGCAGCTTAAATAAGAATGATGTTTAAAATAAATTTGTTTGTTTGAAGACCAATCACTGTTGTGTATATTTCTCTAAATGTGTCTATAGGCTGTGTATGACCTGACGTGGGAGATCCTCCAGGATATCTACGCTGAAGACCCCAACGTCGATCAGCCACAGTGGGTGAAACCTCGGCGGGTCAGCTCCTCATACTTCCACAAGGTCAAGGCCGCTGGAGACATCACCAAAGTCCAGGCAAGTAAAATGTTCTCACAGCTTGGGATACATACAGTATAATTTACAGATGTGTGAAGTATTCGGCTGAACTTTGTATGATAATTTCTTGAACAGGAATTCGTAGCAACAGAAGTATTGAAGCTTTACGGTCTGAAGAAAGACCACAACCAGAAGTCTGACTGGCAGAAGATGCTCAAATTTGGCAGGAAGAAACGAGACCGAGTAGATCACATACTGGTAAGAGTAGAACTCTATTGTCTTTTCCTTTGAGTCAAATATGATATCCACTGTGAATGGTGCATTTATATAGCGCCTTTATGCAAAGCACTTTTGCAGTGTGCATAATTCACCCATCCACACACCAAAGGCAGAGGAAACCATGCAAGGCACCAACCTCTTTATTTTGACAAGGACACCTCAACACAAATCCACAGGGATTGAACTGGTCATTTAGTGATTCTACTGCTGCCAGTATACCACTTGAATCTTGAAACTTAATACTACTACTTTACATTTACAGCAATTCCGTTTTCTTAGTATTTATACACATTCATTTATACAAGTTTTCAGTTGCCACAACTGATTTCTACAATATTCTCAGATATTTCATATAAAAGCTAAGGTTAAAGCCTCAATCTGTGATTTCTTTCACCTGTTTGGCAGGAACTATATTTCTAAAACATCATCAATAGGACTTGGTCATACAAAAATGTTCAGTCATGAGATTTAATTTTGCTTTAATACTTGTATACATTTGAATCTCACTTAGTGTTTTCATGTGCTTGTTAACCCTGGTGTGTCTCGTAGGTTCAGGAGCTCCATGAGGAAGAGGCTCAGTGGGTCAACTACGATGAAGACGAACTGTTTGTCAAAATGCAACTGGCAGACAGCATCTTTGACACATTGCTGAAGGACACTGCAGACGCTTTGACACAAATCTACGACAACAGAGCTAAAAGAGCCACCCTCTCCTGATAGCTTTTTCGCTGTCATCATCCTGACAAACCCCTCCAGCTCACGTACCACAGCTAGGGCTTCCAGTAGCTGATGTGCCAACAGCAACCTCCAGATGCCTTTCAGTCCCAACCGTTACCTCTTTAGCTGTCCAGCTCCTAATGGAACCTTTCTAAATGTGACATGGTCAGTGTTGAATCTGCTGAATCCACTCCAGCTGACAGCAGAATGTGTAGTAACCACGTCACTCTGTCTTACACACAAAACACCTCTTGATCAATCCAGCCTTCTAAAACCTTAAAATACTCTCGTTCCCTGGTTCACCTCCCGAACTGTACCAGTTGCGAAATAAGTAGACTTGTTGATGAAGTGAACTGTGCTTCTTGTTTGTGTTTAGGTTTATTAATGCTGCTAAGTTGACTGCTCCATGGCAAACTGTATTGTAATGTCCACTGGAGAATAGAAGAGCCATTGTAGTTTGCGTTGCATATTTCGACAAATATGTTTCAAGAAAGCAATGGAAGAGCAGATAAAAATATATGGGAGTGACGCACAGAACAGATTTTATTGTATCAAATATTTTGCCATCTGAATATTTATTATTGGGGAAATATTTGATTAGAGCATAAAGGACATTTTTTAAGTTATCTTGCTGTCAACATGTAGAAAACAAAGATTAGTTTAACACTTTGTAAAGCAAAATGAAATTAATAAAGCACAAAGAGTAATGTGAATGTGGACATGGCAATACATTGTATAAGAGGGTAAAAATAATGTTATTGTAAGCAGAGAGAAAAGGCTAAATAAACTATTTTAATTTAATATTTAAGTACAGAAATATTAGCTAGTAAATTAAGCTGTTCTCAACCATGTCTCTAGTTACCATCCACGAATGTCTAGTTGGTCACCAACTTGGAGAGAATAGGCTTTATTATAGAATAATTTTAGAATTATATAGTACAATATAATTTGAGCCTTGCTGTGTTGTACACACCTCCAACAAATGGAGAAACCAGACAATATAAGCATCAGCAGACATTAACCACGGGCATCTCATTTACGTTTTTTGCTGTTGCTGAAATGTCATTGGACCTGGTTTATCAGCAGCCAATCATGTACTTGTACTAGGTTGCTGTATGCCGCATCTAAATATGGCTGCACAAATTGGCTCTGCAGCTATTTTGAAATGACCGTAAAAAGACAACAATGGCTTGTGTAATGGCTAATGCTCTGAACATAGTTCAGTTCTGTCTTTCAGTTAAAGTGCCTATTTCAGTTTAGTAGTAGGATTTTCACATACTGTAGTACTTTCATCCTAGAGTAGCATCACCATATAATAACAGACCATAATTAATATCTCAAACTTTTAAACCTTTTGTCTCAATGGATTTCTACTACCTTTGTGTCATTGATGCTTTAAGGACAACTTTTCCCTTTAACTGTGTTCCAGCTACATCACATTTCAGCCTTATGAGCCAGCATCTACCTAAGTATAGTTCTGTTGAATATGTCTCCTTTCATACGCTCCTCATTTGCCTTTTTTCCTCGACTCAGTCTGACAAATTTAGCATTGAAAATGCGATGTTCGGCCAGTGACTCAGAAATAATGACTTTCTATTTGCATTATCCTTGTCTCCGAGCGAAGCTGCCAGGTGATTCATGTTATTGAAGTACCATATCAGGAAATAGCACGTACTGTTCATTCCGCACGTACATTTCACCGTACGTGCTGTACGTGCCCAAATGGGCAGTTGGTCATAGATTTTATGGGGTGTGTAAGCACCAAGTAGTCAACAGCTAATGTTCAAGGCCTTATTTTGGTCCTACTCTTTTCACTACTTTGATCCAAGAAGAATACTGTGACTTGTACAACCTTTTAGCATGTGTGACAATGCTTGTTAACCCGTACTGTCTGGTTTTTTTTAGAGAGAAAGTGACCTTAAGACAAAAGACTTATCAGTCTTTTCAAGTCCTCCTACTTGTGTTTGTTTTACTAGAGGCTAATGTGTCTGTATTTAAACTGTAAACTTAAAGCTTAATTTATACTCCATCACATCATACTGCAGAGTATAAATTAGGCTTAGCTTGTAAAAAAACCTGTCTGTCTGTAAATGTACCTTTTGATACCAACCTCCACATGCTGAATGACTTGGGCATCTGCTCTGTAGGCATTTGTACCTGTAACAGTGACATGACTAGTACCCAAGAAATGTTTTCTCAAAAGGCTTTACTGCAAATTCTCTGAGTCTAGGATTGTCTACTACTTGATTTGATTGTAGATGGGAACAAATTGTTTTCCATTTTTTTTTCTAACTATGCAGTATTTGGTCATGTTCTGTACTGTACATTGTTGCCTTTGCATAGACCAGACAACCTAGCCTTTTGCTGTAGTTTGTGAATAAGATTAGTGGGAAATTGCAATGAGGCTTGAAACTGAATTATGTATTGTAGAGAGTGAAGTTGCTCCTATGGTGTGACTTGATAGTCAAATGAAACAATGCAGATTCCCCCATTTTATTAAAATATGGTTAACTTCAGGAAACAAGTCTATGCCATGGAGCAGCTTCTCCTTAAACTTTCAAAATACTGTCAATTGATTCTAAAACAATAACTGGCACAAATGATTTGATAATCAAATTAAGTACATAGAAAATGTCATCTTTTGCAATGTTTTTGAATATTTATAATGCTGAGAGTGTGCGGGTAGTGCACTTGAATACTTGTACAATTCTTTTATGGGTGTAAATATATTTCAGCAGTCTTCTGTCCAATCTGAATTACTGTTCACTGTAACCCGAATAATTGTTGTAAAATAATCACTGTTCACTTTGCAAATATGTACATAGTATATATTTGTTAACTAAAATTAACTTTGAGATTGTAAATAAAGCTTTCATTATTTCTGACTCTTAATTGTTTCATCTAGATTCATATGGGACAAATGTATGAATCTAACCTGTAACCTAGTATACTCTTAAGCTTGTAACTCAGTCATAATACATTTAATAATTGTCAATAAATGTTATTTTCCAGGACATTGAAACCCATTTTGAGACAACCCCCCCCCCAACTACTGAGACACTACATCAGGTAGCGGTAGGATCGTGAAAGTGTTTTATTTGGCCATGTCACAATGTCAATATTTATTCAAGGTAGGTAGGCTAATGGAAGGGGAAAGAGCTGCAGGCTGTTTAACAAAGCAACCATAAATCACGTCATAAAGCTAAAAAACTAATATATAACATGCACAAGTTCATAAAATTAGTTAAACACATCAGAGCCATTTTGGAATTTTGTGTAGAAAATCATCCAAGTGACTCCCGAAGTTCCCGCCCGCTCTCTCAATGGCACTTTTGCTAGAGCCTGTAGCCTCACCGTCATCGGTCTTTAATGGTCAATGTGGTTAACTAAACTGACTGACACTGACAGACACTGACTCCCATTGTTTAGAATCCAGGCTGTCTAGTTGCGAACTTGCAGCTCTATCTCCTCTGACTAGTTGATGAAGTCCGCCAGGGGGAGGGCACTGGAAGGCTGGCCAGAGGCAGAGAAGTTTGTATCACTTTTCTGAGTGACACAGTGGCTGAGCCTGAAAGTTGGTGCGTCGACTCGACACACTGTCAGCGAGTCGAAGATGGCGCGGCGACGCGGCCGTGCCACGTCTCGGCTTAATACGGGGAATATCATAATTCCAACAGAGTTGTTCATATCTACGGGCTTTCTGTGTCTTTGTTTCGTTTTTCCATACACCGCCGAAGCCGGACTGTATACCGCCTCCGATCAGATCTTGATTTTAGCCCCGGACAATGTGGACGTGTTGTTTAATAACACAGCTGCTATAGTAGTGGAGTTCTATGCCTCCTGGTGCGGTCACTGCGTTGCGTTTTCTCCCTTTTACAAAAGTCTTGCAAGAGATATCAAAGGTTGGTATGAATCCTTCCACGAGGTAGCCTGGAAAAGCGTAAGAATTGAATTGATTTCACTGTGCATACTTACTTACATTTATGCCTATAAAGTAGCCTATAGTAAAATACATGTAGCCTATATTATTAGGCTATTATGTTGCCTTACTATCTCATGTTCAACTTTATATACTATAACAACATAATGATATGTCGATATGGCATGTACGTGCATTGGTAGGCTATTATGCAAAAACGATAAAGGCAAATATATCCTAAAACAGTACAAGGTGACAAAGTGTCAATATTCCTGCAACGTTACATGTGAACTTGCAACTGTTGTGGCTGCTTCATACTGTTTCCTGCGTCTGCTGCATGTCAACAATAAGAGCAGCCAATCAGATTTCCAAGCTAGGCTTTTCCATTCTACAGGGCTGTAGTCTGTTTATTGGGGCATATGATCTGATTTAGTATTTCACAATGTTCTGTCCCATACTTTATGTATCATACCATCCTATCATGGAATCTCATGAGAATACTTTTGGAAAATTGCTTCCACTGCTGCCTATAAGAGAAATATCACAGAGATATGGGATTTCTCATATAATTGGGGTGATAGAACTGGCCACAGTTTTATATCTTTGACTTTGGCAGAAGGCCTGACATGGTCATGGGGCATTTCGGCCCTATGAGAGAGAGGGGGGAGAGAGAGAGAGAGAGAGAGAGAGAGAGAACAATAAAATGAGAGTGAGGAAAGAGATGTCTCTTGGCTTGCTGTCAAATTTCTCTATGCACTCTGTAACCAGCCCAGCATGGTTTGGAACTACTGTCGGTAGCACAAATACCGAAATATGGAGATAAATGCAACCTGTTGGATTAATATGAAGACCAAATCATGATCATGTCTTGAGGAGGTTTGATAAAATGTAATCCTAGTAAGGGCAGGACTTTGTGTAAATCTCCACCAGTGACACCTTCTTGACTTTTTTATCTAACAAGTTTTTTTTTTAAAGCCCCCGGCCCACTCGTAAATGAGTAGGGCTCATCCACTGGGAGAAAATGAAGTGCACAGCAAATTATGTGGCAATCCAGTCAGTAGTTTCCAACAAACCCTCTGGTTGGGCAGGTTTCATGGCAATCTGCCCATTTTGGATTTTTGAGACATCTTGTCGAAAGTAGAAATTGTGGCCTAGGTCTGGTGTGATGCTAGTGTAACCCAGGGTTACACTAGACTTCAGTAAAGGTCGTCGGGCTCAGGAATCGAACCCGCAGGCGAGCATTAGAGCCTTTACGTGGTATGCGCTGTCGTGGAATCAACAATAAATGAGGCAAATGGGAGAGACAATATTCTCTAGGTGGTGATGTTTATTCTTTATGTACATGATATGAGGAGAAGTACAATAACTTCAGTGGTGCGGTACAGTTCTGCCAAGAGCAGAAGGCAAAACTCATAGTTCGTTATACTGTGGCTGCTCCAAGGACAACTGAATCATAACATCTTTTTGTATGTGCTACAGTATGTGTTGTTTTTGATGTGGGTGTTTGAACAGACTGTGAAGACAAATATCCCTCGGGATAATAAAGATTATTATTAACAAGATAGGCTGTACCAAAACAATATCTTTGTTTTGGTACAGCCAAGTTTTGATAACCTTATCAAAGCTCGATTTCTTCATGAAATGATTGGGGGGGGGGGGGGGGAATCATTGCATTTTGTTTTTAAATCATGAAAATGTTAGCCTTTTTGGAAATGCTTATTTTTTATGTTTTAAAAATAATAATGTAAAAACAAAAAGGTAGTAAACAAAAAATAAAAGGACATATAAAAATGTGTCCACGACCCACTGTTTGGGAAACAGTGGATTAGAGTATAGTTGTTCTTTACAGATCTTGTCCCTCTCCTGTCCTCAGAGTGGAAGCCTGCAGTGGAGCTGGCTGCCATAGACTGTGCTATAGATGAAAACAGAAGAGTCTGCTCCAGCTTTGGCGTCAGGGGGTACCCTACTCTGAAGGTCAGCATTAAACGGTCACCTTGTTGAATGATGATGACGCATGGCAGGCGAAACATGTTTTTGTCCTTATGAGACTTTAACTTATATTGGTAATGTGACAATATTTATTGCGACTGCAGTTCGCATTTTATCACGTGACATGATCAGGGATGGATCACTCCACTGTAATGCAGCATTAGCACTGCAAGACCAGTAAGAGACGATATTTAAACTGTATCAGGGTACGATAACCAAAATCCCAGTCGATATCTGGTCTCACGTCAGGTTGTTGTGAGACCAGGTATATATATACAGTATATGGCCCAGCACTAATTTGAGTATGTCTAAAACCTTTCAGTTCGTCATTGTATTGGTCCGTATGTCTACTTAAACAACACTCCCGGCATGTAGTACAGTGCAAGTGCATAAAAACAACAGTATATTAAGTAATATTTAAGAGGAGATATTAAGTAATATTTCCTTTTGGCAGCGGTGTGACACATAAATTGTGCCAATAATCTGACAACAATACCGTTGCCTGTAAACAGCTTACCAATCAGTCGAAGCTCTGTGCCTCATTGTGTAGCAGGGCATTGGGAAATTCTGTTGGCATGAGATCTGCATACCTTTCATTGGCTAGGGTGGAAGTGTCACTTGTGTCACCACAAGAATTACACACGCATGGAATTTCTTATTTGTAGTAAACAAAAGTTCTTGCAATTTAGTGAGGCTGTAGTTTTTTTAATATGTTTTACTATGCCTGATGTATATTATGATTCTGTATTTTAATATAACACTGAACACTGCTTGATCAATCCTTCCTTGGAATGGTATGTGATGGCACAGATGCAGATTGGATAACGGGTAGATAGATGAAGTAACCTGTTCTCAGCAGACAGACATCTTTTGCAGGATCAGCAGCAAACATGGCAGAAAAGCTTCTTCTTCAAACTTCGGCACATAGTGATTAGTCAG
This sequence comes from Protomyctophum parallelum, assembly GCF_964188405.1. NCBI lineage: Eukaryota > Metazoa > Chordata > Actinopteri > Myctophiformes > Myctophidae > Protomyctophum > Protomyctophum parallelum. The sequence goes on from NC_139701.1 coordinate 35,069,027, forward strand.
CAATAGTCTGTGTGTAAAGATCAAGTCGGCTGGTTCTCTTCTCCGTGCCCAGGGCTGCTCTCCCTCTCTTGTCATCCAGCGAAAGTTGGATGAAAGAGCTCCTTCAGTTTGAATTCACCAGGGAGCTGCTACAGCTGCAGTCGATTTGGACTAAAAGAAGGACTTAAGGGGGTCAGGGTGGGAAAGAGAGGAGGCCTGTCCCCTTCTACCTACCAACACAACACACAATAAGACTTAGCTTTTTTCGGGGGAATGTGAGACGGTAGCCAACCTTCTAATCTCATTTCTCCGTCTCCAACTTCCTTCCTTTCACCTCCACCCATCCCCCACCCCCCTCTCTCTCTCCCTCTTCCGCTTTCACTCTATCACTCTCTCTCTCTTAATTCTAACTTTTCTAACTTGATAGTTCTTCAATGCATACTCCAAGAGTGGTTCTACTGGACTGACTTATAAAGGTAATACTTCACGCAATTAAACAAATTAATATTTTCATTGACGCCAAGTCGCCACTCGCCAACTCATTTCTCAATAAAGATCGTCTCCTCTGTCCCTTTTTGTTCTCTTTTTATTATTACTTTTTTATTGTGCTTTTATTTGGGTTTATTGCCTATAAATCCCTTTTTATAACTCTGTTTTGAAAAGTGTTGGACAAAGTGTTCACATGTGCAACCTAAATTGGGCATCTCGTATTAGTATATGCAGCAAGTTGAGGCATTCAAACTATTTGTACTGTACAACCTCCTACACATGCAGCTAAATGCATTTTGTAAGCAAACTAGCATATGAAATACACACCAATTCAGCACATTTCTGTACAAATGAAAATCACTTCACCAAGTGTGTGTGTGTGTGTGTGTGTGTGTGTGTGTGTGTGTGTGTGTGTGTGTGTGTGTGTGTGTGTGTGTGTGTATTACACCGCTATCCTGCTTCTTCTAGAAAGTAGCTCTGCATTTTTACAGTACATCCCTATGCACTGAAGTACTGTAATGCACTTACAGTCCCACAATATATCAAGACATATATCAAGACACAGTAAAATATGTTAATTCATCCATTTGTAACTCAGTATATTTTATTTTTTATAGACAATTACATTTCCAGCTTGTACCATGACTGCATAGAAACTTACGGTCCCCTCTGACCCCCCCAGGCTTTCCTCGTGAGGTGAGAGGCCTCCGTCAGAGTATCATAGACAAGATGGAGACCCATGAGGAGCCCTGGCCCCCGGCCTGCCCTCCACTGGAGCCAACTAGGTAACACAGTCACAGCCTCACTGTAGGCAGTGTACACTACAGTACAAATGTACCAAAATTGGGATCGGCATCGGACCCAACATGTGGCATGATCAAGTGCAGTCCTTCCTCCTGAACCTCAGTTCACTTCATTTTCATGTCCATTCCATCCCAGTGTGATGCGTTTCTTTTCTCTTCACTCCACAGCCAAGCAGAAATTGACAGCTTCTTTGAGACAAACACTGTGGAACACGAACGCCTGGCTCTGATCTTTGAAGAGTCTACTTCCTACGTGGGCCGAGAGGTAAGCGTTCCTTTACGACCTTCCAGCCTCTGCATTCCAACCTTGGCCACAATGTGAATTCTTTCTGGTTAGCTGGAGGACTAGACACTTACACAAATGTTGAAAGATAAGCTGGGTCAGTAGTGAAAATGATATGAATTTGCGTGTGTGTGTGTGTGTGTGTGTGTGTGTGTGTGTGTGTGTGTGTCCTTGTATGATATCTTTACAGGTAACACTGGACCTCTTACAGTTTGAGAACATTGCAGTGCGAAGGGTACTGAGCACTGAAGAAGGTCTGGTATCCAAGCTTGGAGTGACCGAGTTCCCCTCGTGTTACCTCTACTATCCTGGAGGGAACTTCACCAGGCTGAAAGTGTGAGTAGCAATGGGATCTAACGTGGTGTGACTGTGATGGTTAAACGTCTGAATTCAACATCAGTGCCAGTGTGGCGTGCCGAAAACAGCTGATCTACATGCTCACAACACGACGTAGTGTGGCCCGTTGTGAGCTTGTAGATCAGCTACGCTTGGTGCACGACGTGATAACCCAAGTTTAAATCAGGCATGGAATGACTATAGTTGAGCCATATAATCGCAAGCCTAAGCCTAAGTACGCCTACAAACTGCACGACTAGATGATTCAACAGCATACCAACATGTCAATGTTGTTGCATTGTGATTGACCTGATGCACACAGACCGCCAAGTTTGTATCCTTCAAGCTCTGCTTGCCTTGAAAAGCTTCATCTTAGGTTCATTATCTAAGCCCCATTCATGAGAATATCTTTAAACATCTGGCCTCTTAATGGGATCAGAGATTCAAGATCACTCCCATTATTTATGATTATAAAGCCTTGCTGATCAGTCCTCACCCCGCAAATTCATCCGCTGTTTATGCCGCTTTGTTTGCCGCGTTTCAATAACTTGGCATGCAAAGAGGGCTCTTTTTAGTTGACAAATGCAAAAAAGGAAATGATTTATTGCTGATTTATTTATTTATGCCCCCCCTCAGCTCACCCTTCCAACCCCCATCATCTCCATCAGTGTACAGAGCGGAGGTTTTTTAATTTCTTGCATGAAAACAATGGCATTACTTTTCTGGTTTCACCTGCCAAACAATCCCCAGCCGCACACGGCGACAGATGGCCTGTGATCATCGCTGAATGTCTGATTGATCCTGTGAGAGAGAGAAAGAGGTGTGTGCGTGCGTGCTTGTGTGTGCGACTGTGCGTGCGTGCGTGCGTGCATGCGTGTGTATGTGGCTGTATGTAGGCGTCTCACATCCGTCATGCATATAATGTGTGCATGTCCCAGGTGAACGTTTCCAGTCCAACCCGGCCCACCCTGACGCGTGCCTACGGGCCCCTGGGGGCCTCCCAGGATGAATGGCTCTCCCCCACACACATCTGTACAGTCCCACCAGGCATTCAGGTGTAATTGAGTGCCTGGCTTTTTGCACACGAACTTGGGCCGCGATATCAATCGTCGTTATTACCACCTTTTTTAGTTTAATGACTCTTTCTCTCTTGCTCTTGCTCTGTCTGTCTGTCTCTCTCTCTCTCTCTCTCTCTCTCTATCTCTCTGTGTGTGTGGAGGGGGGGGATGAAAGGAAGTGATGTCTATTGTTCCATTGCCAGTTTTCGCAGGGCTAAATGGCCAAAGATCACAATCTCTTTCTTCCACCTAGGCCTGGCACCATCTGCTCACCACTACACAATGTGTGTGTGTGTGTGTGTGTGTGTGTGTGTGTGTGTGTGTGTGTGTGTGTGTGTGTGTGTGTGTGTGTGTGTGTGTGTGTGTGTGTGTGTGTGTGTGTGTGTGTACTGTATATTCATGTCTGCACATTATACTGTATATTGTGCATGCAGCACAACAACATATTTTTTATATAATTGGATGTTCACTTGCACACACTGTTTCTATGGTTTCCATGTTGTTTGCAGTCCACACACTCTGTGCCAGTTGGATGAATCTTCTTATCCAAAGCACTAACCTAACCTTTGTCCTTTATCAGTGCTTTTAGCCTCTGGTGCCCCAGTTAGAATACGACTACTAACAGAGCTCCATGCCAGTTTGTTTTCATGCATGACTGATGTTTGCTCTTCTGTCCCCCAGTCAGATTGAGGCTCGTACCTTCTACTCCATTGCCCTCCAGAGGCTCCCAGGAGTACTACGGTCGGGGAAGCCCAAGCCAGTAACCATAGAGTTGCTCAAGAACAACACAGAAGAACCGTGGAGGCCTTTTAACAGGTGTCTGAAATTCCATGTTTAAAGTCTCACTATCTGCTTACAGTATTCGTTCATGCATTTGCTTATCATTGCATAGCTCTCTGAAATGCTCATTTGTATGTCCGTGTTTGCATGTGCATGTGTCCCCAGGTCTAGAGTATATATGGCTGATCTGGAGTCGACCCTACATTACTCCCTGCGTGTGGAGTTGGCTGCCCATCCCACTATCAAAGGAGAGACACTGAAGGCCCTCAAAAAATACATATCTGTGCTGGCCAAGGTAAGAGGACATGTCTCTGTGTGTGTGTGTGTGTGTGTGTGTGTGTGTGTGTGTGTGTGTGTGTGTGTGTGTGTGTGTGTGTGTGTGTGTGTGTGTGTGTGTGTGTGCGCGCACAGTTGAAGTGTACTCGGATACGGATCGCTGCAATGTGAAAGCTTTGAATACAGTTGAATGAAGTGTACTCGGTTGCGGAAGAATCAAGGCCAATGTGAGTAATGGCCAGCGGGGATCAGGCAAACGTATCTAAAGGACTCGGTGTGAATCTGCCCTCAATCGACGGAGTGTTATATTGTATAAAACGGGGAGCAGACACATGCATTAGTCCAGTGTATTTAAAGCATATTATTGCGACTGCAGGTCACATTTACTATATGTTTTTACTGTATTCTTACAATTTAAGACAAGAGGACAAGAGAAATCGTGCATTTCCCGTCAGTCAGTCAGTCACGCCCCATATATGGTCATGCCTCGTGACATCACGTGATATCATCAATATTAAGCCCATAAGATCCCTGATGTCATCAATATTGGCCAGAAACTCTACATCTCGCCTCAAACCCTTAGTTCTCCATATATGGAGCTGACCTGTTCTGACATTCCATATGTTGATCCTTCCCCATCCATCCTTCCTCTTCGATGCCTCCCTTTTGACTGATACCTGTCCATTCAAACTCTAGACGGGCCTGCCCCAAAGTTATTAGTGCAGCCGCGCCCGGCAGCCGGCGAAAACTAGAGTTCTCAACAGGCCTGAAAATTAAGGCCGGGCCTACCTGGGCCCTCATCAAACCCTGTACACTCAAGACACTGCCCCCGCTGCCACCCTTAGATCTCCATATATGGAGCTGACCTGTTCTGACATTCCATATATTGATCTGACCTCATCAAACGCTGTACACTCAAGACACGCTCCATATATGGCCAGTACAGAATTCATTCCATATGTTGATCTGACCCCCCATGCCAAAGTGTCAGCGCTCACCCAGCAGCAGCACTGGCAGTCCTCTGTCACCCAGGCTGATATGTGATCTTACCCCCCATTCCAAAGCGCCAGCGCTCGCCCAGCAGTCTGCTGTCACCCAGGCGGATGCGTGCACGTGACCTCAGGCGTCTTACTGGTATATTATTACGCTCGACCATTCTTATGCAGTGATTGTCAGGAAATGTCATTATAGAATAATCGGTGAAAGGAAAAGTATTGAAAATGCTTGCCAACAAACTATTGCACACGTTAAATTCTGTTTCTAAATCAACCACTGATTACAGTACTGGTAATCAGCTCTTTGGTCTTGTCGATGTCGACTCACTATATTGAAAGCCTATAGCAACATAGCTGGTAGTCCATGGGGTTCTTGATTCACTGATTGTCAGCTACTGCCGTATCAGCCCTTATCACTCTCTCATCCTTTTATCGGTCCCCTCACCCCCAGGGCAAATAAACGCTGGGTGTGTGTGATAAACGCAGTTACAACATTTCACCACTAGATGGAGAGTAAGACAGCAGAACGGCTGTGAGGCCACACAGTGGGCTTTTAGCAGGTATTTGCAGTAGTTAGCTGAGCTCTGCGACTGAGAGTTCACTCTTCAAAATATATATAGTATTTTCAAATCATTTATTTTAAATGGGACACACGCACACACACACACACACACACACACACACACACACATGCGCGTGCGCAGTGCGCGCACACACACACAGTAGTCACACACACACACACACACACAGAGTATTGAGGGCAGAAGTGAGCCAAAACACAAAAAGCTCTCCTGGGTATTGTTGACCCTCTTGATGTGTCTCTCTCGGGGGGATAGAAGCGTGGCTGCCACCCACCACACCTCCCCCTGAGGATTTCCCAACCACTCCCTGTCCTCCCAACATCCCTCCTCCTCCGTCAATGAGTCCTTCTTTAGCCTTTTGAGAGGCAGGAATGTAGATATTTTTTAATTAGTGACAATTCTCTGTGGCTTTACCAACACCCTCTGTTTGCTATCATTCTTCCCTGTCCTGCCACTCCTCGTTCCCATTATCCTCTTTTCACTGCCTGCACCGCTCAGCTGCTACACCCCCCCCCCCCCCCCCCCCATTAACAACTTCTTACGTTCTTTTGAAAAAATTATACAATGTTTTTAATGTTTTTAATTCCTTGTTTAATTTCTGAACTTGTATTTCAATTTGGACTTTTTCCACAAATGTTTTGAAATAATAATAATAAAAAGGGATATATACTAGTCCGTGACCCATAATAATGGGTCTGTGTGACCCAGAAATGGGTCCCGACTCACTGTTTGGGAACCACTACAGCACCTTCCTATCTCTCCCATCTCCCTCTGTCGCTGGCCTCGCATGCAGCCAGGAGCGTGCACACCGGGCCGGGCCGGGCTGGGACGCGGTGATGATGAGCCCTGACCTGCTAGCCCTCTCCCTATTGGCTCAGCACCAGGCTGTCACACCACGCTGGTCTGCCACCAATTTCTATGATTATATCTCACTCTCCAGGGAGGCGTTGTAGCAAAGCGTGCGCGAGCGTGTCTGTGTGTGTGTGTGTGTGTGTGTGTGTGTGTGTGTGTGTGTGTGTGTGTGTGCGCGCGTGTGCATTGCATGGGGCAGGGCACTGTGGCCTCCCATTAGCTCCAGTTTGTTTAGTCAATAGTAGCAGGTCCCAGTGGTATTTAGACCTGTCCCCTACCAGAATGGGCCCTGCTGCTGCTCAGAGGGTATTTGGGTGTCTGAGGAGTCAGTCATTGTTACAGATTATAATAGCCATGTTCTCACTGATGTTTGGCTCGGCCTCAGATCTTCATCCGTCCGTCTGCTTAGTGAGATGATAGCGTATTAGTGGTTTGTGAATATACAGTATACTATACACGGTAAATCCTGTGTGTTTATTTCACTCATAGTGTACAAACGGAAGTTGGAACCAAGTCTGTACACTGTTGTAGGTACGAATGGACAAATGAAGTAATGAACACAGCGGGTTTTACTGTGAATGGTTGAAGAAAAGTGAGAGATTTAAAGTAAGATGATTGGATGGCACTGATAAGAAAGTGCTTGATCCATTATCCATCCACGCTTGTTGTCATTTTCCATGACATGTCGTTTGTGTACTTTTTGAAATGAACATGTGGTGAAAACGGATCACGTGGAGAAAAGGCAAATATATAAATGAATCGATTACAACCTTGCTCACGCGGTTCTTGTGTTTCTTTCTGTGTTGTGATCAAAATAATAATGACCTCATTCTCAAGCTGTCGCCACTGGTTTATGACTAGTACGAGGTAAACAGAATAGGCTAAACTCCTTGGAATGGAATGAGTCATACGATGAGATTAGGCTTAAAGTGAATCACAGTATCCCCACGCCAGTGTTGGTGTCACCGTGTCAAACTGGCGACACATTCCTCAATAATACCGCTTTTACCAATACAGAAGCCCTCCAGTTGTCGTGTGTGTGTGTGTGTGTGTGTGTGTGCGTGCGTGTGCGCGTACATTTACAAGTGCATGTGACTTAGTTTTCACTTGTGTGTACAGTTTCTTTGCATGTATGTGTGTGCGTGCGTGCGTGGCTGCACGAGCATACAACTCTGTTGGTTCACATTCTGTGTCTAGCCATTTAATCACATGAGATATTTTTCATGCCTTCATTCATGTATTCCGCGCTTCCCCCTGGCTCCAAGGACAGTAATTCTTCGAATTGTTCATTGCTTCTGTTTACCGTCCTCCTTTCATCCCCATCGCCCCATACATCTCCCCAAAGACATAAACATGGCTCTTATTTTTTTATCTTATCTTTTTATTTTTGCTCGCGGTCGTAATATTACCAGATTTAGTGTCTCGCCGGAGGCGAAGCTGGATTTATGAATGCTCTGCATGTATGCGAGGATTAAAAAAGTGGATCTTGGGAATCATGAAAGCATTACAGTGAAGCTTTTAAGGATTACACCGCTATCCTGTTTCTTCTAGAAAGAAGCTCTGCAGCCCAGAGGGGGGGGGGGGCAGGGGAATTAAGAAGGACGGGTGTTTGGTCTGAAAACACAGATATCACACGCTCCAGGTCTGGAGGCTGTATTCTGAGGGACGTGTGTGCGTGCGTGACAATACACTCCTTAATTGCCTCACTTTTGTGCAAGTTTTGATAATTCAGTCCATTTCACAAAATACTATCTGGTGTATGATTGTGCTTAGTATACGTGAAGCCTGATCTAGTACTTTTATACCTAGTATTTTCCGCAAACAGTGTAGTCGGTCGTGCATTAGGAAGGGGCTCCCGTGCCACAGGTTTAAACTACTCCACGCGCCGCGTGCCTGTGGCATCCCTGCTGGGCACACCTGAGTGGGTCGTGGTTGGATCGTCATGGGACTCATACCGCCCCCCTCCACATGCCCGGCCCCGGCCTGGTCTGCCAAGCTCCAGCCAGCCAACAGATGCCTCTCTCTCTCTCTCTCTCTCTCTCGCTGCAAACGTCCACACACAAGGAGGGGGCCTGTGGTTTCTCAAGTGCTGCTGATACTAATCGGATCGGGGATGACATATTGCTGCGGTGAAGGGGATTGTCATGGTCCAACTGACATGGGAGCAGGAGGGGCACAGGGTCGACGGGGGGGACCAGTTAAGGTTAGCGGGGTGGGATGGCAGAGGTGTGTGTGTGTGTGTGTGTGTGTGTGTGTGTGTGTGTGTGTGTGTGTGTGTGTGTGTGTGTGTGTGTGTGTGTGTGTGTGTGTGTGTGTGTGTGTGTGTGTGTGTGTGTGTGTGTATGGAGGGAGAGTAGATAAAACATGGATGCCTGATTTATACTTGGTTGTGCATTGAGTGGAGCACCACAAAGAGCTCAGAACGTGTCGCATTGCGATGCGTTGTGAGCTTGTAGCTTGTAGATTTCTGAAAAACGTTATTCCTCTGTTCACATTTTGCTTTTGCTACATCTGACTATGAATATTGTTGTGTATTTATTGTATACTGTCTATTTATTAATCTGTGCTCCATTCCATGTGATTATGGGTCAAATAAATGATGATGATGGCTATATTCATCCACGCAACTAAGTCAAAAGTAAAAACCTTAGACATTTTTTCCACAACATCTGGGTGACCACCAGCAAAACACAATCAGCCCAAAAGCACAAGACGGAGAAAGCACATCTAGAACATGAATAGTGTTGCTTTGGTGCTGATGCTGAACTAAGCCCATTAGTGTGAACACCTGCCTTTTCTCTGCTGGTTAAATTCATATGGCTGTATAATGAGCTTTTCTGACTCCAGTCCCCAGACCCACAAGTAAACCTATTATATCTCTCTCATGGCAGTGAGCACCAGACACCAGGTGTAAAAGGACAAGCCCTTTGTCTCTGCTTTATAGTGCACCTGTACCACTGTGTGTGTGTGTGTGTGTGTGTGTGTGTGTGTGTGTGTGTGTGTGTGTGTGTGTGTGTGTGTGTGTGTGTGTGTGTGTGGGGGGGGGGGGGGGGGGGGGGGTGATGTGTGTATGTTTTAACATGTCATTTTCATGTTCTTTATTTTGCGTGCATTGTACTTGGTATTGAACCAGCTGGTTATTTGACCTTATGCCCTGACGTGACTAGTAACCTCTCAGTGGGAGTTTAGAAAAGCCTAAACGTCTTAGGATAACACCTGGTTGTATAGAAGATTAGCCTGTTGGCACATGTTCAGTGGCGGAAGCCAAGGATCAAATTTAGCCTGTTCAAATCATTGCTAGCCAGCTAGCTTCAGATTGACGTGCATGGCTGCATGCATGGCTGCACACAGACACAAAGGTACACAAGAAAATACCCAGGCACGTTGTGAGTATCTGAGATCAAAGAGTGGTACAAAGGTTAACTACTGTAATGAAAATAGCCAATATAACCAATAACGTATATAGCTCACAACACAACGTGTCACAGTATGACGTGTTGTGAGTTTGTAAATAGGCTATTTTAGTTATTTTTGGGAAACTTCTTGTAGTGCCCAAAATAGGCATGCCAGGTTTAATGTTGTTAAACAAATCACCACCAGGGGACTGGTTGAGTGGATATGGTGTAATGCACAGATCCTGTTAGTGAGTGATGAATAGAAGCCTGAGCCAAGGACCGAAGCGTGCGTGTGCGTGTGCGTGTGCGTGTGTGTGTGTGTGTGTGTGTGTGTGTGTGTGTGTGTGTGTGTGTGTGTGTGTGTGTGTGTGTGTGTGTGTGTGTGTGTGTGTGTGTGTGTGTGTGTGTGTGTGTGTGTGTGTGTGTGTGTGTGTGTGTGTGTGTGTGTGCGTGAATATAGTTGAACAGATGGCTACAGGCAAATTTAAAACACAGTTGCACAAATCATACAAGGTCTCTCTCACCAGGTTTTACAATCAGGGACTGTGATTCAGTTGCATATACTATCAGTTTCTCATAAATACAAAGTTTTTGGAGCATTGAAAAGTGAGTTGCGAGCCCCTGCCCTGCTTTTTCAACTTTGAAACTTAACTGGTGAAAAGGAGCCTGTGTTATAGTGGAGCAACGGGTTACCATGACGGTATAATACAATCACTGGATTTGTCCTGTTGTTGAAGTCTTGGAAAGTCTAGTTTTATCCCTTGGCTGCATCACTTCTGAGAAAAAGGGCCAGGGCTGTTGAGTCAAACCACACTATAGGGGCTTTACTGTAACCCTCGGCAGTCCATTTAGCCTGCATCTTAACATTTGAGTCAATTATTAAGGCAGCTTTCTCTCATTTGCCGTCAGAGTACTTTAAAGATCTCAGCTGTTTCTATTGTCAGTATTGTATTTCTAAAGCCAGCCTGTCCATGTCTGGCTCTTCTCTGTCAACACTGGTCTCATATGCACGTCAGAAGGATTTCCTGTCTCCCAAGGTGCACCTCTCTCCGCTAGTTGTCGTGTCATGTTCCCTTATGTGCCACAGACGTTACCCTGGTAGCCAGAAGAGATTGTAGAAAAACGTAAACAAACGACCTGAGTTGTTAGTGACTAATGGTGGCAATGCTGTTGTTAGTGGCTTAGAAAACTGAGCCTAATGAGGGAAAAATACATCTGGCTTATGTTTGACATGCTTGCTTTTGACGAGATTCTTTTAGAGGGCCATAACAAGCATAGCCAACCAACCCCTATAGCATCATTAGAACGTCTACCATGCAGAAACATATTCTGTACAATGTTTTGGTCTTTTCAAATTCTCCACCTCATCGTGTAGTAGTGTCATTAAAGGTGCACTGAGTGATATTTGTTATTGAGATGAGATGATGAGATGAGATATACAATACTTTATTATTCCCCGAAGGGAAATTGAAGCACTACGACAGCATAATGTGACACATAAATCAAGCTGGACAGACAGACAGAAAAACAAAAACACTATCAAATTGAAGCGGGTTCTCTCTCCTGATGGGATGACACTTGTAACTACCCTGAAGTTACCTGGAGAGATGTGGAGAACTCCTTTTACTTTTCTTTTTATAATTTTTATCCCACGATTTTGCAACCCATTGTTTCACCCAGTGTCAATTATCTATTGTAATCCTGGGCGCTACACTTCCTCTGCCAACCTGGGGCAGCGGACTGACCTCATGCTTCCTTCTATGCATGAGTAGTCCAAGCCGCTTCTTTTCACCTGACGGAAGAGTTTCCCCGGCCGGACGTAGCGTGTGGAAGGAACACGTTATTCCGACCAGTTCCTTTCCCCTCCATCAGGCTGGCCAGGGGGAGGTAGTTTAGAGACCAGGATTACTGCATGTTTTGTTTTAGGGGACACGGGGAGAACATGCAAACTCCACACAGAAAGGCCCTTTTGCCAACCCCACCTCGGGTATATGGGCGCATGAGAACTTCTTTTAAACACTACAGCAATAATATAATAATAATAATCAGAATGCAGAACTTTGTTTATACAAAAAACCTTTTGCTTTTATCCAAATAATATGACTCACAGCACCTTCAAGTTTCCTGCTTGGTATGACATGATGTTGATGATGACAATAATGCATTAACCACTTAAACGCTCTAGCATTAGTGAAGTACCCTGGAATCAGCCCTCGGCAAGATTTAGTCTGGCCCCGCTCAGTTGTGATTGGATTTCACTCCCTCCGAAGTAGTGAGGGATCAATCGGGGTCCAGTATGCAAATATGTGTTTATGACAAGATCCTATTTTTTTTGGCTCCTTGGAAATGCAGGTTCCACACGGAGATCCAGACTAATATCTACACTGTGATATTAGTCTGGCCTGTGTAATGCATGTAGTGCTTGTGTAAATACTAAATGAGTTTGTCCAAAGAAATATAGAACAAAAAGTAAGGTCCACACACTGAGTAATGCTCCAAAAGAATATGACTAAAAGAATATGTTCCTTATAGTAAACATGATGTTTCGAGCCTCTCGACTCTTCATCAGACCAAAGAAGTATACAATATACAGTACATAAAATAAATATATAACAAATGACATCTATTTACAACATATTTTGTTTTACTTGTCTCCAGTACTTCCCAGGCCGTGCAGTGGTGGTGAACCTCCTGAAGTCAGTGGACACGTGGCTGCAAACTCAGGCAGAGGCTGAAGTGTCCTATAGTGCTCTCAGAGACATGTTGGACAACACCGCACAGGTGGGCCTAAAGATCTGTCTGTCTGTCTGTCTGTCTGTCTGTCTGTCTGTCTGTCTGTCTGTCCACATATACGTATACTCTATGTGCATTCACTTTTCCTTGGATGTTAAAATACTGTAGGCATACAGTAGGCATACCTTCCCACTGTGTTGATGCTAATGTTTGGTGGTGCCATGCCATGGTCCTCCTTGCCACATTAGACTGGACATAATCTCAAAGTGTCAGTGACCTTCCATTCCAAGGTCACTTGTCAGTCTTGAATACATCGAGTAGACTCAAATCATATACCTTTTGAAATCTGATCTTGATAAAAAATAAAACATGCACAGCTACAGAACAGACGCATACTTACTTCCCATTACTAATGTGTAAAAGTATCCAGATATATACATGTGTGTACTCCTGCCTTGTCTCAGTGCCAGCCAAATACACAGCCTAAGGATGTATGTGTTGTTGTCTTTGGAAGGAAGCCTGCAGCATGCCTATAGTATAGCTGTATAGCAGCTCTCGCAAATTGAAACAGTCACTTACTTACATCATTAGCTTTTAGCAGGCGAATCAATGGATCAATGAATCAATGAGAAGGTATGAACCGACTCTACCTCAGAGGAAATGGACTCTGTACACACACACACACACACACACACACACACACACACACACACACACAAAATCTTTAATATTGACGTGTGAGTAACCCTGTCAATCAAACTACTAGCCGATGGCAGGCAGTGGGGAGAGAGAAACGACTATATGTCAGGGAAAATATGTTGTTGGATTCAACTCTGGATCATTCCTAAAGATGGGGAGAGCCTCTTTATATAAGAGGAGGGCTACGCCATTAACCTGGCATTGACTGGCCATTGATTAGGCCGGGGAACTGCACCCAATCATTTTCATTATCTTGAACTGGTCTTTAGTACTCGGAATATACACAATACGCATGACCACTTTCAACATGGTGTCACTATTTTAGGAAATTGTAGGACTTTTTTTTTAAAGGAATGTACATTTTTGTATTGTATTGTCTCTATTTGCCGTACGAGTAAATATAATAATGGCTTAACCCATTAAAACCGGAAAAGCATCGGTGTCATTTTAGATCTTTTGCGCTGGCTATAAATAAAATAGCAGATGTACAAGTCACAGTCACTGTGAGATTGTACATCTGCTATTTTTGACAATTTTTAAAAAAAATCTTAAAAGTTTAGTGATTTAGAAGGCATTTGTATAGAATTGGCCTCAGGTCTTAATGGGTTAAGTGGTTAAAAGTGTCTCTGTGTGTGCGTGTCTCTCTCTCTCTCTCTCTCTCTCTCTCTCTCTCTCTCTCTCTCTGTCACTCCCTGTGTCTCTCTGTCAGCTTCCATACACTGCCCTGCCAGAGGCAGTGAGGTGGGTGGGCTGCCAAGGCTCCAAGCCCTACTTCAGACGCTACCCCTGTGGGGTGTGGACACTCTTCCACATTCTCACCGTCACGGCCAAGAAGTCTGCTCAATCAGCAGGTAACATAAACACACACACAACTAACCATCTCTGTGCCTGGATCAAGGACAAGGAACTGATGCACATCAATAATATAATACAAAATGATATACCAGTCTCAGTCAGTACCCAATGCTGACAGCTACAATATTAAAGTTCGGTGCATAATTTGAATGAAACGGAATTGAACTATTGTTTGTGTGTGTGTGTGTGTGTGTGTGTGTGTGTGTGTGTGTGTGTGTGTGTGTGTGTGTGTGTGTGTGTGTGTGTGTGTGTGTGTGTGTGTGTGTGTGTGTGTGTGTGTGTGTGTGTGTGTGTGTGTGTGTGTGTGTGTGTGTGTGTGTGTGTGTGTGTGTGTGTGTGTGTGTGTGTGTGTGTGTGTGTGCATGTGCGTGTGTGTGCATGCATTCGTTTTACACAACCAATGTAGCGTGACATGGGCTTTGGCGGTATCCATTCTGCTACCAGTTGAGCTGCCTATAGCTCTCCTGGGACTCATGCTTCATCCCTCTTTAACAGGTTGAATGCCAGCAATATTGAATATACGGGCGTCTTTCAGGCTAGACTGCTTATGTTTAAAGTTACCTTTGAACAGCCAGCGCACCGATAGCTGAGTTGCTTGTCATGAAAATCCGCTTTAAAACTTTTGTAGTGTAGAAAAGTATTCCATAGAGGCGATCACAACAACAGCCCGGGCAGCGCACGTCTACTTCCTCCAGCAGATTCGCTCCCAGATTCGAATCCCATTGTAAACAATGGGACTCAATTTCCCATAACCCTTTGCACACCGGCGCGACAGACCTTTTTGCGATGACATCATCAAAACGCGTCTCATATCCCATTCTGTCTGGTGGATTGCCCATATGACTTACAACTGATTAAAAACGTGGATTAAACAATAAAAACATAACTCGGTCAACTCGCGAATCGCAGGGAAAGTGT
Source organism: Protomyctophum parallelum (assembly GCF_964188405.1). Taxonomy (NCBI): domain Eukaryota; kingdom Metazoa; phylum Chordata; class Actinopteri; order Myctophiformes; family Myctophidae; genus Protomyctophum; species Protomyctophum parallelum. The sequence continues at coordinate 35,084,059 of NC_139701.1, forward strand.
TCTACAATGAATTAACTCGGGCAACTCCTGAATAGAAGTCAAAGTGTTAACTCACCACAGCCCTGCAGCTCACAGTTGCACAGCCTGGGCCTGGTGGTGCGGCTGCAGGGGCAAAGATGCAAAACTTCAACCTATGTGAGGAGAACAATGTTATGTGCCATGTGATGTGTTCTGTGTATTTCTCCACAAAATGTTGACGTTTTCAAACAGTCTTATGTATATTTCTCCAGGAAATGTTGACGTTGTCAAACGATGACAATTACAAATGGAATGTGTATGTCCGGTTACGTGAAACATCATAATTTGGAGTGGGTAGGTTAAGGTGATATTGGAGGTAAAGGGACAGTCTGGACAGAAAAGGGGTAAAAGGCACAGAGTACATAGTTCGAGGGGATATTGTGGTAGAGGAGGGAAGAAGCGAAGGGGTGGGAGGGGTGTAGGAAAGAAAGAAAAGGAGCCGAGTGAAAGAAAAGAGGCCATTGAAAGGTCAAAGAAAGGGTGGTCTGGGGACGAGTGCTTTGTAAAGCTTTGCAAACAAATTAACCATGGAATGTTTGGTGGAGTGTTTGTTTGCACAGACGACGACGTAGCGACACACTTAACAGGCGCACGTACTCGCATGCACCCACACAGACGAGCTCAAGATTGTTGTTTTCTTCAATACTGTTATTTATTTGTTCCCGCAGAACGGTACCTATTAAAGGTTATTATGTTAGATTAGTGGAATGTGACTATTGGTTAATAAAATAGGCAGATGATTTCAGAGGTTGATATACCGCTCTTACACATATGCACGTACGCGCACGCGTGCACACACACACACACACACACACACACACACACTGAGGTTAATCCCAGGGTTTATGGACCATCACGTGACCTGCAGATGGACTGGCCGACAAACAGGGGGTCCATCTGGCCCCCCACCGTGTCCAAGCTTAACTGGTGGAGACATAGACAAAGACACATAACAGCATTAACCACAGCTCATTATACACAGATACTGTATGCACTGATATTAGGGCTGTCACCAGTAACGATTTAATTGTGTTTCTGTCATTGAACATTTGGAACATTATGAATATGAATTAAATTTTCTGTTTGGCTTTTAGTTTTACATTCACTGCCAGGTATTAATTAATTATTCCCAAACTGCAAGTGTTTTTGAGTGAAACTCTTATTTTGAAGGCCCACCGGGACCCGAGACGTGAAACGGAAGTTAAAGAAAATCTCTGTGTTGTGACAGAAGGTTGTTTATTTCAGAAAAATGAATGTTGTAACTGCGATCATCGGCTCTTTAGTTATGGGCCGTTGAATAAAGCTCGTTTTGACCAAAAACGCAATCTGTGAAAAGAATCTGAGATAAATGCATTTTTCTAAATCACCATGCTTCCTCTAATGGAAATGGATGTGCTAAGTCCAGAACAAAAGAAAACGCTTTAGCTGTAGTAAAATATGGTTTGTGACTGTTGAGGTCCTGAGATAACTGCCTCTCCACCATTCACACAGAGTGTTAACTGTATTTAATCTCTCTGATAGGGCTATCCCATTCACTTAGATTATTCATCTCAATATGGGGTTAACCCAGCTCCCCATGACTCCTGGCCCATATAACCGTGGGAATCCAGTGTGTGGTGGGCCGGCATTGGTATTAGCAAGCTTTCAGGTTCAGCACAGGTTTATGGCATATTTTGTCCTCGCCATCACTATTCAATGTACTGTAGTATAGGCCTAACTGTAGATTATGATATTGAATTCAATAACCTAATCCACTTCAAAATAATACTCACCGCCTACACGGCACTGAACCACTGGCTCCTACGGGTCTGGTGACGCCAACCTCCTGACGGTCCCCAAGCACCCAAGCTGGGGAGATGCATGTGGCTTTTTCTGTTGCTGTCCCATCCCTGTGGGATGGAGTGGGCTCCCAACACTATCAAAGAAGCTCCTCACCCTCCAATCCTTCAAAACTATCAAAACCCATGCCACCTCTTCAATATGGCTTTCCCCAGCTAACTGCACTGTACTGTTTTACCATAGCAGTGTTTCTAATGATTTCACTCCCATAGACATAGCCTTTTTTGTGATTTATCTAATAAAGTTGATTATTTCTGTACCTTTATTTATTCTAGAGAGACATTGAGGTTTCCCTCATTTGCAGTGTCGTTGAGATACAGTACAACATAATACAACATTTTCAAAGCAATAAACAAAAACAACAAAACAGAACAGCAACATTTCCCCATTTTGATCTAATACATGTTTAAAAACAGTTGCACACTTGGGTGTAAGTCTGCAATCAAAGATTTAAATTGACCGTAAGCTGTAAGTCATTATTATTATTATTATTATTATTATATTTTTCTTTAATATGTTCTTTTCCTGCCATCTTGCCCTTTCCCTCCAGGGCCCCAGGAGGTACTGCAGGCACTGAGAAGCTATGTTCACCACTTCTTCGGCTGCCGACCGTGTGCAGATCACTTTGAGAACATGGCACAGGATGGCATGTCGGTGGGCTCTCCGTCCATGGCCGTCCTCTGGCTCTGGTCCAGCCACAACCGTGTCAACAACAGACTGGCAGGTATGGGGGCGAAACACTGCCATTTCAATGATGATACTTCAAAAGCCTGGCGGAGCACAGGTCTCCGCCAGGCCAGGTTGCCTACCCAGGGCTCGCAAACTTTGGAAGTCAAGGAATCCAGGGATCTACGTTTATTGGCCAAAACATTAAGTGTGCTGTTGTAGCGGAGTTCCTTTGCCTACTGTGAATGTTTGGGCAAAGTCGGGCAGAGGTTCTGCTCTGGCATCCAGGGGCTGTGCGTGCACAGTTTCACTGTGATCGGTCCAACAGTGCCGGAGATTAGCTGTTCACAGACACAAGGACACGCATGGATGGACGGAACGGTAATGTTGACGGTGTCAGAGCGAATCAGAGAGTGTCATAACCGTTGCAGAAAGGTAACAGATTCTCAAAGACAGTCCATGGATTGAATCCTCCTAGAATCCTCCTAGAAATCATTTTGTCGAGTCAAATCAAACCTGTCTGGCACTTGAAAAGAGGCCGGGGGGGTGATAATGGTGCCAGTGAATCCTTTAATAATTCTATTATATTATGAAGGATGTAAGGACACATTTTTATTGGTTGCAGAGCAAGGTAAATATGAAGTTTTGTGCCGGGGGGGGTTGGGGGGGGGGCAAACCGACTGCCCTCCAAACCAACTGCTTACTATAGGGGGTGGGAAATCAACTGCTACGGTACGGGCTGCAATGTACATGGAGCTCTCGGGGCCTCTATAGCTGTCGGGGCTCTACGCAGGTGTGTAGTTTGCATAGCGCCTCTGCATCCAATGATCTTAACTCCACCAGCAGCAGAAGTCATCAGCTGTAGCAATGTGTTGCAGGATGTTGCAATGTGTTGCAGTAAAAAAACACAAAAAAATAACAATAATACAAAAAAAAACAGGATCGGTATCGGCCGATTAAAAGAAGAAAGATCGGTGACCGGGATAGGCCCAAAAAAAGGGATCGGAGCACCTCTCTATTTATCTGCACGAGTCAAAAGGCAGTGCTTTTGACATTTCGTCACACGGGTCATCTTAGTTAGTTTAACATGTAGCTTTACACAGACCCCCCTCCAACCCCCCTGTTTATTCATATGGTTTTATGAGGCACAAGCCTGTCATTAACATCCCACTTTGTTAAATCACTTTGTTTTGTGTTCTTTGTGGTGTGCCGGCCGCCCCCTCGTCTTTCTCACTAACAGCTTGGTGTCCTGAACAGCAGGGGACAGAGGGGGCCATGCACACGCTCTGCCCAACACAGCCTGTATCCGCTCCCTAGACAGTTGTCCACTGTTACTGCACAGCTCTTCTGTCCCTCTCTCTCTCTCTCTCTCTCTCTCTCTCTCTCTCTCTCTCTCTCTCTCTCTCTCTGTCTCCTCTTCGTCTCCCGGGACTCATATCCGCCACTTGACAAGTGATATGGTACCATCCTCCTAGCAAATACCCCACAGGGACCAGTCTGCGTTGCCCACACACACACACACACACACACACACTCACAAAACACACGCACGTGTGCGTACAAACACACACAATTCCCAAGATGTTTCAAGGCAGCAGGTGGCACACGCCGCAGCACAAGCATCAAGCCACCCCTTCAGTTACTGCCCCTCCCATTTTACACACACATATGCATGTGGATTGTGGACACACACACGCTAAATTAATATACTTGTGAGGACATTTAATAAATGCCATTTTTTACTTTTCTGCATTTTGTTTTACCTTAACCCTAAAGCTTGAGTTATACAGTCCGCCTAATCCTATTCCTAACCCCAACCTGAATCTGTTCCTAATTGTAAGCATAAAGGTCCTTACACATTGGGGGCAACACGAATAAACAACCTGGAAATGCAAAAAAATATCCATAACCATTAACCATAAACCAACCATTACTCTAGTGAGGCACAGACAATTTGGCCCTCACAAGTATAGCAATACAAGGACGCACACACACACACACACACACACACACACACACACACACACACATCCATGCAAATCCCTCCTCCCAAGGCTGGGTCAAGTTGTGGCGTGTGGCTGGGAGGGAGTCGGTGGCTGGGCTGCTCCTCCACTGGGAGCTAGGTGGGTGGATCATAATGTATGGCTGTCTTACGAGCAGCGAGTATACGCCCTGAGGGAAAGCGACGCTCACATCCCCCCGACCACCCCCTCCATCCTCTAATACAGTGCCGCTCTTTAGCAGGATTCCACGCCTCCCCTTTCAGGGGCAGCCATGCGTGAAGAGGCAGCTATTTGTAAAGCAGCCCAACAATTAATTTAGCTGGCAACAAAGAGGCCCCCGGGGCCCTGAGCCCGGCCTGGCAGCGGCAGGGTGAAGAGCAGAGAGAGGCAGCGGAGTCCTGTTGCTGCTTGTCAACAGGCTGACATTCTGCACAGGAACATCCCGGCTGTTTAACTGCTCGCCGTGCAAATGTAACCAGCTGGGCTTACAAACTGAGTTACAGATGGATAAATCAACCCTTAGGATTTTACTGATTTATTGGCATTCCCCCGACCATCACTTTTACACTCTGGGTTAAATTGAGAGTTTTAAACCAATTGTAAAATTGACCATCACGGTTCCATATGGGTCCATTTTTACACCTTCAGAGGTAAATTGACAGCATGCGTGCGTGCGTGCACAAGCATGATGCTCGTATACAACAATGAGCTTAGTTGTGTGCAGATGTGCTTGCACTGTGCGTTGTCTTTTTTATTCATAAGAAACCAAGATGCAATGGCCTGGTAAACCCCTACAGTTTATTGACCATGGGGTTCTGCAGGGACCTGTACTTGGATCCCTCTTTTTCTCCCCCTCTACAGTCTACAAAAATAAAATAGCAGATGTACAAGCTGTTTTAGCTGAACCGTTCACCCATTATGACATGCTCAGAATAGGGACGCTATAGGGCTTATGTTGTCGTCATACAATAAACATCCCACCAGGGTCTTGGATCATTGTTTTGTCTTTGTCGATTTAAATGAACTTAAAGAGCCAGTTTGCAGCAGGCTGCCTGTTATGGCTTCCGTGCGCATTAGGTGATCCTCACTTGCAGAATTACTGCTGAGGAGGCTGGTTTGACATGCTGAACAATACATATTTATACGTGATGAATATGTATGTCTTGGCAATGACATCTTCCTGACAGGCCATTGTGGCAATATCAATATGTCTGCTATAGCTAAAGTCACCCTGGCCACAAACACAGCCAGCTGATTAGAATAAACAGAGATGAGAGGCACGGGCAGCATTATGAGAGGTGTGTGTGTGTGTGTGTGTGTGTGTGTGTGTGTGTGTGTGTGTGTGTGTGTGTGTGTGTGTGTGTGTGTGTGTGTGTGTGTGTGTGTGTGTGTGTGTGTGTGTGTGTGTGTGTGTGTGTGTGTGTGTGTGTGTGTGTGTGTGTGTGTGTGTGTGTGTGTGTGTGTGTGTGTGTGTGTGTGTGTGTGTGTACGCTCTCACCTGCTGCTGAAATGTATAAAGCACGTTAGTTCACACACACACGCGCACATGCACATAGATACACACAAACAGTCCATCCAGGACACCGTAAAATTGATGTATCCCTTATGTAAAGTGCTGTATGCAGAGTACATACACACATGCATATGACTTGGATTAATCTGGAGAGAGGGCTGGGGGAGGGGGGAGGGGGGAGGATGTAAATTGACAGAGCCATAAAGTGACAGACCTGCTACTGCTCTGCTTCTCTCTTGTGGGTGCTTCACGTACACACACACGCACGCACACACACACACACACGCGCGCACGCTTTGACCAACACAAAAACACCCACATGAGGGAATCAGTTGTGTGTGTGTGTGTGTGTGTGTGCGTGCGTGTGTGCACAGTAGGTTGAGATCTTGCCAGCCTGTTTTGCAAGAAAGCAGGGGTTTCGGGTGGCCTGGGGTCTGCTGAATGAAAACATGTAAAGCACAAAGTTTCTAATTGATTAGAAGGACAGCTCCCTGTGGAGGTGCCTGCTGCTCTCACATTCAATTTAGAGATTGGACTCCCTTCAAACGGGTGTGGAGGTACTGGACAGGAGCTCCGCAGTGCAAGATGCGCGCGCGCGCGTGTGTGTGTGTGTGTGTGTGTGTGTGTGGGGGGGGGTGGGGGGGGGTGTTTGGGGTTGCTGTCCACTTCAACCACATCTATTATCTCGCCACTCCTCCATCTGGGACATCCCAGAAGCCCATTGATCATTGTTAAACCCTGTCACACACAGACACACACAAACACTGACACACACACACAGTCACACACACAAGCAAGCAAGCGAGCACTCCTGTGTTATCCACCACCACCATGCACACATGGTGCGTGTATATACAGTATACACACACACCCACGCTGTGCATATACACACATGCACTTAGGTATAAGCACATGCCTACATACATATATGTATATAGGCACTTAGTGTTTATGAGCCTTGTGACAGGATCAAATGGGATCAGCATATATTGCATCCAGGGCACCACACAATTTCATTCACAACCCATTGCTCCAACAATAACAAAGGTTAGATATAAAGAAGAACAATGTATGGGCCTTGAAGTTTTATACTTTTATGGCCCTTCAGTTTGCATAGCTTAGCTAGCCTGCTACAGTACATATACAGTACTGTGTGTATCTTCAGCCAACATATTGAATACCCTTTTGAAAGAAAGGGGTATTCTGAGCATGCAAACGAACCATCATGAAACAAAACTAATAAAAGTATAAATATACTGTACGTTATGCTCAATCCATATTCAACATAACATTGTCATTGTGTGTCTAGCATGCACGGTAACAATGTGTTCCTCTCTCCTCTAGCATGCACGGTAACAATGTGTTCCTCTCTCCCGTGTCTCCCAGGTGCCCTTAGCGAGGACCCCAACTTCCCTAAGACCCAGTGGCCGTCTCCAGAGGTGTGTTCAGACTGCCACGGGGTGAGGACTACTGGGGAACACACCTGGAACCACGACAAGGTCCTCTCCTTCCTCCTCTCCTACTACTGCCCTGAGGGCGTGCTCACAGGTACGATGCAGGTGGTGCACTGTGTCCTAATTGCATGTGTAGCGAGCAGACATCAAACACAAATTACAATAAATGAAGTTGTCCTATAACCAGAGTGTCCAAAGCTCGTACCACCATATGATACTACTAATACTATACCCTTCATGTGTCTCTCTCAAAGGATGCTTTGCTGCTTCATTACTGCCAGAGTTTCTCGATAACTATATGTTTTTTGCTTTTACTAGTTTTTGAGTCTTTTTCCACTACTCTTTCAAGAGCCACAGAATATTTTAAATATCTCAAAAGAAACGAGACAAGTCTCTACTTTCATCGGGGGAAAAAGGTCTGTCACCCCGATGTTCCATTCTTTAGTTACAGTATTGGCAGTTGAATATAGCTTGTTTTCACCAAAAATGCTGTCTGGGAACAGAAAGCAAAGCAAAATGTATAAAAAATATAAATCCATATAGACTAAACCGGCTTGGATTCTTTTAGATCACGTTTACGTTATTTCCGGGTGTCCTCTTTTTCGGAAGTCCTAGGATCAGTCATATAGGTTGCGGAAGAGCGCCCTGAATTGTAAACACTGAAAACATCAAATGACGTATGCCATTGACGGGTACAGGCTTTAGTTTGGACATACTATTAGTCCGACTCATTAGACCAACAACTTACCTCAAACCCTAACCTAACCATAACCGCAAGCACGGGAGCAGCGCATGTTCCACCGCATGTCCGGTCCACATGTCGGTCCATTGGTGTGTCTAATCTGCGTGTGCATCCCCTCATCTGTCCCTGTAGCTATCATCAATATCCACATGGCATGAGCTCAGTCATGCTTTAATATGCAATTTGAGAAAATAACCAAACTGAGAATGAGCATGTGAATGTTAAGTTCATATGTCAAGGTATCGCAGATGTCTTTTGGATATGAGGAGATATTAGGCTATGATGATCATTGCATTTCATCTACCTCTCCTTTCCAGGTGATGTTTTGGTTAGCAAAGACCTTTTTCCCCGCACCCTCTAGTCTAACTAAATTGTTGTGGACACATACCCCTGAATGCAATTTGCGGAGAGTTTGGAGATTGTTGCTCCAGACGTCAGTAGTTTGTTTCTTCCTTCAGAGTTGAACGAGGGGAGCGAGTAGACTTGAAAATCATGTCCTGTGTTTCCCCTCTGCTCCCCAATGCCCTCTTAGACTACCTAGACGACGACGACCAGGTGCTGACCAAGCAGCGGCAAAGGATCGAGGCTAGGCAGCTGGAGAAGGACGCTCAGGCTGTGGTCAAAAGGATGGCCAGGGAAGCCCTGGACTCAATCACCAGGTCTCCTACCTTACAACCCACTGTGGACGAGGAGGAGGAGGAAGAAGAGGAGGAGGAGGAAGAGGAGCCGATGGTTGAGGAGGTGGCCGTGAGAGAAGGAGGAGAGGCCACGGCAGTGGATGAGATGGGGGGCAAGCGATGGGCGGAGCCTGAGCCTCAGCAGACGGGGCGCCGACGTAAGCAGGCCCAGAGGAAGCCCAGCGTGGTGGGGCTGAGGCTGCGAGACGCCCAGGAGGACATCGTGGACCTGGACTCCTTCGTCAACCAGCACTACAAAGCCAAAGCACTGCGGGCGGCCGCGGCCGCCTCCACCAGGGTCAAGCGGCGCAGCTTGCAGCGACAGGAGGAGCGAGAACCGGGCCCCGTGTTCGGCCTCGGGGTGGAGTTGGATGCTGGGATGAGGATGGTGGGGCTGGAGCCCATGGAGCCAGACGCGGGCACGGGCCAGCAGAGGAAGCGTCTGCAGAAACGAGGACTGACCGGCCAGTATGTCGGTCACGTGGAGGACATTGAACCAGGTCGTCAGTCGCGCCCCCAGAGCCACAGGGGGCGCTGGATGTCAGTGCTGAGCATTGGCTTCTCCAAAGTGGACATCAGCCTGTGTGTCATCCTCTACTCCCTGTCGTCCATGTGCCTCCTGGCCATGTACCTTTATTTCAAGAATCGCCTCAGAACACGACGGGCCAAAGTGTCCCTGCCCTGAAAGCAGGTACTTTAAGAGACCTACTACCACTATGCTGACATGCGTCTCAACTCTCTACAATGATTACAGTCCCATTAGGGTAGCATTGGGGTTAGTATAACAGGATGACTGTCCTAAGCCTTCTACTTAGACATTGACCAGAGTAGACAAAACACCGTGTTTTTCATCATCGCGTCACCATCGCCTGCCGCTGTGGTTGTGTTCAGGTATATCTAATAAGTGGAGAGTTAGAGTTGCCTTAAATTGTGCAAACTTGCTGGTGGCATGTGCCAATCTAAAAGCTGTGCTCTCCAGTTCCTCCACTTTTAGAATATTAATTTTAAGCCTAATTTATGCATTTTCTGAAAGGGGATGTCAATGTTGTGTTTTTTATTTTATTTTAAATTCTGAAAATACATCATTTTTGTAAAGAGCCATGACACTTTTTGGCAACACATAAACCATACATGAGCAAGACTCTCTCATCAGGGTAGTTGTTGGTGTTTGTGCAATTTAAAATGTATAACCCCGACATCTCTGTTTTGGGCAAATTACAAATTTTAAACATTCTTTTTACCTTTAATTCATTCAAATAAAGTTCACATAGGCTCACACATTGTATGCTTGTACAGTACAGCTATTTCCACTATTTGTCAAAGAAGTATTCAGGCATACCCCCCCCTCATTTTTTACTAATTGAACACTGATTGTTTTAAAGGACAGTCCGTTGTCCTTCTGAGCTGCATTTGACCACTTACAGTATGAAGGATGAAATCTGTATCTGTATCTCAATTGAGAATAAGTGGACTTTATGAGGCTATACAGCAAATGTGTGTAAGATAGAGATTTTCTTTTTTTCTTTTTCTTTTTGTTGCTATAGTTATAATGAAGGGCATTCATGAAGAGTTTTCTTTGTGGAACGTTTTCATGAAAGACTGTTGGGCCACAGCTGAAGCATATATCTGCACTATTTGTACTGAGAAATAATGAAACATTACATTTTGTGGTCATCATCATGATTTAATTTCTCAATAAGCCTCATTTAACCACATAAAACCCATCCCTGTTCTGGCTTGAATATTCGCAGAACATTAGCTGATCTACAATCTCATCTTTTCTGATGAATTGAATATGAATTGACATATCCACATAAATAAATTCCAGTTCAACAATGAACATTTGCTAATAATTTAATTGCCACACTTTGAGGTGGCTTGTGTTATGTGCATCATTACATCACATCGCTGAGTCCACATAACAGCTGCTTCATACAATCCTATTGTTGATGAAGTTTTGTGCAAAGCACATATGTTCACACAGGACACAGTTCTAGAATAAGCTGGATTTAGTTTTGGCTGTTGTCCATTAAGCTTTTACTGGTGTTATTCATCTCAAAGCACAGTTTCATTTTGCTTTGCTTTTCTGAATCAATAAAACATATTTTTGATAAGGACATTTAGTTGTTTTCTTTTTCCTGCATTGCTGCTCTGACAACTTTCTACCCGTTGTGCAATGTGTTGAAAATGAAATAATCCGATAATTGAGAGGTGATTCCTCTTATTCATTACCTTTTGATCAAGAGTGATCATGAAGGCATGTATACAGTATGTGTCTCACATTGGGTTAGACAAACAAATGTTAAAGAATTAAACTCCCCATTCGGCACACTCTGCCAGACAAGTAGGCAGAAACACATGGCCTCCATACATCTGAAGTGTCTCGGATGTCAAAACATCTCCATCTCAGACACTTTGAGCCTTTTCTGAACAACATGGCCATGTTTGGTTTGTTGTTTTGAAGCGTCCTGCCAGGGTGTGTGGCATGGCGGGAGGGACAGGGGGTCTCACATGTAGGAATAGAGGGGTTAAAGGCTGCAAGGTTTGAAGGAAAAAGCCTGTTGCCATCTGCTGTGCAGCGCAAGCTAAATCCTAACAATTTCATTGGGATTATAGCAAGTGAGTAATCCAGCTTTCCTTTAGGACTAGAGGGGAGAGATTACCCTTGAGGATTAGCTCCCAGCAGATAATAAACTTTATTAAAACGCAATCGGCTTTCAGGGCCCCTCTTCTTCCCTTACACACTTAAAGGTGGGCCCTGCTGGGGGCCAGCCCATGGACCCTCGGGAGAAGGCAAGAGGGAGGAGAGGGCGGGTTGGAGGTGGATGAAAGAGGGCGTACTCTGGGTGATAGAGTTGGATGGATGGATAGATAAATGGATGGTTGGATGGATGGATGGATAGATGGATTACACCAAGCCCACCTGAAAGACAGTCAATGCTTGATCTGAAGCTTTGTATTTCCTGGAACATTGACTTGACTCCCATGACTTGCACCCTCCCCGCCACAACCACCACCAACACACCAGTATCAGGCCAACAGTACAAGGCTGCGTTAGTGACATCGTTGGGGTACCGCAACACTAAGGCCATACAAGCACGCACACACACACACACACACACACACACACACACACACAGGATTGATTGATAGCCCTACATTAAAGAAGGTGAGCACCAGGCCTAGGCAGCTGTGGATCTCTGGCCTAATCAAGCTTCTCAGAAACTGATAAAATTAAGTCCTCATTCACACTTTATGGTTGCAGGGTTGGACTGAGGAAAAACACATCGTCAGACAGAAATGATATAGGCTTGTATCTCTTTCCTTTTACAGACATACTTATGCGTGGAGGTGTGAATATATATCTTCCTGATTTTAATATCGGCTTCAGGCGCTTCTTTTTATTACTTGGCAAACTGTCAACCTACAGGAGAAATGATGTACCCTCTCAAACTTTTATGTGCGTGTTTGTTTATCATTTGTTTTGCTATACAGGTAGCACAACGATTTACTACTTCCTTATTAGATCATTTTCTTCACTGTTGCTATTATTGAATCAATTAAATTGAATCAACCTTTAGATTTTGAGTCTGTGGGTCTGTTGTGTTTTGGTAATAGTACTTTTCTCCCTGACGACTGATCTATTAATCTATTTAAATGTCTACCTGGCTTGTTATAGGATTGGAGTCAGTGCAGATTGATGGTCACCTACTACTACTTAGAGCACTGAAGCCTTTTCTAAAGCCTGATTTATACCTTGTACGACGATGGTGTTGATCTGCTATTGTATAGATTTGTGGGTATTATGCAGGTGGAGACAAAAAAATCCCACGGTATATTCTGAAACTCTCTCTCTTTCTCTCTCTCTCTCTCTCTCTCTCTCACACACAGGGGCGGCCTTAAGGATCGGGAGGCCCCTTTCATGACGTCATAATTGTAATAATTAATAATTATTTTTGTCAATGTGTATTATCGGACTTCAAAGCATGAACAGCATACACAGCCAAGTAGAAAATACACAAAAGCAGCTTGCTTGATTCATTTTTTTTTTTACTTTAAGATATAACTGGAAGGCAGCATAGGCTATACAATGATTTAATCGCAACTGTCAGCGCTGCTAGTGCAGTGAGTGCACACACTGGGAACAATTACAATGACTACTACTACTATTTTTTTGGGGGGGAGGCCCGTTTCAGTTGAAACGATTGAAACATATATAAGGCCGCCGCTGGCTGTTCAGGTCTTCTTTTGTATGTTAGTGTAACAGCCGGGAATTGAACCCTGGTCTCCGACGTGGAAAGCCAACATCCTAACCACTAAGACCAGTCAAAGGCATTTGCCTATGACTCAGGGGAGATATTAGAGTTTTGAGCTTCGTCAGGCTGAGGCTGTGAGCCACTGCTACAAATAGCCTTCAGTTAGAAAGCAATCCGAATTATAAATCACGCTGATTATTACACACCAACAAATCCACGTTTTATTCAGTCACACACCCTAAAATTGCATGATCTGGTAGACCTCTCAACAGCAGTTATAATGTATAAAGCACATAACAGACTGCTTCCGCCCTGTGTCCAGGAGTTGTTCGAGGCTCGAGAGAGCAGGTACAATCTCAGGGGATTCGGCATCTTCAGGGGGACTAAGGCAAGAACCAACAAAAAGGCGAGATGTATAAGCGTAAGAGGTGTGAAACTATGGAATGGCTTAGACAATGAATTGAAAACGTGCGGCTCAATTAATACATTTAAAAGAATGTATAAATCTAAAATTATAGATAAGTATAGAACATTATAAACCTAGTATTTTTACTAAATCATATTAGTATGACAAAGTAATATAATAACTATATAATAATCATATATATATATATAACATTCTTCTCATGTGCGACTCTGGATTCTGTGTGATCAAATCTGTCTTCTTTCTGTTTTACTTTTCCTTGTGTTCTCTTTTGTGTTTGTTTTTTTGTCTTGTTTTGTTTTTCATGTTTTTGTTTTTTTTGTTTTCTCTCTCTTCTGTTTTTTTTCTCTGTCTGTTTTGAGTGCCACATACATTTTTCTTGATTTTCGGACGACTAAAAATAAATACTATAGTGTGTAGTTTTTTCATACTTTTCATAAAAAGAATTGGTTCAAGGTTCTTGCGACGATTTCAAAAACAAATATGAAAATGATGAAAAAACTACATTCATGTTTTTGGCCCATCATCTGACAGAATAGTCTGTGTATTTGCATACTGGGCCCTGATTGGTGCCCCAAAACTTGGTGGGAAAGTCCCTCTTTTATGTCTGGCTTCCAGGCCAGTTGGAAAAGGGCACACTGAGAGGTGGTGTAGGTTAAATTGGACATTTTCATGGTAAAAGTTTAGCCGGATAGGTCTTTCTGACATAAGCCCCAACCGTTACTTCTCAGGAAACAGGGGGAGAGAGAGCCCTCCCGATGGTCCTCCGTGCACCTTGATGACATGGGACTTGAACCTGCCAACTGTCTGTAGCAGAGGCAACCTATCAAGCACACCACACCATTGAGCTAAGGCACCTTTGGGCGTTCAGCTTTTGAGTGTTTCTTTTTTCATTCGAGCCTTGAAAAGTTCAAATTACTGAAGCATTGAGCTGTAGGAGGAATGGGACTTGAACATGGAATGTGTGTACTGAAAGACTGATCATTAGACCACTGCACCATCAGCCAGACACTCAGCCAAAGTCTCTTGGTAATTTTGAAGTGATCTTTTGTTTGTTAGTAAAGTTAAAATAACAGAATCATATTTGTCAAAAGGCCCATGGAGACTCACTGCCAATCCAGCTTGCTCACTGCACACAGGTGTGGGAGGCTACAAATAGGACTAGCTGCACTCACTCATTCATGCATGCTACACCACACCGGCTTGTTGTCTACCAACCTCCAGCACCATCTCTCTCTTCACCCTCCAACTGTGTGCGTCCACGAACCAAACGTGAGTCAGAAAGCCTCTGGAAACCCAACTGTTTATTCATTGCCATAATCACCCATCATGGATGCCCATGTGCTTTGTAGTTTGGCTTGGATGTTTGCCACTGCAGGTTATCGTTTATACTATGACCAGCAGTTCTTTGAGTTGTTTATTTCCTTAATGGTTTATTGAATTGAACTGTGGACTAATAGACCTAGTGTTTGGCCTGCCTAACTGCATCACACATATGTGTGTTTATATATGTGTATGTATATGTGTGTATATATATATATACATATATATACACACATATACGTGTATATGTGTGTGTGTGTATATATATGTATATATATACTGTGTATACGACATATTATATTCCTATATATATAGAGATATATGTGTGTGTATTGTGTATGTGTTTGATATTAGATGATAATCAGATGTTTCTTAGCGCTGTTGACGCACACACACACACACACACACAGGTGCTGTCAACACAAACTGAAGTCAAACACGCTTTCCTCTGAACGTACTGAGAACTCAATGTATGCCGAAGAATTAACAATAATAGGGCCCACTGAATGTTATTGGTTGTTTGGTTTTTTTAGAAAGAAAATGTTTACCACAAAATTGCATATAATGCACAGAATGCATAATGCATTATCTGTGGTAATAATGTCTGACTGCAACACTGCTGATCACACCTGCGTCAAATCAAATGAAGCACCAGCATGGTGAGTGACAGATTCAAGTATAGATAGTATATCTCATAGTGGCTGTGGAACCTACAGGTCTCCCCTTGATGGATTAATGTTGTGGCTGGAATAAATACTTTCAAGTTCATGTTAAGATTAGGCGAGAACTTTATTGCTATAAATGTTGCTTTATTTGATTAATTTAAAATGTAAATGCAAAATCCTCAGTTTTAGGATGACAGTTGAGTTGCATGTCGTTGAGTTAACTTTGCAGCTGGTTGACCACTAACATATTTCTTTACATGCTATAAATGCCTTTAACCAAATGGCTCTTCAAAACTGAAAGTGGGATTTTCATTTGAGTAAAACCTTCTGCATTCTTATAGCCTATATAGTGTGCGCACGCGTGCGTGCGTGTGTGCATAGTATTTGTATATAGTATTCCGGCGGTATACAATACAAACAATATATACAAACAAATATTTTGTGTCTGGACAATATGAAAACAGGACACTGAAGGGTAAAAGACTCACCTTGCTGGCCTGTGCTTGTCTTCCATAAATTAGACAATGCATGAGTTTTATAGTGGCTCTTCTCCTGTGTGCTTTCTGCCTCTGTGTTTATTACCCCTCCACTGTTGATATTAAAACGCAGCCGGTCCTTGATGCATTTTTCTGTCATCTCTCTCTCTCTGACTTTAATAATACTATAAAGCCTCTGCCTATGGAGATGTGGGGGGGGGTGAATAAATTATGAAAAAGAGGTTAATATATGGTATTGGTGTATATCACTTCTAATATAGGCAGGATCCCCTCAGTTTGAACATTCAGCCTTTTAGAGCCATGAGTCAAGCAGGGTCAGATCCATCTCATTTTACTGCGCTGGTCCCTCCCCCCTCCCTCCCTCCATGTGGACGCACATCACATCCCAAACGTCTCATCTCCCCCCCGTCACCGTGGAGGAGGTGGTGACGGTGCCAAGGGTAACAGGAGGACAGGCACACCGTGGCAGTGCATGGTGGTGGTGGTGGTGGTGGTGGTGGTGCGCCATCTCTCAGAACTGTCAAGTGTGTTGACTGTAATAAATCGAAACAAACCAAATATATAGGAGCTTGTGTGTGTGTGTGTGTGTGTGTGTGTGTGTGTGTGTGTGTGTGTGTGTGTGTGTGTGTGTGTGTGTGTGTGTGTGTGTGTGTGTGTGTGTGTGTGTGTGTGTGATACGTCTGTGTGTGTGTGTGTGTGTGTGTGTGTGTGTGTGTGTGTGTGTGTGTGTGTGTGTGTGTGTGTGTGTGTGTGTGTGTGTGTGTGTGTGTGTGTGTGTGTGTGTGTGTGTTGGCTTGCTGTTTAGATCCCAGATGAGCACAAGAGTATCTTTTAAAGAATAATATAGCTTATTTCAGCCCTTACTTGCAGTCGATGTGTGCATGGCAGAGAGTGCATGAGCTTGGAAAGGAGGGAGGACGAGGCCAGTGAATCAATAACCCTCTGCTCTCAAGTGCATTTAGGCTTTGATAATGTGCTCCGCTGCACTGTTTTAATTTCAACAATAAGCTGACCTTTACCTCAAGAATTCTATTCTATTCTACTCTATTCTATTCTATTCTTGTCCTCACTCTGTGTTTGCGTGCGGCTTACAGGAAATGCTCAGTTAAAATGAACTTGGAGTGGAGCCAAGGCCTGCCAGTCATGTTGTTTTAATGCACTCAACTGGTCCTGCTCCTGTCACCGAACTGGGAAGGTTCACTCTTTCCATGGAATTCCTGAGTTTATAAAAGGGACTTTAATCAGTGTTTATTCAATATAATGTGTCCTAGGTGTCAGAGGCCTTGGGCCATTTGAAACGAGTCCTCCTCATCTCCCTGTATTTCATCTCACAGAACACAAAGATATTTCAATTTTGATGTATTTGCCTAACGGATTTTATTTCATTTTGCCCAAATGTTCATATCAGTCTTACAATACAATTTAATTAACAGCTACAAATTAAGGGTTCTTCAGGGTGCTTATATAACACTCTGGAATCTGTTGATGTTCTTGTAAAGGACTTTTGGGTCCCTGATAAATATCAGTACACATGTGTAAAGCTATTATACACAGCTAAAATGTACAAATATCAGTGCACGGAACAATTCAGCTTAACAATTGCTCTGAAAATATATATCTTTTTTTATATGATTGTATATTGTTTTTGTTGATGTTATGGGCTGAATATTGGAGCTACTGTATACACTTACATTATACTGTAATGTGGAGGATTTGTGCAGGTATGCTTTTGAAAGAAGTTGGCCCTTGGTCAGATGACTGATGATCATTTTACTGACTTTTTTATGAAAGGTTCAGACCATAAAATTTGATTAAAGATATATATTGCTTCATTATGTCCTGATTTATTATTCTTTTTTTAATTGTCATTGCACCACTTTCTTTACAGAGAACCACCTTGTTTAAGAATAGCACTAAACACTCCTGAAAGAACCATGAAAGAAAGAAATCCTGACTTTTTTTTTTTTTTTTTACTTTCAGGAGTCAGAACCCACAAAACATATATCCCAGCCTATAATGGCTGCTCTAACGTGGCCATGTAACATGATGTCTTTCCTACTATTTCCTACAAATTTAGTTAACACGACCAATCAATGTACACTATAGGCTATTCCATGAAATATATATAGGTCAAGTATATGATAGTAGGCCTATATTGGCTATAGCAGCTTATTATTAGGCTCTGTTTTCTCTCAGATGTCGAGATTAAAGGCCCGCTTTTCGCAGGAGTCAACTGTCAAACTAGTCAGTCTTACCACAATAGGGCCAGGTTCAATCAGGGAATTGGGAAATATAATTTCTGACGGGAATAGATTTCGTTTGTTCAACCAATCCCCTCTACTAATTACCCAAATGGACAAGAGCTGTCAGGAGACAATAACTATTCCCTAATAGAATTTGCTCCCAAGTGCAATTTAATTTTCTCTGTGCTCTCTCCTTCGGGTTCCCCTTGCCTTTTTCCTCTCTCGCTCTCTCTTTCCCCTTTTGGTTTGGAATGAAATGGCGAAGAACACATGGTGACACGGAGACACAGCCAATTGTTTTTGTCAAGACAAAACGGGGAAATATCCAGTGAGTGAACATTGTAACTGCTGCTTCTCTGACTGCAGAGGTGTTTATTTCACTCTAAACCGGCCCCTCTTGATGAATGTCAGCGGCGGGGAGAGGAGAGCCCTGCCGGGGAGGAGAGGAGCGAGGCGCTGTCCAGATGCTGTGGTGCTGAAACGCATAGGCTGTCCCGGGCGTGCAAATACCACACACATGCAATGATTAGGTAGGTTTGCAAGATGTCTCATCTCAGCACTCTTGCTTTGTTTATATAGGTCGGCATCTATTTGTTTGTTGTTGATGTTTTGTCTTATTTTTTGTCATTAGCTTTTATTTACAAAATTGTTATTTTATAAGCGCGTCATTCTGGCCTCGCTCACTTGTGTGGCGCTTTTTTCGAGTCAGGACAAGAAAGCAGTGAACCGATTTTCCAAAGCAATAGTGGTGCGTGTGTGACTGTTTGTTAGCCTCATAGTAGCCTCATAGCAGACAATTATTTTTATGTTTGTAAACAAAATTATAATAGGCAGTCTTTAATTGTCTTATTGAATTGTGTGTGTGTGTGTGTGTGTGTGTGTGTGTGTGTGTGTGTGTGTGTGTGTGTGTGTGTGTGTGTGTGTGTGTGTGTGCCCACATTGCAATAGGTACACAAAGAAATGTGTTGTATTAAATGGTTGCTGTTGTTGCTTTGCCTTTGATCAACACTGAAATCACAACCACACCACACACAACATGCTGGTGGTTGTATTTTTGAGACCGCATCTATAGCTGGTCCTTGCGGGACTCTCTCTATCCCATGAGATGGATTCGTGAATCGCAGATGTCAATGAACTCATCCACTGAAATATTAGATCTAATTAGAGGTGGCTGGGTCAACAGCGGTGGCAAAGGAGTCGCCCTCTGCTTGAGTTATAGCTCGGCAGTTTCCTCGCCCTGCATTGAGTTTTTACAATGGCACCTTGAACGCAAAAGATCAGTCACCTCACTATACCTCGCCACTGTCACGATGTGTAGTCATGGCTCCTCCTGGCTCAGGTTCTCCTCTGGAATTATTGCAATTTTGGAAAATTATGACAAAGGCATTGAAATTGCACTCGACCTATATTTGGCAATAATTGCATGCTGGTTGCTGTTGCTCCTCGGTCCTTCGCGTTATCCGTTTTGTTTTCTCATTGCATGCATGGTTGCCTATAAGATCAATATTCTGTGATTTATTTTATTGTCTAAATATTAATCTAGCAATATTTCCTTATTTAAGTCTGTACACGGTAATGGCTAATACTGAGTTTTCGTCTCACTCTGAGTGTATGAATGTATAGGTTGCATTGTACACTCAGTTACAAAAAATAACTGCGTGTTTTTGTCTAGCGCTATCTAATACGTTATTTAGTATTATTTTAATATATTTATTTTAAATATTAGTTTTTGCATTTTGTCTGTGTTGTGACATAATTAAAACAGCCTATATAGTAGCCTATAGTGTGCGTATTATGGAACTATTAATCATCAGGTATTTGATGTTCACCAAAGGTGCATGCATGGCTGACAATTATATAGTTTGAATTAAAGGTCCTTCATACCAAAGAGAACTGTCCCAATAACCAAACCGTGCACGGCTGCACTCTTTTTTTCTTTCCCATGCATGCACATCCGTCAATTATTCTAATTGTGTGACCCTTTGCTGACAGGTTAAGAGCATTTTATCTGCATTCCATTTAAAAGCAGCCAAATGGTTCGGAAATCAACAATCGGAGTAATTGAATAATCTTGAGGGAAAAGTGTATGATTAAAATGAAAGTAAGACGATTATACACCGGCCGCTGATGTACATGCTGGATGGATGGATGGATGGATGGATGGATGGATGGATGCATGGATGGTTCGTGTATAGAAGTGTGTGTGTGTGTGTGTGTGGGGGGGGGGGGGGGGGGGAGGCGTGTGAATGGGGGGGCACATATTTTGGGTGAAGCGGACTGGTTTAGGGCTCGTATAAGGCCGCATAGAATTCCTGTAATATCCCACGCTCCTTTTTAATCAGCTTGATGTGGGTTTTCATTTTACTAAATTACATTTGAAACATTAAACACATAAGCGCATGGCTTATGGGATTGTGTAGACGGCATATCTGGCCAGAGGCTGCAGGTGAAACAATAGAATGGTGCCGTTCCGAATTTAAAAACATTGTAAATGATATATCGGATAATGCTCCATGGCTATTGGCTATATAGTACAGTGAAAGTGAACATTGCGTTATATGGCCCTTGCCATGGACCCCATGTGAGTTGACCAATAGCTATAACCGCATGGGAAGTTCGTATAGTTTGCAAGCTATACCATTGTTCTTTGTCAACTCAATTATGCAGGTCTGTTTTGATGCATGCAGTATATAGGCTATATATAAGTATATATCTTATATATATATATCTTCTTGAAATAGTCGGAATTCATAATCTCAAGGAAGACACGCTGCTGAACTATACAATTTATATCATTATCATAACAGGCGACAGGCCTGTTGATAGAAATTGTAGTATGCATGCGGACATTACATTATTGTTTTAAATAAGGCATGTAAGGCATGTATTAATGTAATGGCATATTTTAAAACGGAACACAATCACACGGCTTTAAAATATTTACCAATTTATTATAAGTTATACCCTTTACACTTGTTTGTGATTGTTGGCGAGTAAAATCCTAACTCGAGGGTTACTGAATTAATCAATCAAGTGGACTCTTGTGGGTCCATTTGGTTACATTAGACTATAGGCCAATATATAAATTTGGTTACATTTGCACATTTTGTATAGACTCAGAGTTAAATCAACAGTGATGATTGTATTGGGACAGATGTGGGTCAGAGTCAGAGATGCTGCCATGCAGCTAGCCTGCTCCAGGTAGCTTCTGTTTATAAACCCCTCCTCTTGAGAACGTGGGAATCACTGATGTGCTCCAACCTGAGACAGCAGGAAGACGGCCTCATTGTGTTGATCCAAACAAACCTGCCGGGAGAAAGAAAGCCGTTTCTTTTCCATGCTTGAAGTAAATTGGAAGCGAACATTGAGTTCATCTGGCTTGAACTACGAACCCTCCGGGGGGAATATCTTACTCGGGAGAGAGCACTCTCAGACGGTGGGACTGAAATGAACAGTGTCAGCGGCGACTGTGCCCAGACTCCTAATGCCACCAGTCACTGTGTCTGTGTGCATGCCTGGCTGCCGCCCTCAACGATATGCATGAGATGGGGCTTCCTCGTTTCCCTTAGTCTATGTAGGCTATAACAAGCATACGGTATTTCTGATCATTAATTACCCCATATATATATATATGGGGTAATTAGTGTGTGTGTGTGTGTGTGTGTGTGTGTGTGTGTGTGTGTGTGTGTGTGTGTGTGTGTGTGTGTGACTGTGTGTGTGTGTGTGTGTGTGTGTGTGTGTGTGTGTGTGTGTGTGTGTGTGTGTGTGTGTGTGTGTGTGTGTGTATATCCACGTGAGAAATAGCTAGGATTGTGTTTCGAATATAGGCCTATTTCCACATGCACAGGCTATAGACCTCGATTTATCATCGAGCTCTGCTGGTTCGAGTTATTTTACAGCAAACGTGAGCCTGCACGAAAACGAAACTGAAATCCAGCCGTGCACTACCATAGTCATAATATCACCATAGTATAGTCCAGTCCATTCAGCGGATCCTTATCACTATATTGCTTATAAGGGCCTAATTTAGTGCATGGCGCCTAGTATATTCTATTTATGCTCTTCCATATAAACAAGCTGGGACCGCCTCTCTCTGGAGACATCTCTATACACACCATCTTCTTTTCTCATCCTTTCTCATCTCATCCTAATTTATGCTCAGTCCGTCGCACGGTGGTGTCGCGCGCCAAGAAACGGGCCGAAAAATAGCAGACCTACAAGCTCACAACGCGACGCGTTGTCCGCGACGCGTTGTGAGCTTGTAGGTCTGCTATTTCGCGGGGCTAGACTATTTCTCGGGGCTTTGCAAGGCAAAGTAAGGATAGGCGTGATGGAGCCCGTCCTCCGTTTCCATTGGCCCCCGGGTGGAGACTGCCGCGGTGACGTCATGGCCCGCCGCCCCTGCAGCGCTGAATGGAGCGAGCAGCCTGTCTGTCTCATCCACTCCAAAAGAGCAGGGGACAATATCCACGCACGGAACGGCACGGGAACGCCACGGACAGCATCCATCCCTATAGGAATAGAGAGAGAGCGGAAGAAAAAAAATCACAGCGGGACTTATAACGGGACGGCAGGGCGAGGGGGACCGCTCTTGAAATTATTTTTATTTTTCATCACCAGACTTTCTTTCTTTTTTTTCTTGATTAAAAAAGGACGTGAGCTCGCGCCCACCTTGTTGCGGGGTGTATGCATGTGTGTGTGTTCGGATCACCATGATGCAAAGTACGGCGGTTCTACCGACAGAGAGTCCTGTGAAGGGTTTACCAGAAATTCTTGGAGTGCCAATGCAACGTAAGGCTTTCTGTTATTCTCATTTTTTTCCTTATTGATTAATGACGTGCTGCGGGGTTAATATGGCCGAGGAGGAGAGAGAGAGGGGTTTAATTAAAAGTCGGCCGAAGGGACTGACGCTATAAAAGGACATGGAGGAGACGCTATATCAAATATCCGAGTTCCAAGAGAGGGCTAAGCTATCACACATGGCTAGGCCACTGATGTGATATGGCAATGGCATGATATAGCCTATAGGCTACAATTATAATGGGTAAAGAAGGCTTTATATGTTGGGCATGGTATAGGCTATGTTTCGAATTCAAAGCAGCTCTATATTTAATTGCAATAAAACACCGGGCCAATTTATTCATCTTTGCAGGCTCACTTATCTTTGCAGGCATGACTCCATTCTGCACAAAAACGGATAGAACTGGCATAATTCTGCCAGACTTATGCATTCTACTACAACGAAAGGATAGTTTGGTCATGTGCCCGTCCTCCTCAGAACAAAATGACGTTTTATTTACTTATTTTACAATTATTTGAAACAAACTTTTCGGTTTCATCTGCATCTGCATCCATGCTTATACTGCTTATAGTTATATCCCATGCCGGACAGCCGTTAATTTGTAAACGAGCCTGGTCAAGAGATCAGACGCTATAGTTGTCATCACCCATCAGACAAAATACCCTCTGACTTTGATTGACGCGTATTACTGGGTCAAACGGATACCTCATCATGTTTTGCGTCTTTTTCGGGAAGCCAAATTAGTCAATTGGAGCTTTTAACCACTATTAAATTATAACTTAATAGTACATTCGTTTTCCCCATCGATTTAAAAGGATGCGAGAATGTTTTACGTCCAGTATCAATCATTCACAACCATGTTCTAATTCTCAGCACCAAATAGGAGAATTGCCTATACTTTTTTGCATATATAGGATTCTTTGTCATCATGTGTTAATATCGACCGAGCCCTTCATAATCTGATCGTGCAATCAAGATGGAAGTGTAGAAATAAGATATTCTTATAATTATTCATGAGTATAATATACAGATGGGCCTATAACTATATCTCAAATTTGTTTTAATCCACACACAGCACATGCCAATGTGATATTATGATACACTAATAATTAAACAAATAATTTAATGTTTTGGGCCTAATTTTCCTACATTGCAAACTGAATGCTACATTTTCAACTTGGCTTTGAAAAATGAAAATACACCAAACACATGCGTATATGTTGACTTGTGCTAAATGAGTTAAAGAACGTATTTCAACTAAAATAACAAAGTATTGGCGGAACATTATTAACCATAACGTTATTTTGCCAATTATGTGAAGTTACAATCGGAAGGATTTAGCTTATCAAGAGAAGAAAAAAACATGTAGTTGGTTGATGTTTTTGAACTTTATAAATGGAGATAGATTAAAAGATTTGGTTCAGATCCTGCCACTCAACCCCTCGGTGCTATAGTTTTCATCCTGGATTTAAAACCGGATTATTCTAGGAATAGATAAATCTAACCGTTTTATTATGGCCAATATGTTATTGCTATTCTCTTCTTAATCAGGGTATAATTGCATTACAACCGCAGACGTCAAGCCTCTATATAGCTGCACATTGTACATGTTGTCTTCAGTTTAATAAAAAACAGAGCAGCCTTTTCTCATACGTTCAAACACAACATGTCTGTCGCCCGCATTGAACTGTTTTCCTTCTAAAATCCTGGGAAAAAAAACAATTGAGTGCTAAACACTTGAGCCTCATAATCTGTGAGAATGTGTGTGGGTGGCTCACTGATGGAAGCGATGAGACTGCTGGCTGCTTCCTGGCCATGCAGTGCAAGGTGCTGCTGGACAGCCGAGATCCGCCAAGATATGCAGGCAGGTCACTTGAGCCTCTCTGCAAGAGGTCCAAAGTGTAGCGAGATTTACAAGGAGTGTGTGTGTGTGTGTGTGTGTGTGTGTGTGTGTGTGTGTGTGTGTGTGTGTGTGTGTGTGTGTGTGTGTGTGTGTGTGTGTGTGTGTGTGTGTGTGTGTGTGTGTGTGTCTGTGTGTGCGCGCGTGCGTCACACACTGCGTGTGCTGCGTGCGTGCGCGCGTGCGTGTGTGTGTGTGTGTGTGTGTGTGTGTGTGTGTGTGTGTGTGTGTGTGTGCGTGTGTGCGTGTGTGCGTGTGTGCGTGTGTGTGTGTGTGTGTGTGTGTGTGTGTGTGTGTGAACTGAAGAGAGAATGTGGGACCTCGCCATTAGACCTCTAGCGTGCTCGGTGCACGTTGCCAAGATCGTCGTGCTTTCCTTTCAGCACCACCTATCCGTTCACTGCACGGTCCCTCCACATTATTCCACTCAGGCTCCTCAACTATAGCCTACATTTTATAGGCTACATTTTGAAAAGTCACATCAGGTACATATAGGCATTATACAACCCCTGCAACCACTGGACTGCATGTACCATAAACTGTTAGATCTAGCTTCTTATAATGGAGAGTGAAACAAAGACGGGGTTATTAATGCAACTTTGCCTGTTCAGATAACACTGACAATCGGTGTATCCGAAGATAATGAAGAGGATTTCCTGTTTGTTTTATAGAAGTGTATATATTTGTACGTCTCTTGAATGTTCTGATGAATTGAAAATGGTGGACCCTGTTGTAAACAATTAAGTGACGTCTTGTGCTTTCGTTTGAAATGTAGGCCATTGGTTCCCAAACTCTTTCATGTCAAGGACCCCCAAATAGACACTAATTATAGCCCCGCGGACCCCCATTTGAAGAGATATGCCAGGGACCCCCATAAGAGAAGATTTTTAACGGCTCTAGCAGTGATTCTTAATTTCAAGGACCCCCTCCAGTTCGACATGCATTTAGGCATTTCTATCTAGACCCCAATTTATATTGTTAAATCAATGTTAATTTAACTCTGAGAGTGTACAAATGGAACCAAAACGTTTGGTTCAATTTGTACACTCTCAGAGTTACAGACCAATAAGGGTCCATTTGGTTACAAACTATCATTTAGCTGGGGACCCCCTGGAACTCCCTCAGGTACCCCTGGGGGTCCCCGGACCCCACTTTGGGAACCACTGATGTAGGCTATACCCATTCGGCATACTGTGAAATAAAACATTCAATCAATCAATCAATCAATGAACAGGCAACGTTGCACTAAATAACCCCAAATCAGTGACTGATTTGGCACGTTCTTGCATTAATGGTG
This sequence comes from Protomyctophum parallelum, assembly GCF_964188405.1. Lineage (NCBI taxonomy): Eukaryota > Metazoa > Chordata > Actinopteri > Myctophiformes > Myctophidae > Protomyctophum > Protomyctophum parallelum. Next base: position 35,110,377 of record NC_139701.1, read on the forward strand.
ATATTCTGCGTTTTCTCTGCGTCTCTCTCTCAGACAGATGGCGATTCATTCTCTCATTATGAGAATACTTCATATATTCAAATATGCTACAGTTTTGTTTTTTAAACTGACCTCACCTGACGTTTAGACGCAAGCGTGCAGGATTTCATGCATTTTCGTGTGCTCGTTGAGCCTCTCTGTATACTATAATGAAAGAACTTCCTCTGAGTTTGAACATATATAGGCCTATATACACAGCCATATAGGCAGTCCTATACTGACTGCATGACTGCAATCCTAATATCTTCTCTACAAAAGAACTATTGGTGTTTTAACACTTGTTTTTTTAATTCCCCGTTTGATGTGATTTTCAGGATCTGTCCTATAAGGCCTGTCACCTTCATCACGTTTCCTCGCTGATTTTGAATATAGATTATAATGTTGACATTCACTTCGTTATGCATTCAAATGATTCATATAAAGAAAACCCGCCACAGTCTATAGGCATAAGGCTATATTTATATTTAATAAATAATAATAATAATATATTAACACGACTTGACAGAATTGTTATTATTATTATGATGATTGTTATTATTATTTTGCAAATTGAGAAAACGGACTGTTATAGGAGGCTGTAAATAGCACGAGCCATTTCAACCGTTTCAAAACATCCAATACAATTGTGTAATATAATAAACTATAAAATAGTTTTCAATATTAAGGACAGTGTTTAGATTAAACTTATAGACTATAATAAAAAATAAAATAGAATAAAGTACTTGTGTTATAAAGAAAGCTCCGTGCTGAGAAAATAAGGCTAATATCCCATGTTGTAGCTGTCCCAGCAATGGGTATTTTGTAATATTCTATTTTATTGCTTACCTTTCTGAAAATGTATAATATGTGAACATTATATGTATGTTTATTTGGGTACATATTGTATTTGCATGCTGTGTGTGGTGCCTGGTCCTTATTGCTGTTCATTATGACCTATAGAAGGGCATGCAGGAGCAGAGCCCTGTGATTAGAGTGAGGCAGCATTGATTGCACTTGTGTGAGCTGAACTCAGAACAAGCTGAGTTTCAGTGGTGCAAGGAGCTCTTCCCACGGCTAAAAAGAGTGTCCTTAAATAAAGAATATAAGAGAAGATAACGTAGCTCTCCTAAAATAATCTGCAGAAGGCGCACGCACGGTATGTTACATGTTGTTGTTTTCTTTGTTTGTAAACAGTGTTGTAATTCTGTCGATCGTTTAATTGTTTGTGTACATCTCATTGTGTTTCTTTATATATAATACGGACACAAGGACATTCATATTTCATGTTTCATTGTGTTTAAAAGGATATTGTTATGTTTTGTGTTGCAGTTTTTCACGTTGTCTTGGGGAAATAAACAACCTTGAGATATCAGTTGGAGCGTTTGTTATTCTGCTGGATAGGAGCGGTTATACATGTTGTGTGTAAAATGTCTGTCTGTCTGTCTGTCTGTCTGTCTGTCTGTCTGTCTGTCTGTCTGTCTGTCTGTCTGTCTGTCTGTCTGTCTGTCTGTCTGTCTGTCTGTCTGTCTGTCTGTCTGTCCGTCTGTCTGTCTCTCTGATTGTCTGAGACTGGTGCCATCAATGTATACAGAAAAACAAAGAGGCATATATGAGAGGTAGCCTAATCGATAAACAAAAAAAATCTCTAAATCAATAGGCTTGTCAAAAAAGAGTGTGTGCTTATATAGCTGCTGCTTGGAAAACGGTCCCATTTCATCACGTTTTTACGGCAACAGTCAGTGACTGAATGTTGGAATGACGAACAGGCCTCAAACCCCTGAGCAGAGCACATTATAGCCGATACGCTATTGAATGTGAATGATTTGGCTGCTGCTGAGCTTATGAAATGGCAGCGGCTAGATGCTAATTTATTGTTTGTTTGTGCCTTTATAGCCTGACCAGTATTATTAGGTCATATATAGCAGGGATCGCATGCATGGGAGAAATAAGATTCTTATAGGCATTTTGCGTTTGGAATGCATTGTAACCGTTCGTGTGTTTTTCCGTTCCCAACAGAGATCCCTCAGTGTGCGGGCTGTAGTCAACACATCCTGGACAAGTTCATTCTCAAGGTGCTGGACAGACACTGGCACTCAAAGTGCCTCAAGTGCGCCGACTGTCAAACGCCGCTGGCAGACAAGTGTTTCTCGCGGGCGGGAAATGTTTATTGCAAAGAGGATTTCTTCAAGTGAGTATAGGCCTATTTTGCATTCATTCACATGATACCGGTACGGTATATCTACATTTAAATAATATGTGACCTTTATTTTTTAATAATTTTGTAATTTGGTCACTGGTCAGCCTTCGTCTCTTCATTTATGATGAAAAGGCAAAAAGAGTCAGCCTACAAATCCGGATTCAACTGTGAAGGCTTTTTGTAGTTGAAGCTCTGTAGGGTGTATATATACTTACAGTGGATTTTGTAATGATTCACAGTGTGAATCATTACAAATTCCACAGTAGGCTAGGCTATAGCATATTGATTCTTGAAAATTCACGTAATAGTTTACTAGGTTTATACTATTGGCTATTGATTTGTGAAAATCCACAATACATTTACCTGCATTATTTATTTGGACACTGGGCCTACTAACAGTATTTGCTGCAGGTTTATGAAATTAATATCTCAACAACATGCAGTTTACACTAGTTATCAAGTTGACTACGTAATAATTTTTACGTAGTACATTTAAAATGTAATAATTTTAAATGAGATTTTACATAAAGAAACCCCCACCTCAATCAAAAGTTCAACTCCAGATCTGTGAGGCTCAAGTCTTTAGCACTCCAGACTACTCTTTCTTTCTTTCTTTCTTTCTTTCTTTCTTTCTTTCTTTCTTTCTTTCTTTTCTTTTCTTTTCTTATTTATTTCTCTTACTTTGTTGTTGTTCTTCCTTTAAACAATTGAATTTCCGAGGCATTAAAAAGAAGAAAATTAAGTTTGACTTGTATCCAAAACACGATCTGCACTGAGCTTTTTACTAAATCATGTTTGAGAGGTTTTAATGTCCAAAGCTTCAATGAGACCTAAAAAGCTCTGGGGTCTCAGAGTGAAGGCTAACTGTATTAGCTGGCCCTGGGGACATGGGAGGGGGGGGGGTGCACATCTCAATACTCAAACAAGCTGCTATGGTGGACTACTGAGAGAGAGGGAGAGAGAGAGGCTGGAGACAGTGGTTGACCAGAACTGGAATATGCTCATATGCTGCGCATGCACGCACACACACACACACACACACACACACACACACACACACACACACACACACACACACACACACACACACACACACACACACACACACACACACACACACACACACACACACACACACACACACACACACACACACACACACACACTGAGAGCCATGCATGCCCGGTTGTTTCCCAGCAGTCGTGAGACTTCACCTTGGTCTGTGGAAAGGGAAGGTTTTATTTCTTTGGATGGGTTGTGTGATTTAAAACCTCTCCTGAGTCAGGGCTTTATTGGTTCTCCTCAGAGTGTGTTTACTGTGATCACGCCGCCTCCTCCTCCTCCTGCTCCTCCTCTTCCTCCTCTACTCTTTCTCACCACCTCATTTGCAAACACAGCCACGTCACACACTCACACGCATGCACACTCACTCACTCACACACACGCACGCACTCACTCACGCACGCACACATGCACCAACAGATGCACACATGGTATACTCGCAGCCATTATGTATGCACGAACATACACCCAAATAGTACACACACACACACACACACACACACACACACACACACACACACACACACACACACACACACACACACACACACACACACACACACACACACACACTCATATAACACATGCCCTGATACCCCCCCCCCCTCCTCCACCACCACCACCACACCCGCATTGATCCTATCCATCCATCAAGTGGAGGACAGGTCTATTGCTAACGGAAATGCATTCCAGTACAGCCCCCCCCCCATACCACAGCTGGCACAACTATTAATAAAGACACTGTGCCATCATTCTTAGCTGGTGTGGAAAGAGCAGGCATCATGCATGTCATTTTAATCACGTTTGGTCTCACTCTCTTCATCAGCCTGTGAAGTGATGCAAATAGCAGAAGGATACCACAGGTGATTTTAGACGGCATGCAGTGCACGCAGCAGAGGCCTCAGTGTTCATTTAACTCTGAGAGTGTACACTACACTCTGAGTTACAAAACCATAAACATCCATTTGGTTCCATTAGTACGTATTACATTAACACTCAGGAGTTTACTGTGTATATGCTGATGACTGATTCGTTTTTCTATGTCCTGAATATGCAACCTAATGTATGTTGACAAGCGTCTCCATCTCTGTATGTCTTTCTCTTTCTCTTTCTCTTTCTCTTTCTCTTTCTCTTTCTCTTTCTCTTTCTCTGTCTCGCTCGTTTTCCCTGCAGACGTTTTGGGACAAAATGTGCGTCATGCCAACAGGGGATCCCTCCGACGCAGGTGGTGCGGAAGGCGCAGGACTTTGTGTATCACCTGCACTGCTTCGCCTGTGTCATGTGCAGTCGACAGCTGGCCACCGGGGACGAGTTCTACCTCATGGAGGATGGGAGGCTCGTCTGCAAGGAGGACTATGAGACAGCCAAACAAAATGGTAGGTCTTTCTCTCTGCGGTGTCAAATCCTCTCAGTGTTCGTTTAACTCTGAGAGTGTAGAAACACAACACCAAATGGAACCGTGAAAGTTCCATTTGGTTCCATTTTAAACACTCACAACTGTTTTCTTGCAGGCAGTGTTTCTCTGTCTGTGCGGTCTTTGTCACTTTATCTTCTCCCTCTTATTCTCTCGTTCTCTCTCTCGGTCTCTTTGCGTATCATGGAGATTTCCGTGCGTCTCTGATTGATTATGTAAAGTGAAGCAATGCTCTTTTATGGCAGCGCCCCAGTAACTCCACTACTCTGGCACCCTGGGCTGGACAGATTTATGTCCTCTGCTGTGGGAGTGCATGGGACAGTTGCAGGAGGACAATAATACAGCTCCACACATGACCATTCACTCCATTTAACACACATCTATGCTATACAAGGGCAAGGGCTTCACCTGTCCTCCGACGTGAAGGGCTGTTTTATAAGCCACAATGCTTTTAAACATTAAAAGTAAACCAAAAACAATAATGGAAGAGCTGAGCGAAAATATTGCCTGGCTGAGGTTTTAGCGTAAATGTCAAGATGTGTCATGCTTTAAAAGAGTTCCATCTTGTTGCATGAAGTTCTTGTTGTTAGCAACTTCATCCAACTGCATTTGGGCCTGTTAACTGCTACATAACATCCTTCCACTTTCTGAGATTATTTTACCATTCTGAAATACGTCATACATAATATGTATGACGTATTTCAGAATGGTAAAATATATTATACCATACTAGTACTACAATATTAATCAAGAAATGTGTATTTAAACCTTACTATACCTTACTTATACCTTACTATATTGTGTCTTCAGAAATACAGTATGTCATATACTACTTACTGTACATTAGGACTTCAAAATTACATCTTAAAACTGAACAAAGATATGTCGTACACTATGTATTGAGAAATACATCATACATACTATGACTTAGAAAATACATCATACATACTATACTATGACAAATACACGGTAATTGCAACGTCCCATGACTGGATAGTGGATACCTGTGGTGCATTTCTTTCTCCTCTCTGCGCTTACTCAGTTTCCTATACAGTTTGTCTATCCTGTATCTGAATAAAATAATCTAAAATATCCTTTAAGAACAAATACCACATGCTATACTATCTTGTACAAAAAAAGGTATATGCCAAATTCTGTCATAAAAGAAATCACCATACTATAAAAAATTAGCAACACACACAATGTAATTAGATGTGTCACACTTGATCACTGGGTCGGCAGTTTGAATCCCGGCTCCTCCAGTCCACATGTCGAAGTGTCCTTGGTCAAGACACTGAAACCTACATTGCCTCCAATGAGTTGGTTGGTGTAAGCTTGCCACCATTGGTGTGTGAATGTGGGAAGTGAGGACGCTGGCGCCGCTTCACCTCCCAATGTATGAATGAATGAACCATTGTAAAGCACTTTGAGCACTTGAAAAAAGCGCTATAAGAATGCAATTAATTATTATTATTATTATATTACTGACCTTTTCTTCAGATGATTCGGAGGCTGGGGCCAAGAGACCAAGAACCACTATCACAGCCAAACAGCTGGAGACCCTCAAAAGTGCGTATAAGAATTCTCCGAAGCCAGCGCGCCATGTCAGAGAGCAGCTGTCGTCTGAGACCGGGCTGGACATGAGAGTTGTGCAGGTATGGTCCTTATATCTCATATGGTTCTACTGGTTTCGTGTTTTTCAACCTTTTTCGTATTTATTTGGCATTTTAGCCACAGACCACCATTTGATGAGATTTAAGGCTCATACATAGTCTGGATTTACAACATGACGTCACAAGCCGCGGTGAAGAGCAAACCACCGCCACCGCTCCAGCCCTTTCTGTTTTTACTCACCACCGCTCAACGTTATTTCAGCTCCGGTGGTCAGCTCTCTCTGACCAAAAATGTAGAACATTTGATTTAATCAAATATTCCATGCTGCATTGATGCATTGTGCATTGGAGAGATAACAGGCAAACATTGATCAAAATAACAATTCTTCTAAATTCTCTAATTGTGTGTAGACTTCTTGTGAATTAAGTAATGCAGATGTTTAACAATAATTTAACTCTTGAAAGAATAAAATGAAGGGCCCATTTGGTTTAATTTTACGCTCTCAAGAGTTAATGATCTACAAGGGTCCATTTGTTTACCAACTCTCCATGCTTTAGCTGGGGGCCACCTGGAACCCCCTACCTAAAGGACCACAGGTGGACCCGGTCCACTGGTTGAGAACTACTGTTCTGGGTGGATAGAAAAAGTTGTACTGATTGTCCAACTCTTTTTCTCTTTCACGTCTGTTCCTCCCTGTCAGGTTTGGTTCCAGAACCGGCGGGCAAAGGAAAAGCGTCTGAAGAAGGATGCTGGTCGGCATCGCTGGGGTCAGTTCTATAAGAGCGTCAAACGTAACCGGGGAGGAACCAAGATAGAAAAGGAAAGCTCAGCTGACGATGCAGGACTCAGTGACAGTGAACTCAGCTTCAGAGGTTTGTATTATATTGCAGACATAACGAAAGTGATACATTAATGCTGAACAATAAACATTTACAGGTCCAATTTCTACCTTTTCAGAGTTAAATTGACACTTCCAGATCTTGCTCTGTAGATAATGCCCTTTACTATGTAAAGTAATTGATGCATTCTTTATTGAAAGGGTTTTGGGTACTGTGGGTACTATACAGTATATGGGAGCCAAAAGATTTGCATTGACATGGCATCCTGGCATCTCCTGTTGAACAGTAATTAAAGCATATGCAAATCCAAAAATCTGCCCCATTCCTCTCACATCGCTATACAGTATATTCGCTGATTCCACCTCTTCTTGTCACTATGACAGAGCTTATTGGAAAACAGAGGGCTTGCAGTCACCTGCAGTTGTACACATGTCATTTTAGACATCCCCATGTTTCTTTCTTTTTTTTATAGTTATTTAATGTTTGCAAACCCCCATTTTGGGTAGTCATAAAAGTCCCCCAGCCACTTTTAAAAAGGAGGCCATTTTTCTTTTACGAGAAATGAAAACACGGTGGCAGAAACTCTATAAAGAAGGTGAAGCTTTTAGTCAATTAGAGAGAAAGTGCTCTGGGAGGAAGGCACGGGGGTTGTTATTGGAACTGCTCAGAGGAGGGGATGTGACTGAGACAAATACTTTGTAATTGTACACATACAGGCTTCCTTTGTTCCGGCTGAATTGGCAAATCATAACCTCTCTCCCATTCTTTGCCTTACTAAGAAAAACTAATTCACTAGTGAAGTGGCTACTCCAGCACCCAGGTCACTTGCCTCTGTTAATTACTACATAATATTGCCCCTGAAAATCCCATTCATAGAAGCACTTATGCATATGGAACTATAAAATATAATGCATTGTATTTAAACAATGTAATGTTCACATTGTTGACAGCAACTATATAATGACGTCTCTCCTCTCCCACCACAGAGGACCAGATCCTGTCAGACCTGGGCCATACCAACGGGCTGTACGGGAGTGTCGGGGACGTGGCAAACGGCGGTGTGCTGAATGGCAGTTTCTCTCTCGACGCTGCAGGACAGCCCTATCATGACATCCGAGCAGGAAGTCCCTACGGCCTCCCACAGTCGCCCTCCTCAATTGCCTCCTTGCCTGGTCACACCCCTCTCCTCAACAACCTTGGCTTCAGCATGGACAGTCTAGTGGCCCAGGGAGGTGCTGGAGGCGTAGGGCAGGCTCTGAGGGCCATGGCCGGGGGCCCCACCTCAGACCTGTCAACGGGCAGTAGTACGGGATACCCGGACTTCCCCACCAGCCCTGCCTCATGGCTGGATGAGATGGACCATTCCCAGTTCTGAGACACAGAGGACTCAACCATTGGTATAGGGACACTTGTGAGGCAGCACCAGTGACAAGGACAGAGAACAGACTCAATGCAGCTTTTTACATTTCTATCACCCTCCAAGACTCTGCTACGGTTTGTTTATGTGATGTTGGAAAAGAGGTGTAGAGAAGAGGTATTCCTCTCAGCTCCTCAGCAGTCATAACAGTTGGGTGGAGCTGTGAAAATAGCTACTACTCACAGAAGAAGAACAGCTCCCCACTCGATAAAGCGACTGGATGAAACGCTACTGAATGTTCAAACTTAACACTGTATCATAGGATTTTTGTTATCGGTTGACTTTGTGTTCTTTCACTCTGAAAATTATTTGGATATGAAGTTTTCCATCACATGAATGGTGGATTATGCTCACAGGACAGATCATCACATCCCTCTCAAAATGAGCCACACCATTCCTATCCATCAGCCTCGATGTTAAACCCTTGACAGAGGAGGATGTTCCTGCATGCTCCTGATTCAGAATGAGTAGGATCTCTGTCCGGCCATAATAAAGCCTTTACATTGGCAACGCACTTTACTCTTTCTCTTCTTTTTCTGCGGGTAAGGACAGGAATACAGAGAGAAAGAGAGGAAGAGAGATGTATGCACAAGGCAAAAACAGTGTTTCATTGGTAGAGAAATTTATATAAGAGCAGTGGCACAAGTGTGACTTTTGAACCATGCTAACGTTTTTTAAATGTGTTGCTGGAGCTTACATTACTAAGTTATTAGGACGTACAGTAGATGGCCATTGGGTCTGTCTGTTCGTTTGTCTACCCATCTGTTTGTAGAAGCTGAGGTGTCCTCTGTTCGGCTGGAGGGGAAAAAACATACTACATAGCTGGTCTCTCTACTTCATTCACAGGTGCTTGACTTGTTCTTGTTCATGTAATGGGGTCTGGTCCAGACTCATGGGTTGACTTCTGTCAGTATTCATGTTAATTCCAACCTTGCCAGGATGCAAGCTTTCTATTGTAACACATTCATGATGTGGAGAAATGCAAGGGCAACATGGCCATTTTAATGATATGCAGATCATTACAATAATTAATGTCTTCTTTTGAATGCACAGTTATCTGCAAGGTGATATCCATTTATAATGCTTGGAAATTGCCTACGGATTTAATTACGAATAATTGTGAGGAAAAAGTAAACTGTTACACAATTACAAAACATGCATCTTAAAGTAGAAAACAAACACACCCTTCTTAGTGTTATGAAGGTGGTGGAAAATGTCCCTTTATACTGACTGACAGGTCATTCTTAGCTTCTCTTCTTGCTGAAATGCACCAGCTGTGGCATCGGCTTGTCCTCCCATTGCCCACGTCAGAGGGATTAGCAGACTTACTGTAGCTCAGAGCCACACACTACAGCGGTTGACACTGTGGCTAGCATGGTTATTGACACGGCCGATGTGCTGGCGTATGTTTTCTGGTAGCCTACACATCTTAGTGGACTTCCTGTTGAGTGAAAGGTTTATCATAATCTAGGGCCAACAGTTCAAATTCTTTATAAATGCAATCTCCAGGTGAGATATGAGAAGAATGGCTTGCTTGATTTAATTAGGCCCGTTCAATTGTGTCAACTCAGTGGATAATGCAAGATGACATAAGAAAAGGAAACCATTATACAATACACAAGTTCTTATTCAGAGTGATGCTATTCTGGTTTTGTCTGAGAAATTGTGACAACAAAGCTCTTCCTATTTAAAAAAGAAAAGAAAAAAGTATTCAAATACAAGCCATATTCTTTTTTTTTCCTTTTTTTTCTTTTACTATATTTATTGATTTTTGTTCAACATTTATTGCCAAATCCTGATGTACCAGCTGAAAAGAGCATCCAACTCGCCAGCCAGAAAGCAAATCAACAAAAAAAGAGACTACACTCAGAGTATGATATTCAACCACATCACAACTTTTTTGTTAGACTCTATTGCCTCAGAATTTTGCGTCTTAATTGTTGTAAATTTTGTACAGTTTGAAAACGTGTTGATCGTCTTGTTTCATGAGCGCTATTTATTATTATTGCCATGTGTCTTTGAAAAAGATGTAAAAGAGAGCACTGAATTTATCCATTTATGCCTTCTGTGCAATGGTATGAACTGTGTACAGTCAAATCTATATGAGGAAAATAAAGCTGAATTGTCTTTGGGTTATCCTTGCGTGTATCACTCTTTAATGTGTGGCGTTCCATCAAAGGCATTGTCATCTCTGGTGATGAATCTGCAATTTATGAAAGATTTGCAGCTGAACTCTGTAATCAATATGTCAAAGAAATATATCCATAGCTGGTGTTTTTATTATTATTCCTTTATCTAAATGCTCCTAAAGACAGCTAACCCGCAAATTCATTTACCCATTGAGAGCATTTACCACACACTTAGGCCTCTATTCAATTGTGGAGGTCCATTTGGAACCTCCAACAGACAGTGGTCAGTCAGTTAACAGTGATGGATGCTGCTTTTCTGATCCCTCTCCTCTCTCTCTTTCTCTCTCTCTCTGGGGGTGGGGGTGGAGTGAAGACTAACAAACTGACTCCCAGCCAGGCCAAAGAGGGAGAGAGAAAAACAGTACATCCGATAGGCTGCTGGCTACACCGACTGATCCTCTCACAGCACCGATAGGCTGCTGGCTACACCGACTGATCCTCTCACAGCACCAGATTGCAGTTTTGCACAGTCAAATCTCTCCGTAATCTGTGTACAGTTAACTAATTCTCTACAGCTTTGTGTTCGTGGAATATAGAGAAATATGCTTTGTGGTCAGACAAAATAGAGAATATGGCACAAATACTCATTAGGCTCAATGATTATGTCAAGCTATGTTGTATATGTGCTAGTGTGCATAGTGTAAAGGTTGGAGTTAGAGGCTGGCATCCGAGGCATTAAACATACTGTGTGACATAACTCTGCATACTATTATACTAGAATTACAGCACAGACAACCTGGATAATGTACAACACTATATGGCTCTAAATGTATCTCATTAGTATGCAACAATGCACAGCATTTGTCTAGGCCAGGACAACCTACCCCAAACTTAAGTGATATCGATTCTCTTGTGTTTTAGCTATTCCTGTTGCATTATAAAAACAAAAAGCAAAGAGTCAGCCCGGCTAGAGTTTGCTGCACGTTTGCATAAAACGCCACAAATCGAGCTGATTTTTATTCAGGCATTGATTGCGCAGGCTATGGGCATTAATGGATAGGCTCTAATAGTGCTGCCTTACAAAGATAAAGAGCCACACAGACAGTTAGGATAATTTACACGCCACTTACAGCACTAGTATACAAATAAATCTGTGGAAACTCCGCCACTGTTGCTTTTGCGAAGATGACAAACACAAGCGCAAATGCCATTATCATCGATCGGGAAGCTTTTATTACAAACTTCCTGAAGGAAACAGTTCTTATTTTCCTTCTGATGCTAAAGGGAATAAATTATACATGCAAAACAGATACTATTTTGTTTGGCCCAAAAACTCAATCTTGTTGCATCAGGACAGGACATTTTTCTCTCCCAAATGATCCCCTCCTGCCTGCAGTGAACAATGATCTGCAGGATGACAGAGTGGATCTTAGAGTGGTGCCTGAGTCAAATGGAGGCCTCCCAATGACACCCTCAAGGTTGTACACTTAAGGTTGGATTAATGTAAATCCAAGCCTTTCCCACTATGTAATACTAATATACTACTGCTAATAATAATACTTCATTATAATAATAATAATATGTTTTATATGTCCTTCACAAAAGTAATGAGACAGAGAGAGAGAGAGAGAGAGAGAGAGAGCAAAGGCAGACAGAAGAGAGAGTGAATCCAGGAATAACTAGAAAAGGGCACTCCACGGAGCACACATCTTCGTCATGCCAGTGAGTGGCCTACCCAGTGTATGTCGCGGTGGGATGCAGCCACCAGGACTCAGGACCCAAAGGAAACTGTATGGTAAAATAGCATTGACATACACTGTCTATGGTCAGAAGAGAATGCACTATTGTTTGTGTAGTACAGGATGAAAAAATACACAATGAAAAAATTTACATGCGCGATGAAAGTACATGCACGATCGAAAAGTATGCGATGAAAAAATATGTGATGAAAGTGCGCGGATGAAACTGAAAGTATGCGATGGAAATCCGCAATGAAATAATCTGCAGTGACAAAGTATATGTGCGCGATGAAAGTACATGCGCGATGAAAGTACATGCGTGATAAAAGTACATGCGCGATGAAAGTACATGTGCGATGAAAGTATGCGTGCAATGAACAAATATGTGGATGAAAGTCCGCGATGAAAGTACGTGATGAAAAAATATGTGATGAAAGTATGCGCGCGATGAAAAAGTACATACACGATGAAAAAGTATGCACTGAAAAAGTACGTGAAGAAAAAGTATGCGATGAAAGTACACGATCAAAGAATACGCGATGAAAGAATATGCGCTGAAAGTATGCGCACGATTAAAGTATGCATGCGATGAAAGTATGCGTGCAATGAAAAAATACGCAGAGAAAAATAAAATCATTCTTCATTGTGGTACTATATGTTTCAAGAGGTCATTTATTATTATTATTATTATTTATAGGTCAAAACATAAAGCAGAGCAGACTGGTATAGCGCCACCTTGAGGCCGGTTGAGTTAATCATTGCCAAGAGAGCTTGTGCAGGACAGTCAGGACTCTTGAGAGATGTGTATATAATTTAATAATAAGTTTATGTTCCATTCAAGCCAAACAGCCGGGTAGCACACTTGCTGCGCTATAGCCTAGTTATGTGGGAATGTGGCAAAATACTACTTTCTAGTTTCTGGTCTTGACAGCCCAAACATCCAAACAGAAAAGGCCTAACTGATTGCATTAAACGACATTAAACTAACTTTGCCACTCAAATTGCCACTCACTTTATGCATGCATGCACATGTATACTGTACCCTAGATACTATACTGACTCACTGGAAAGTGTAAACTGTGGAAATAAGATTGGTAAGACGGGAAGGAAGTAGCCTAACATTAAACACCTATTTATGTCACTATGGCTGCCATGAAAAAGGTCTGTTAAGGAATGTTAATATCTAGACAACAGGTGATGGAAAGCTATAGGTGAAGGAGGCTGAGGAGAGAACATCCATGGAGTGCATTGTCAACGTGACTATAAGCCTAATTATGTGGGGGATAGGGTGAGGAGTAGCCTATTGTGGAGCAAGTTATCAGTCAATATTATGTGCACTCCCAGCCGACTAGGATGCAAGAAGCTAGTTTTTCTTTTTTTTAAGCAATAAAAAAAACTCCCAGAGAATTTAAATTCGTCAATAAATGTCAATAAAACATGCTTTATGCTTGCTGTATTCCAACTGGAGAAATGTGGAGGCTAAGTAAGAACCTTTGAAATGACTTATGTATTCTTGGAATTGGTACAGGAATAGACTACTCTAAATAAAAGCTTGGATAGAATAAGGAATAAAGTTTGTATGCCGACATGTGCTACAAATGTCTTCTTGATGTAACGTCATTTGAAGTTATGTTTTCTTTTTTTCATTTGTGAAGCTGCATCTTATGACATTCATGGCCAAGAGGTTGAACATGTGCAAAAGCAAGGCTTGCCTTGGAGGACCTGTTGCTGCAGGGGCTAGATGTAGATGTCTGGGATGCCATGCCATGCAGGAGCTGGAGTGGGTTTTGTTGAGGTATAGTGAATCTATATGTCCTGATGAAGATCTATTAAGATCAAAACGTTGACGAGCAGCAATACAATTTAGAGAGAGCGTTTTGTGCAGACTCTATTCTTCTTTTTGAGTTCTGAAGCTGCACTTTGGCCTTTCTCCCAGCTGGGCCTAGGGAATCGTAGGGATTATCCAGTCTTTCAAGAGCTGGAGAGGAGCTTCTCATTTTCCCTGATTTTAGTTAACCACTTTCTGTCCTCCAGTTATTCCAATGATGAAATCAAGTAAAACAGGGACAAGACAACAGGTGTGCAGTTGTGGTTCATTGCCATGTGTGTCCTTGATTATTTTAAACAGTGGCCAATTATTTGTGCCCATTTTACTCCCCAATTAGCCTGATGGCTAATGGGAGAGCACCTGGGCCCGGTGTCCTCCAAAGGCTATAAATACAATGCTCCTGCCAGACGACTACGAGAGATCCAGACATGACACCTCCACTCCCTGCTTTCTTTCAGTTATGTTTGATTATTCTTTCCATCCACATTTATCACACATCCATATAATACACTTACACGTTACACCACTGACTCATGGCTGAGGGAAGTAGGACGTGCTGGAGGGGCTGAAGCACCCCCTCGAACAGGAGGGGGGGAAAGGAAAAAAGAATAGTCCTATGAATAATATAAATGTCACGTTATTATTTATATAAATAAAAAGTGGACTGGTTGGAGGATAAAATAAATAGTATTCTTAAACTACACTGCTGCTGACGCTATTTCCGGTTACCTTTACGCGCGGCACGGCGGCGGCGCACGGATTTGAATTTCTCCGGTCAGCCTGACTGTGTACACGTGTTGTTGTCAATGTCAACATGGCTCAGAAGAGAATGAGTGATGATTTCTTTGGTGGGTCCAAGCCTAGTTCATGAACCCTTCATGAGCACCAGCAGCAGTGTTCAGCAGGGGAGTGCTAACGTCGAGGAGGACAATGTCGTGAAGTTGTCGTCGTCGTCGGAGGACAATAATAACAGCAGCAGTGTTCAGCCGGGGCCGAGCTCGAGTCTACCTGCACGCCCGGGCGGCCACGGCCCCTGCACCTGCAGCCATGAGCCAGGCGAGGCGACTATAGGCCTACTGTTATTACCCTCACACATAATGACATTCTGGACAAGTAACACACGTTGGATATACAGTAAATGCCATGGTGAGGGAATTAACCACCCCGGAACGCAAGAGCACATTTGGGGTTTAAGGTAAAACATTTACTATTTAACTATATTATTTCTCTAATAGTCACTATTGCAGTGAGAAATATAGTATTTACTAATTACTATGGCCGCCGTGCCAACTGAACTGCTGAATGCTGCTGCAATTTATTGTTAAGATATTAGATTCTTACGGGGAGGGATCTATGATGAATGATGACGATACAACACCTGGGTCGCCGAGCCCAAGTGCGCTGCGCTGTCAGCTCGTCTGTTGTATAATAGGGATATAATAATTTATATGTTTTGTTTTGATATCGGCGCCTTGCCAATGTCATGTACGTGTAGCCTAAATAGGCCTATGCCTTTTTATGATACATTTTGTCAGTTTGTTCATATAACTTGCGTGTGGAGAGGAGAGGGAAAGTAAAAGCCACTTTTCCGTGTGAAAATGCGCGAAAACGCGAGCGCACGAGGCACATGCACGAGCATTTCTGCGGCGCGCGCGCACCCCTACTAAACACTCAGCCCCTTCTAGTATAGTGTAAAGTAGGCTACTTCCCGCGGGCCTGCACTGACTTACTTTACTGACTACACACTCCATAGGATACGTATAGTTTTGTTCAGTAGGCCTACTGCAGTTCCTCCTGACTGTTACAGGCCTATTATTTAATAAACATATGTTGTTCAACTTTTCGACTGTCTCTGTCTCCTGCTCCTGATGTTTTGTCATGGCATGAGCCAGCTATGACATGGGGAACAGAGTCTCATTACAATAGTTTGCTTCACATGTCATTGTCAACTAATAATCAGCAAAACAATCTGTAAAGTCCGGTATTAACAACAAGGGGCACAAATATGTTTGTGCTGAATTATTTTGGCCTCTAGGCCAAACTACTGTCTTGTGGCTTATTTGATGGCTGCTTTCTGCGGTCCTGATTGACTGTCCAGAAATGCTTGCTCATCACTATAAACTGAGTGTAGGGCTTTGGAACGTATAGCCTTAACATGCACTCACAGCACAAGCCCACACATGCGCACACACGCACACACACACACACACACACACACACACACACACTCACACACACACACACACACACACACACACACACACACACACACACACACACACACACACACACACACACACACCCCCCCCAATGAATGAGCACCTCTCTCTACTCTCTAGCTCTGATATTAGTGGGATGCATTTCAGCAGCAAAGGGGATTTCTGCTTACTGTTGAATTCACAGCCACAGACCTTGTGGGTGTGAGGGCGGTGCAGCAAGAGGGGGGGGGGGGGGGGTTTGGCAGCATTAAGCGTTGGCTAACAAGACATGCTATTGCTTTTAGTCCCTGCCATGGGCAGAAGACAGACAGACAAAAGTGCTGCAAAAAGAAAGAGATGGAAGAGGTGACGCAACAAGCTAACAATGCGCCGCGATGCACGATGCGTGTGACAGAGTATGAATTAGGCTTAAGAAAGGGTGAAAAAGGCTATACCGAAAGAGTGATGGGGAGAGACAAGAGGGAAAAGATATTAAAGAATAGAGAGAGTGAGTGTTTAGAGCGATGATGAGGGTTAAGACAAAAAAAAAGTGTGCTGAGATTGGCAACGAGAAGAGATGGAGGAGAGTGCTCTGGATTCATCCGTGTCCCAAACCGGGCCATCTGTCCTTAATGCTGTTAGGGAGAGAGAGAGACTCACACAGAATGAGAGAATGAAAGACAGACAAAGAGAGAGAGAGATGAGTGAGGTTGAGGGACAGACGACTTGTAAAACGCATAAACGTTAAGTATAGAATGGTTGATGTTTAATTTATGTTCTGTTGTGTACGATGTTGACGCCGACAATAGACGATCTACATGTTCACTGCGCTTTGTGAGCTCATAGATTGGTTGTTTCCCTTGTGCAACACTGTCTTTTAACAAAGTATAACTACACATTGAGCTGTATTGGGGTGTGTGTGTGGGGGGGGGGGGGTCTGCGGTTTTAGAGAGGTATAGATAACGGTGTCAAAAGCGAAAAGCTCAGAGGAGAATGGAGGCCCCATAATGGAAGCATAATGGGCTTAGTGTCAGAGTCTCGCAGACGAGCACAGGAGAGACACCACCGCCGTCACCCTCCCTTACCTCAAGGCAGCATAACAGGGTTTAGGAAGCAACAGGGAGACAACACATGGGTCCCAAACAGGCTTTGGAAATACGGTAACTGGCTAATGGCTGCCTGTGTATAGAATGCATAACAATGGAAGGGGGATGGATACAGGTTGGGGGGGAGGGGGTCACTGGTTTCCTTCTTTATGGCATCATGGATCAGATTTGGTTGAATACTCAAAAGGGCTCCTGTCAACTCCTGGAGGACTGCTTTACTAGACTAGTCTGGAAATGGTCTGGGGAAGGTGGAGATCTTTCCTATGGAGAGGGCACTTAGGCACAGAACTGCCCAAATGTCATGATTGTTTTTAATTTTCAAGGGCCTCTTCTCCTAATATGGGTTATGAAATTGGCAAAGGACATGGCCTGGATAGAAAGTGTTTCCTGTCCTTCTCAGTAGGGTGAGCTGATAGCCGAATGGTTAGGCGCATAGTATACCACATGCTATGAGTGAGTCCCTGGTTCGATTCCCAGACGGATGGACCATCCCTTACTTTATCTACATTTCCTGTCTTTTGTTTCTTGTTTCCCCCCCCCTGGGGGGGGGGGGAAACAAGAAACAAAAGCACAACTCAATTACGTGTCAGTTCACGTCAGGCACTTTAGAAGAACAGATACAAATGTAATTTGAATTGATGCTACAGACTACCCATGCATTGCAGTCTATCTACTGCTGACATGGATCTATGACATTTTTGTCTGACAGGCATTAGTCACACCCTATCCAAAACCCAAACCTAACCTCACAGGAAGCCACAGGTTAGTTTTAACCTGCCACGTATGTCAGGAGCCCCGGGTTAGTTTTAATCTGCCACGGGTTAGTTTTAACCTGCCACGCATGTTAGGAGCCAC